>NW_006408864.1:1182567-1184122 GCF_000296735.1 Chrysochloris asiatica | reverse complement strand
GCCTGCCCACCAGTGATGTATCCACCCTGGCTTTGGGGTGCCTCTTTGTCTCTCTCTTTGTCTCTTTCTGTGTATTCTTGATATATTGCAATCGCCATCAGGTATCCCCTCCTCATGAACTGAACCCCAATGTTGTTGTTGTTAAGTGCAGTAGAGTCATTTAAAACTCCTAGTGACCCTGTATATAGGGTTTCTGAGGAGCAGCTGGTGGGTTTGAACTGCTGACCTTGTGATTTGCAGTCCAGTGCTGATCCTATAGCACCACAATAGGGGTCCTATATAAGGTTTGTTGTTGTTAAGTGCCATCGAGTCGGTTCTGACTCATAATAACCTTGTTACGAGGCAGTATATCTTTGCAGGAACAGAAAACCTCATTGTTCTCCCAATCCGAACTGCTAACCTTGTGGTTAGCAGCCCAACATGTAATCACCATGCTACCAGAGCTCATTTTGTTATTGTTAAGTGCTGTCGTGTCATTTCTGACTGATAGCGACCTTGTATAGGGTTTCCAAAGAGCAACTGGTGAGCTTGAACCGCCAACCTTGAGGTTCAAACCAACTGCAGTCCAGCGCAGTGCTATACCATGGCTCCTTTAGCAACCTAAATTAACACATGCTCATACTTTTGTCCTGGTGTGGCATTGTAGGATAAGCACTGGACTGCCAACCACTTGGTCAGTGGTTCAAACCCACTAGCCGGTCCTTGGCAGCTAACAGCAGCAGCAACAATACGTTTATCAGTGATCCCTGGTGGTGCAGTAGTTAAAGTGTTTGCTAAGCAAAATGTCAGTGGTACAAACTCCCAGCTACTCCACACACAAAAAAGATGTGGCAGCCTGCTTTTACAAAGCTGGCAGACTTGGAAACCCTGTGGGGCAGTTCTGCTCTGAGCTATTCTTGTTGTTGAGTACCATGGAGTCGGTTCCGACCCATAGCGACCCTGCACAGGGTTTCCAAGGCTGTAAATCTTTATGGGAGCAGAAAGCCTTGTCTTTCTCCAGCGGAACAGCTGGTAGTTTTGAACTGCTGACCTTGAGGTTCACAGTCCGATTCGGAGCCATTATGCTACCAGAGCTCTGAGCTATAGGGTGATTATAAGTCAGAATCGACTTGATGACAGTGGGTATACTAGATGACAATTTGAATCCACCTTAACAAGACAAACCATGTATCTACCAAATGAAATGTTTATAATGAATAACATTTGCATGGTTTTTAAATTTGCCTAGTGGGTTCGTTTTTTGTTTTTGTTTTTATAACAAGAGGAGTCCTGGTGCGATGCTATGGGTTAACACGCTGGACTACAAAGTTGGTTTGAACCACAAGGTCAGCAGTTCAAGCTCACCAGCAACTCCTTGGAAACCCTATGCAGGGTTGCTAAGGGTCAGAACTGACTCAACGACTCAACGGCACTTAACAACAATGTAAAGTCAGGAGTCCTGGTGTGGTGCTGTGGGATAATGCTCTTGATGGCAAAGTCGATTTGAACCGAAAGGTCAGCAGTTCAAATTCACCAGCCACTCCTCGGAAACCCCTATATAGGTTTGCTATGAGTC
>NW_006408864.1:1178437-1182417 GCF_000296735.1 Chrysochloris asiatica | reverse complement strand
AGGACACACAACAACAATAATATAAAGTCACTCTCCATGTAAAATTGTTTCCGATGATGCCCCCCAAAATATCTTTAATTAAAAAATGAGAGTAGTGTCTCTGTTACTTCCTAAAGATGTAAAGCTGATATAAAAAAAAACAGAATTTTTTAAATTTAGGATTCTCCTTCCAGGTTGTTTATTTTTCTCCTCACTGATTGGATTTCCATCTGTGTCTTTTTCCTATTGGAATACCCTTCATTTTTTCAATTCAATTTGCTCTTTACCATGCAGACCTGTGAATGAAGAGTCAGAGTCCTCTGAAGTGGAAGCATCCGGCCGGTGGCATGGTGTCTATGTTAACAGAACCTCCCCCACACCGTCAGAGTCTGTAACCACTGTTAAGTCTCTTATCAAGTCGTTTGACTTGGGACGTCCAGGTATTTAAACATTTTATTTTATAAGCAAAACTTCAAACATTGGCCCAGTGTACCTAGCCTGTTTCTACGTGGGCCCTAAGTTGGATACAATCAAAAGAGCTCTTTCTAGACCATGCCACATTCAGCCTGTCTACAAGAGCCTGTAAGTTGGTAGAGCCTGGCAAAGGCTCCTGGGAGACAGCGGCGGAGAGTCTAGCTCATGTTTAATACAAATACAGTCTCCTCTCCACCTCCACCTCTTCCTTGCCTCCAATTCTTGTTGCCATTTCTTTTCTGCCTCCTGTGTGCATTAAATTAACATCAGTACTCTTCGCCATCCTACCACCTCACGAGAATCAGCAAAGTCAAAGACTTCATCTCCTAGGACATGGGACATAGAATCTAATCTATGCATTTGACTTTTTTGTTGGGACCTTTGGTCTGCATCATCTTGCAGTGTGTTGTTAGACTTTTATTCTATCCAGTATTGTGAATGAGCACTTTGTGATCTGTCATTCCCAATCTTGGTACATTCCTAGCTTTTTCTGGAACTATCCGACTGACTTCCAGTTCCTCTTTAATTTGTTATTATCTATATGTGTGAGCAAAATACATAGCCGTATACTTACACTCTGGTAGCGTAGTGGTTACAAATCGGGCTGCGAACCTTAAGGTCAGCGGTTCGAAACTACCAGCCGCTCCGCGGGAGAAAGATGAGGCTTTCTACTCCCGTAAAGATTTACACCCTCGGAAACCCTGTACAGGGTCGCTATGGGTCAGAACCGACTCGACGGCACTTAACAACAACAACAACATACTTACACACAAATAAATAGAAGAAATAGAATATGCTTTTATCCATAATATACACCAGAGCAATATTTTTCTTACCTTTGATTGTAACAAATATGCCCATTGTATTGGAAAACTGCAGTAATAGCTAATTCTACAATGGCACCTAACAACAACAATAAAATGTAATGTATCTGAGTGTGTCTGCTAAAATAGTTTACAGCTAAATTAAGATTAGGATTAAACTACATGTATTGAAAAATATTAAAGCCCAGTGAATACATTCAGTCTGTGAAGATGGGAAATGAATTAACGATAATGATTTGTGCAAAACCTTTGTAGTCCTTTCTTGTCATACATACATTGTTACACCACGTTTTCTTTTTACTCAGATTCCTCCCTGTAAATCCAATCCTTCATTCTGTTAACTCCTTTCTCACTCCCCAGTTCAACCCTATTCCAGAAGAGAGAAGGGTAAAAGAGTAAACATTATATAAAACATCATAGAATGTTTTCCTAGTCACCAAAACAAGTAAAAACAAACCTCAAATTGTTATTTGCTGTTTTTTGAACAACCTATGCATCTTCCCTTCTCTTTTCTGGGCAGGTGGAGCTGGACAGAATATTTCTGTCCATAAGACTCCTAGAAGTCCCCTGAGTGGAATACCAGTGAGGACTGCTCCAGCCGCTGCTGTTTCTCCAATGCAGGTATGACGAGCGTGTTTGTGGTTGGGTGGTACCACGATGATCTTTGATACATGAGCAACTTAGGAATTAAAAAGCAATTGATACATTTTTTGAGTCACATCAGACATCTTGTCAATAAGCCCAAAATAGCAGTAATGAAACATTTACAAACATTTTCCTTTTGGTTCCAAAGTGACACTGTAAACTTCATATTGTTTTGCTTTTTTTTTTTTAAAGTTTTTACTATGAACTGAGTGATAGTTTACATAAGAGAACATCAGCTTTACACCATCATTTCATTGCAGTGATTACAATCTCCTCCTCCATGCATCATCATTCAACAGTGTTTGCTTCCATTCCCTATTTCTTAAACTTGATATTGTTTTATTAATAACTCCCTTTCTTTGCTTCTCATAAAGGAGCCCCAGTGGTGCTGTGGGTTAGGCATTGGGCTGCTAACCACAACGTCAGTGGTTCAAACCCACCAGCTACTCCACAGGAGAAAGAAAAATCTCCCATAAAGATTTACAGCCTCACAAACCTACATAGGGTCACTGTGAGTCAAAATCAACTCCATGACAGTGAGTTTGGTTTTGATTCCCATAGATGACACTTTTGATGTTTTTAATTAAATGAGAATTTTAGACATTGAGCAGATCTCAAAGAAATGGTTTTTCATTTTGTTTGTTTTTTATGCCTCCAAAATAGAAAGTGTTTACAACTGATAAATTCTCAGAGTTCACTGTATATCATTTTTGCCATCTTCTGAAGATTTTAAGACCAGTGTTTCTTGGAGTTATTCTCAAACCAGGACTTTGATGTTATAACATTCAACATACGGCTCCTGCTAAATTAAGATTGATGTTGTTATTACAAGTACTATTTTTGTACCAAGGAGCTTTAGTAGAATAAATGAAAAGGTGGGAGAAAGCCCTGGAGATCTGTCCGTAAAGATGGTTGTTATGTGCCTTTGAGTCAGTTCTTTACTCAGAGTGTTTCCAAGTCTGGAGTCTTTATGGCAGCAGGCCGGTAGGTTTTTCTCATGTAGAGCCCGTTAGCAGCCGCATGGTCCCAGCCAAGCGCCCTCCTCTGTCCCATGGGATCACAGTGAATTGAAATAGATTCTACAGCACCTAACAACCACAACAAATTTTGTGTCCTTAGTAGTTATGTATATTGTTTGGGATTTTTTTTTTTTCTTCGAGAGGAGTAATGTTTCTTTGTTGCTTTTTTTTTTTTTTATTGTTTTATTGTGAATTATGTGATAGTTTACATGGGAGAACATTAGTTTTACATCTCTCCTATCGTATATTGTTTCAATGCCATGGTTACAATCCCCTCCATGCATCAACAACCAACCAAAGGGTATACCCTGCAAGCCTGCCTCCTTGGTTGTCAGCACACAGCCCCTCTCCCTCTGTGTCTAAAATTGTTTGGGATCTTTTATATTTTATTATTTTATAGCTAGTAGAAAGTAAAACTTATGATTTATAGGCCCTTGAAGGTATCTTTCATCTTATATGTAAAACTAAATAAAATGTTTTTATTTTATGATTATCATCGTTTATTTAATAAGTCTGAAACAAGTCATACTTCGTTTGTACTAGTTTTTACTGAATTTTGAACACTAGTTCACTGGTAAATGTTTAATAACTGGCTCTCTTGAAATCATCCCTGATTTTTAGTGTTTGCCAATTTCTGTGGTTTACATATTCCCATTGTGGCCAATTTCAAGGTATCAACACCAGTGTTAAGGAAAATTTCCCCTTATCTAGCACTTCTCAGAAACCCTATACAGGGTCGCTATGAGTCGAAACCAACTCGACAGCATTTAACAACATCTGTACAGATAAAGTAGACATAGTCTCAATAATACAAGAATTAGGAAACACTGAACTTTTAGTGTTTATTATCTTTCCTTCTAATACATTTAATTTTAATAGTGACTGTTTTTGACAAGTGGCTCCCAATCTTCCTGAAAATTTAATAGTAGGTTCTAATGAGCAAGGTGTGCACCATCCCCATCGAACCACTGACTAGAATTCATATGCTGTAAATCACCCATCTCTTGAATGTATAGCTTGAATTTTTTTTTTTTTTTTT
>NW_006408864.1:1133857-1178297 GCF_000296735.1 Chrysochloris asiatica | reverse complement strand
GGGGCAGTTTCACACTGTCAAGGAGCAGCTCTGTGAGAGAAAGGGCTGGCCATCTGTCAGTAAACGGTTGTTTTTATTGGCTGTGTGTGAAAAATGGACTCAACAGCATCTAATAACTTACACTTGTTAAACCAACTCCAAAATATAGACTCTTCACATCATCTCCCTCATGTCTCCAACTAGTCAGTAACACCTTTTGTTGTTGTTAAATGCCGTGGAGTTGGTTCCGACTCATAGAGACTCTGTATAGGGTTTACAAGGAGCAGCTGGTGGGTTTGAACCAGCGACCACTGACCTGTGATCCAGTCAGCATCACACCAGGACTCCAGTAACCCCTTAGAATAATCATTACTCTGACTTTTATCATCACAGATTCCTTTTGTATGATCTTAGCCTTCATGTAAGTGGAATCATGTAGTATCTTATTGTTTGAGACTGGTTTGTTTTGTTTAATAGTATGTTCAGTATTATTCATATTGTTGTAGTGTTTTGTTCTTTTCCATTCCTGTAGTGCTCCTTTGTATAAATATACCACAATTTATTTAGTCATTCCACTAATGATTGACTTTTGGATTACTTCCAGTTTTTTTTTTTTTTTTTTACTCTTATGCTTATTTTTAAAATATCTTTTCCCAGAAATTTCAGTTCAGAGGAAAAATGTTTAAAAATCCCTCCTCATTTTGAGCCCCTAAATTAGCCATTGTTTATTGTACATACTTGTAGCTGTTTGTTTTTCTTATATAAATGTTTGTGTGTATGTATGAGAAAAACATGCATACATGTATTATATAATGTGTAATTACATTACATGGAGTCCTGGTGTGCAGCTGTGGGTTAATGTGCCAGACTGCAAAGCTGTTTGAACTGCAAGGTCGGTGGTTTGAGCTCACCAGCTGCTCCTCAAAAACCCTATACAGGGTCACTATGGGTCAGAACCGACTCGACAGCGCTTTACAACAACAACAACTACATTACACATGCAGAAGATACTTGCTCATTTCACCTTATCATTGAAAGTAAAGTCCCAGCGGGGAGAGATTTTTTTATTTTTTGCTTGCTATTATATCTCCTGCCTGGAACAGTGGCTGATATGTAGTAAAATCATAGTTGTTGTTGTTGTTAAGTGCCATCGAGTTGATTCTGACCCACAGCGACCCTGTATAGAGTTTCCAAGGAGCAGCTGGTGAGTTTGAACCACCAATCTTTCAGTTCAAACGGCTTTTAACCCACAGCACCACACCAGAACTTCAAAATCATGGTAGAAACTCAATATATTTGTTGAATGAAGGAATATATTAGACATTTTCAGATATCAAAATATGGGGAACTAATTCATTCTTTTTTGACTATTTTTTTCTTTTAATAGTCCTGGTGTGGCACTGTGGGATAGATACAGATCTGCTGACCACAGGGTCAGTGGTTCAAACCCACCGGTCACAATTTTCAGCACTTTTAAGTTTACAAGGAAGCCTTGTAGAGCAGTTAAGCACTTGACAGTTATCAAAAGGTTGGCAGCTCCAACCTACTAGCTGCTCCATGGGTGAAAAGGGGTGGCAGTTTGCTTCTGTAAAGATCTGTGGCCTTGGGAACTCAATGGGTTAGTCCTTCTCTGTCTTGGAGGGTTACTGTGAATCCTGAATTGACTCAGTGGCAATGGGTTTTGGTTTATAGAAAAATTGTATAGAAAGTACAGAGAGTCCCCACATGCTTCCCTCCTTCCTGCAGTTTCTTCCATTATTAGTGTCTCACATTCTTCCGTAAAGGAGCTCTGGTAGTATAGTGGTTACGAATCGGACTGCTATTCTTATAGCAACAGTTTGAAGCTACCAGTGGTAGCTTCACAGGAGACCGATGAGGCTTTCTACTCCTGTAAAGATTTACAGCCTCGGAAACCCTGTACAGGGTCTCTGTGAGTCGGAACCGACTCCACAACACATAACCACCACCACCACCATTCTTCTGTTACAATTGAAGTAACATGGATATATAATTAGTAACTAAAGTTGATAATACACTAGGGTTTACAGTATGTGTGGTACAGTTCTGCGGGTTTTGACAAATGCATAGTCATGTGTCCATTATTATAGTATCATACAGAATAGTTTCTTTGCCCTAAAAATGCCCTGAAACTCATTCTTTTTAAAGGCTGTATAATATGTGGTGGTTTGTTAATCATTTCTCTGTTGATGGACATTGAGATTGTTTTGGATTTAACTTACCATAAAAACAGTACAATGAAACTCCTTGTACAGGGTTTTGCCCACTTAAGGGTTGAGTTCTGTATAAGAGCATATTAGTATATGTGATATGCAGATATCTAAAATCCCTCTAGCTGGTTAAGCAGGAAGGAATTTCATATCAAGGATTTGGTAGAGGGGAAGACTCCATTCTAGACAGAGAATCCGGGAGAGGTTCCCGGAATAGCTCAACATTGACCAATTAAAGGAGTTGCTGCTTCTGCCAGAATCAACAAGTCATTTCCTAAGCGCTTTCCTAGGACCCACTTCTGTCAAGCCCTAGGATTGGCTTCAGGGCCACACTGCGCAGATATAGTCAGTGTCAGCCATACAGATACTGTATGCCCTGCCTCATGGCACCTACAGAGCCAGGGACCAGACACTAGAACCTCCCTTCCTCTGCCACAGAAAAGCATATGCCTTCAGGGCCAGGCTTGCCAGCAAAAGCATCAAAAGGGTAGGCTTAAACTCCCTTGTACCTCTCAGATCTTCTGAGAATGGGCCTGCTGACAGAAACTCCATTGCTTGCTGAAGACAGCTTTAAGGGGATCTGGAAAACACAAGGGGGTTTTATAAAGTCCATGGGAAAATTCCATTATCTTTTCATTCCATTTTCCCATGACATTTTTGAAGCCCCCTCGCATAACCGTTAGCTTTCCAAACTCACTACCATTAAGTTGATTCTGACTCATAGTGACCAACCTATATAGGGTTTCAAAGACTGTAAATGTTTACGGGAGTAGCCAGCCTAATCTTTCTCCCATGAAGTGGCTGATGGGTTTAAACCAGCTGTCGTGTGGTTAGCAACCCAGTGCCTAACCCGCAGTGCCACCAGGGTTTCTTTTTAGCTTTCCAGTTAGAAGTTGCCATACAATAAAACTAGAACAGACTCCAGTGAGCTAGTCGACATCTCCCACAGATGCGTGTATGGTCTCTGTACTACAGAACGTTTCGTGTGCACTTGAGAATAATGCATATTCACTGTGGTTAAGTTGTTAAGTACCATCAAGTTGGTTCCGACTCATAACGACCAAGGAGCGACTGGTGGGTTTGAACTGCCAACCTTGTGATTAGCAGTCCTGTGCTTATCCTACAGCACCATATATTCCTTATTAATCACCTGTCTCCTTGTCCTGTCCATTATTGAAAGTGGGGTATTAAAGTCCCCAGCTATTACTGTACAGCTGTCTCTCCCTACAGTTCTTTAAGGTTTGCTTCATATATTTTGGGACTCTGTTGTTCAGTGTACATATGTTTAAAATTCTTATACCCTCTTGCTGAATAGAACCTTTTATTAATATATAATATCCTTCATTATATATTCATAACCTTTTTTATTTGAAATCTATTTTGTCTGATAATAATGTAGCCACCCAACTCTCTTTGGTTACTATTTGTGTGGCCTACCTTTTTCCATCCTTTTACTTTCAAACTCTTTGTGTCATTGAATCCAAAGTGAAATTCTTGGAAAGAAGACATAGAGGAATTTTAAAATCCTATCTGTCAACCTTTTTTTTTATTATTATTATTTATTGTGAATTGACTGATAGTTTACGTGGGAGAACATTGCATCGTTGCATTGCAATCATTACAGTCTCTTCCGTACATCATTGTTCAATAGTATTGGCTTCTATTCCCTCTGGGGGTATTTTTTGGGGGTTGTTTTTGGTGGGGGGATGTACTGTCAATCTTTTAAATGAGAATATTTAACCATTTACATTTAAAATAACTTCTGATAAGGGGGAATTTACTTCTACCATTTAGCTCTTTGAAGTCTGAATGCAAGGTTGGTGGTTCAAACTTACCAGCTGCTTCTCAAAAACCCTCTACCGGGGGCTAACAACAACATAGTGAAAAATGTCTCTCTTCCACTTCCATCACATATTTTATCTTTTCTCATGGTTGTTAGTGCGATTGAGTTGGTTCTAACTTACAGCAACCCTGTTTAGGGGCTGCTATAAGCCGAAAAGCAGCTTGTGAATTTGAACTTACCTCACAGTCTAGTGCTTATCCTACAGTGCCACACCAGGACTCCTCTTTTTACTGTCTGCCTTCTCTATTTCTTTTGAAGATGTTCCAGTTGCATTTGCTGTCTAATAAATCAATACATTATTTTAAAAGCTCCCTTGGTGGTTCTAATGTACTTGAGAACTGTTGTACTCACACACACATTGTGTTTGTCCTATTCTTGATATACAATTTCACTCATACTGGTTCCCTTTGCTTTTTATAGAGGCATTCAACTTATAGAAGCTTGCGACCAGCCAGCCAGGGAGTAACTCAGCGCCTGGACCTGCCAGACCTCCCCCTTTCAGGTAAACTACCTTCACTATGAAGGACCTCTGACTTATTTTCTTGTCGAGCTAACTTTTTTCCACTTCTTTACATGAACCAGATTTTAGAACAATTAATTGGTGGCAATTATTCTCAGTGATTTCAACTTGTAAATGTTGGAATTATTTCTTAGCAGTACAGCTAGTGGAAGAAAGTATTTTTTACCAGCTGCGCTTCTCAGTGTGTAAATATTAGCAGGAAATGCCAAACTTTGTTCTTTTTTTTTCAAGTGAACCTCAAGACAATATTTTCTAATCTCTAAAAGATAACTATTTTAAGAAAATATGTTATCTGACTCTGAATGTTTATTTATTACTTGCACCATTTCTAAAATATGCCTCTTTTAAAAATAACTTTGTCTTTGAATGTGACTTCCTTTCTGTTGTTGTATCATATTTTCTTATTCAAATGTTGATAAAGAAATGGTGGTGATAATGAGTGATGAGCAGCTTTACACGTTCCATTTCTATTCATGCTGGCCCCTGGGGCAGATGACCAGTGTGCAGAAGCATGGGGCTGGGATGACTCAGGTTAGATCCTTCTTACTACACCCAGTGCTTTCTTTGTCTGCTTTGGTTTCCTAACGTGTGAAATAAAAGCAGTGCCCTCTACCTTAGGGGATCATTGCAAGGACTGAGTGAGTGAATACACAGGAAGCATATCGACACACTGCCTGGTCTGCAGTAAGCACTGTAGAAGTATTTGCTGTTATCATCTTCTTACTTATTGGCCTCTGCTCTGTGAACTCACACACCCGGAACACTTTTAGCAAGGTACAATGTTGATGCTACCTGGAATATATGCCTTAGAAACTCACTGTGGCTTAATGCACTAGACTGCAAAGTCAGTTTGAACCTCAAGGTCAGCAGTTCAAGCATACTAGCCACTCCCTGGAAACCCTATATAGGGTCCCTATGGGTTTGGAACTGACTCGAAGGCACTTAACAACAGCAGCAATTAATTACTAAGGAAACAAAAAAAAATAAAAAGAACACTAAATCAGTTATTTACTGTCCCATTAGAAAGGATGCAGTCCCTAGGTGGTTTGAACATTAATGTGTGTGGCTACTGATTGATCAAAAGGTTTGGTGATTCAGGTACCCAGAGGTATGTCAGAAGAAAGACCTGGTCATCTATCTTTAAAATATCCACCATTAAAAACTCTATGGAGGACAGTTCTAGTCTGACACACATGGGGCCAACTCATCAGCAACTGATTTTTTAGAAAGGATAGAATATCAGAAAACTAATATCTAGGTCATATAGATAGAAATACATGCAGTCTCTGGCTTATGGACTTTTTCTATTCTTAAGTCTGTCTTTAAGTCAAATTTATATGTCAGTTCAAACAGTTAGGTATGACTCATATCTAATGTCAGTCAAATGTTTGTGTCCCTTTCTATGTATATTAAAAAAAAAAAAAAATTAAAGAAACGCTTCCAAATATACAAAAACATCTTTAACATGATGATATAATAATGATAATGTTTTGATGCATGGTGCAAAAATCGTCACATTTGTATTACAAACCATTGTAAATACTTTGAATTTTTACTATAATAGGCTTTTGGGGAGTTGGTTTGTAACTACACATAAATTGCACTTAAGTTGGACATCCGTAACCTGGGGTCTGCCTGTACTTTGTCCCTAACTACAAAACAAAATTTCTATAACATGATCACAATAAAAATGAATTCAAACTATACTTCTTTTAGATCACCATCAAAAACTTTTATGTAAAGTAAGGTTCGGCCTTTACTTATAAATTCTCTTTCAACTTACCACATTACTTTTTTTTCCTTCTAGATCTTGTTATCTTTTTCATTGAATCATCGACTTCTAAAAGAGATAAACAGTGATATTAAGAATTTAAATATTATTTCAGCCATTTCCCTGAGTTTTACATGTAAGACAATTGAGCTCTAAAGAGATTAAGTGGTTTACCTAAAACTTCATGGTCTTGTAGATTTTTATCTTTCTAATTCTGCACACACTACCATCTTGCTGTCTCTCAATAATAAGACTGGCAATTGATCTTGTTGACAGCTGTATAAAGAAATGCTCTCTGTAATGACTTCCAGGAGATAGAAGCAAATCATGCCAAAGACCAGTGGGTAGTCCGAGATCAGGAGAATAAGGAAAAAACAGAGAAGGCATATGTGGAGATGGAGAAGAAAAGAGTTTGAAGTCCAGTTAGTTTTGCCTGTGTGAACTGAGTATCTTTTAAGAGAGGAGAGGAGGTAAAAAATGAGTATAGAAAACCTGCTTGATTTGAATACTATATACATGTTATATGTTGTTATTAAGTGCTGTTGAGTCGATTCCGACTGTACAGGGATTCTGAGGAGTGGCTGGTAAGTTTGAATTGCTGACTTTGTGGTTCAGTCCTGCACTCATCCTACATTGCCACACAAAATTGGCATGGAAACCATGTTTGGCTTCCTCTGGCTTCACAAAGGGGAAAGAATCAAACTCAAAATCAGCCCAAGGCCAATTCCTATGAGATGGAGGTCAGACATACCTCCGCCCTGCTGTTGTTGTGAAGTGCCGTTGAGTGGGTTCTAACTCATAGCTCACCAGCTATCCCCGCCTCCCTGCTCTCTGCCTCACAGCTGGGTTCAGTAATCAGTTGTTGTGATCACACAGAACTCATAGACAATACTCATGATTATAGGGTTTATTAGTTAAATGAACAAGGTACAATTCAGGATCACAAACACCTCAGAACGCAGCAGTTTTCCAGTCAGGAATGGTTGTTCTCTGCTGTGCTGCAGACATGCCTGCTCTTGTCTTCAGCCTCTCAGCCACGTGGCCCCTTGGCCTCTGCCCTCCTTGGACAAGTGTTACAAAGCTCCCATAGCGTAGCCAGTCTGTTAATACCCCGAGGGCACAGTCTGCAAGCCAGCCCAGCCTCCTGCCCATAGGCACTCAGCTTTACTTAGTCCATGGACTGGGAAGCCTGAAGCTGCTAGGTCTCTGTTTACCACAGCCTCTGCCATCTCTCACGTGCTGCTCATGCCTTTCTTTCTCGGTGATACTGGGATCCTCTATTCCTGCTTCTGAGATATGGTTCCTTTTAAACCTAGAGGAATGGCAAAATTAACCAATCATGGCATTAGATTTGCATGGACACTGTTTGAATGGTCCCACCTAGTCATTTGGCAGGAGTTAAGAAGATTTTGGATGAAAAAGCAGTATCGGGTAAAATTCAAGGTACCACATATAACCAGGGAATCTCTTGTTAAATGTATAGTGTTGTGCACCTAGGTAAACTTTTGATCATAATGTTTGTGTCCTCGGCTCTCTGTCCCATCAGCTTTGAAGCTGCCTTATGCATATAGAAACCCTTCTTGTCAATTAACAAAATAAATATTGAGGTTAAGACCACAACAGCTATTGCCCTGAAGTAAATAGTTTGTTGACAAATCTTCCAATTCTCCCCTGCCAAAGACCTGTCTACCTGGATGATTGTATTTGTTATGGTAAGAATGATTATATGTAAGAAAAATTGCTTGCTTTCTGGCTACCCAGATATACTGAGATCACCAAAAGCTGCACAAACTGTTTTGTTGTTTTCTTTCGTGATATAAACACTGTTATTCTCTGCTCTTTAGAACTAATTATCCATACTCCCAACTCTACTACCCATAATTGAGGGCTATTAGCTGTAGAAATATTGTTTTCTTCCATAACTGTTTCTGGTATAATAGGTGGAGATTGAGTTCTGCCTTATTCCTGACCTGTTGTTTGGCACTGAGCAAGTCACTTAATTCTCTGAGCTTGAATTTCTTCTGTGAAAATAGACTAATCAATCTAAAATGCTCTCCTAGCCTACCCATTTATGATCTTTTAGCAATCTTATCTGGAAGACGATTCAGCCTCTTTCATGACCAATTGTTTTGTTGTTGTTATTGTTGTTTTTTGGGGGGGGTACTGTGTGTGGTAAAAATATACGTAACAAAACATACTTCATCTCAACAATTTCTGCATGTGCAATTCAGCAACCTAGATTACATTCTTCAAGTTTTACATCCATCCTTGCTGTCCCCTTCCAAACCATTCCACCACCATTAACGTAAACTCAATGTCCCCTTCCCTCCCATTCCTTGGTAGTTACGAATAAGCTTTCATTTCTGTATTTATATTTGCTTATTTCATATAATTGATATCATACAGTAGTTGTCCTTTTGTGACTCACTTATTTTGCTCTGCATGTTTTCAAGGGTCATCCATGTTGTAGCATGTATCAAGACTTCATTTCACTTTATGGTTGAGTATTACTGCATTGTATATGTGTACCACATTTTGTCCATTTATCTGCTAAGGATGATCTCAGTTGTTTCCACCTTTTGGCTATTGTGAAAAGTGCTCTAATGAACATTGGTGTACAGGTTTCTGTTTGCATTCCTGCCTTTATTCTGCCTGAGTATATACCTAGGATTGGGACTGCTGGATCATATGGTAGTTCTATGTTCAATGTTTTGAGGAACTACCAAACTGTTTTTTACAGTATCTGTACCATTTTACATTTCTACTAGCCATAGATAAGAGTGCCAGTCACTGTTCAACCTTGCCAACACCTGTTGTTTTTTGTTTTTTTCAACACTAACGTTCTAATAGGGGTGAGGTGATATCTCAGTGTGTTTTTGATTTGCATCTCCTAATGACTTCCTGGTCAATTCAGGAAATATATATTGAGTATTGAGTACCTGCCCTATTCTAGGTATGGTGATCAGTACTAAGGACTCTAATTGTTGTTGTTAACTGCCATCGAATCAGTTCTGAACCATAGACAACCCTGTATAGGGTTTCCGAGGAGCAGCTGATGAGCTTGAACTGCCGATCTTGCAGTTGAAACAGCTTTGTAGTCTGGCACATTAACCCACAGCGCCACATTGGGACTCCAAGGGCTCTAATACCTCTAACTAAACTTAGTAGGAAACCCCAGCTGTTGATAAAAATGTTCCAGACCTTAGAATGTGGGGCTCCTCAGCTGTTTCCAATCTACTGATCTGTCTGGCTCCCTGCTAGAGAAGATAGTGTCTGCTGTGGATGCTGTTAGGGTTTTTTCTGGTATTCAGTTTCATAGCATCACTGCCTCTTTGTGTAATCTTTCATTGTTTTATGTTCATTTTAAAGAAAGCCACTAAACCAAGTTAAAATGAAAAGGTACCAATTATTAAGCAGTTTCTTCAGAGGTTTTGCTGAATCCTTAACTGTCTTATTACATTTACCAAGTTGGTCTGTTTGTAAGCTCACTAGATGCTCCTTCTCTGGTAGCGTAGTGGTTACGAATCGGGCTGCGAACCTTAAGGTCAGCAGTTCGAAACTACCAGCTGTTCTGCGGGAGAAAGATGAGACTTACTGCTCCCATAAAGATTTACAGCCTCAGAAACCCTGTACAGGGTCGCTATGAGTCAGAACCGACTCCATGGCACATAACCACCACCACCAGCTGCTCCTTGGAAACCCTATATGGGGTCGCTATGGGTTGGAACTGACTTGATGGCACTTAACAACAACATCCTGGTGTGTGGTACTGTGGGTTAATGAGCTGGACCACAAAGTTGGTTTGAACCCCAAGCTCACCAGCTGCTCCTTGGAAACCCTATACAGGGTCACTATGAGTCAAAACCAACTCAATGGCACTTAACAGCAACAATATTGAAATATATATGATATTTCAAAGACTTTTTCTAATATTTTTAAATGGTAATACAAAAACCATGTGATGGAACTTTTTAAAAAAATGAAATGTAGTATTATTTAAGTCCAAAAGGTTAAAAAGTATTATTCTTCATGTTATATGTGCTTTTCCACTGTGGTTTTTTCTTAAACGGCAGCTGCACACTGATTGGTATTTTTACTTTTAGTTAGATGCTGCCTCTTGTTTTTGTGGAGTCAATCACAAGATTGATGATTCAAACCCACCATCCGCTCACTGGAAATCCTATACAGGGTTGTGATGAATCAGAACGGACTCAACAGCACTTAACAACAGTGGCTTCTGTAGGAAACCTGGTGGCACAGTGGCTAAAGCACTTTGCTGCTAACAGAAAGTTCAGCAGTTCAAACCTACCGAGCACTCCATGAGCAACCTACTACCATAAAGGTTGTTGTTGTTGTTGTTAAGTGCCATTGAGTCAATTCCGACTCATAGCAACTCTGTATAGGGTCTCTGAGGAGTAGCTGGTGAGTTTGAACCTCCGACTTTGCAATTCAGATCAACCTTGCAGTTGGGTCCCATAAAGATGACAACATTAGAAATCCTATGGGACAGTGCCGCTCCATCCTACAGGATAACTTTGCGTTAGAACCACTCAACAGCAGTTAGTTTGGTTTTAATGACTTCCATGACCAGTTTTAACTCAAACTTGTATTACAGCAGAGAATAGCCGTAAAATAATTGTTTTTTAAATTAAGTTTTAAAGGCCCAGGACAGGTGATTGGCATGGCTATTTCTCTTGTAGTTATCCTTTTTATATAACTAATATCACTGCATTGTACACTTAAAAATGGTTAAAATGGAGATCCTGGGGAAATAGCGGCATAAACAGACCATTGTTCTGACCATCCCCCCATAAATACAAGAAAAAAATGCTTGATTTTGAGAGTCTCTGAAGTGGGGAATGGAGGACAGCTGCAGGGAACTACAGACAGGCAAGATTTAACAGATTACATACAGTAGGAAAATCACCTCAACCACCATCCCTGCCCCAGCCCTCAGCCAGTCCCAGCAGAAGAGCCTGCTTCCCTATCCACCATACCCTCTTCCGGTACAAAGAAATGGGACTCCAAGCTTCTTCTGGGAAATGGACAAGGCTGACCACCCCAGAAGTCTGTTTGGATTGTGCCAGCACCTCTCCCACCCAGACACTGTCTGCTGTGAGTCAGCAAAAATTGCCAGAGACGACTCCTGGAGTGGAGTCTGCGCCCACACCGAGCACTCCATCCCTCTGGCGTCTGTACCCTGGGAGTCAGCTTGGGTCTCTATGCCCCCTCCACACTTCCCGCATCCAGTGAGCACTGAGGACTGCTAAGTAGGGCTGCTGTGCACGAGAAAGCAGGTATCTTTAGTGGCGGATACTATGGACCACGCTCAACATACTACTGGGGGGTAGGGGAGGGGGCGTTCTGATAGCAACAAGGCGCTCATTCCCTGGGATTCATTCAAAGCATGACAGCCCCTATCCCACACACGTCTGATGGACTGTAAGGCTTCCAATTGATAAAGAAGGTGCTCTGCAGTTGAGTCCTTGCCATCATCAGCCTGCTTCCCTGAACACCCCCATAGCTCAGGCCCCCCAAACCAACAGGACAGATCTCCCAGAGGGTCAGTTCAGGTCTGTCTCTCCCCACATCTGGTCTGCACTGAGGACTACTGATTGAGGCAGCTTTGTCCTGTCAATCAGGCACCTTGAGTGGAGGCTCAGCAGCCCCCCGGGAGACTCTGATGGTAATAAGGCAGCGCTCCCTGGGAGCCATTTGGGGAGACTCTGATGGTAATAAGGCAGAGCTCCCTGGTGGCCACTTGGGGAGACTCTGATGGTAATAAGGCAAAGCTCCATGGGGGCCATTTGGGGAGACTCTGATGGTAATAAAGCAGCTCCCTGGGGGCCATTTGGAGCACAACAGCTTTCTCCCAGCCAGGTAACTGTCACCTGCTAGACTGATACAAACTCCCACAGAAGGACATCTACAGGTCAGCCAGGAGGTGGTTGTGAAGACTGCTCCCCTAACCACCACAGGGCCACTGAGACTTGGAAACCAAAAAGGCAGATCCCTCAGAAGTCCTTCTGAAATGGAGGAAAGTATGCCTGTGCTTTCCTTGAATGTCAGATCAGAGTAGGGAAGGAAGCCTCAGGCAAATCTGGAGCAAGCAGCCTCAAAGGGCGCTGACTGGGTGTGCATTTTTCACTGAAACTGTGACTGCAAAACGAAGAAGGAAAGACAGTAATAACCAGAGATAGCAGCTGAAAGGGTCAATGACTGAAATGAGAAACACAGTGGAAGGAGTTACCAACAGATTTAATTAGGCAGAAGAAAAAAATGAGAGGGTAAGATAGTTGCAATTAGAGAGACTGGAAAACAACAAGAATGAAAACTCAAAAAGAATGTGCAAAGTTTAATAGAAAGACCTAATATACACATCATGGGAATTTCAGAAGACGATGACAGAGATAAAGGGAAATAAAAAAAATATTTGACAGAATAATGACAGGAATTTTCACCATTCTGACAAAAGACAGGATTCTGCAAATCCAAGAAGTTCAAAGAATTCCAAGCAGAAAGAACCAAGAGTTCTACTCTGAGACAAACAATAGGCTTTCAAAAAGTTATAAGGAGAGAATCCTGAAAGCAGTGAAAGAGAAGCAAGCAGTCACATACAAAGTATGCCCAATAAGAATAAATGCTGAATTTCTGCGCTTAAGATTTTGTTAGTCACCAGATGCATGCTCCTTTTCATTAGGCACAGTTGTAATGAACCGTACTTCCAAGCTACTGCTCAAAATTCATGGCTGAATTTGTGGCCAGGCTGAGGCCATACCTCCTAGGAACAACAGATAAGCCAAGGGACTCTCTTGTCCTCTAGACTTTGGATCAAGGACTTCCACAAAACACAGGACTGTGCTGAATTTTATTTAGATTGCAGGGCAGTCTAGGAAGCTTCTCCTAACCTTCTCTGTTTTATTTCTTCGTGAGGGACAGATTTGCATCGCCCAATTTGATATCTTTCTCAGCCTTGTCCTGTTGTTGTTGTTAACTGTCGTTAAGTCAGTTCCAACTCATAGCAACCCTGTGTGAGGTTTCCAAGGAGCAGCTGGTGAGTTTGAACTGCTAACTTTGTGATTCAAACTGGCCTTGTGATCTAATGCTTTACTCCACAGCACCACACCAGGACTCCACTTCCTTATTTGAGGGTCAGAGAAGAAGAGGAAGACCCCCAACGAGATGGATCAGCCAGGTGGCATCATTGATGGACTCAAGTGTGGCAGCGGTAGTGAGGTTGGCCCAGGATCGGACATTGTTTCGTTCTGCTGTGCATGGGGTCGCTATGAGTCGGTTCCGACTCGATGGCACCTGACAACAACAACAACAATAGTCATTTACCCTAATAAAATCCCTCCACATTAAAAAAAAGAAAGAATAAATGCTGATTTCTCCTCAGAAATGTTGATGGTCAGAAGGCAATAAAATGACATTTCTAAAATGTTGAGAGAAAAGGAAAAAGAAAGTCAACCAAAGCTACCATGTCCAGTAAAGCTACCCTTCAAGAAATAGGGGGACAGAGAGTTCCTATCCACCACACCAACCCTACAGAAAGTACTCATAGGAATTCTGTACATGGAAGGGAAAAGACACTAGAAAATCATTCAAAACCATGCAGAAAAGGAAAGAACCCTGATAAAGGGAATTGCATGGTCAAGTATGAGGGTTAATAATAAGACAATTCGTGTCTGATAATTCTCATTGTTTAGTCCTTCATGTGTTTTAATGACAAAGGTATAAAAAGTACACGAGACACAAAGTTTGACCATCTTATTTTCTAAGGAACATTCTGGCTGTGTTTCTTCCAAGACGTATTTGTTCATTCTGGTATAGTTCGTAGTATATTTACTAAGTTTTTCCAACATAAGTCACAGGCATCAATTCTTCTTCATTGTTATTTTTAACTACCACTAAAGTGGCCCCCAACTCATGGCAACCCCAGCACAACAGAATGGAATGTTGCACAGTTGTGAGCCATGCCTGTGATCCATGGTGGATCAGACCATTGTGAGCCATCAGGTTTTCACTGGATGATTTTCAAAAGTAGCTCACCAAGCTTTTCTTCCTAGTCTGTCTTAATCTGGAAGTTCCACTGAAACCCGATCAGCATCACAGCAACATGTAAGCCTCCTCCGATTAGACAGGTGATGACTGAGAATGATGTACATTGACCAGGGGTCAAGACCAGGTCTCCAGCAGGGCAGATGAGAGTATCACCACTGAACTGCCACTGTGTTGTCATTGGACACTAACCCAAACCAATTGCCATCTAGTTCATTCCAACTCTTCCTTACACCGTAGAGTAAGAACTGCCCCATGAGGTTCCCAAGGCTATAAATCTTTTATGGAAGCAGAGTGCTACCTCTTTATCCTGCAGAGCAGCTGGTGAGTTTGAACCACCGACCTTTTGGTTAGCAGCCAAGTTCTTGATCGTGGTGCCACCAGGGTTCCTTTCATTGAATAGTGTTGATGTGGTTGCTGTTAAGTGTCACTATGTTGGTTCCAACTCATAGCAACCCTGTATAGGGGTTTCAAAGCTGGTCATTTGAACCACCAACTTTTCAGTTAGTAATCCAGTGCTTATCAATTGTGTAATCAGTCTTGCCTGGAGAATCCTGAAAAACTCTAGGTCCCTATTTTCATTTTCTAAAACCCAGAAACTATAAAGAACAGCATTTTCCAAGTCTGATACACTATTAGCTTGTGCCTGAGAATAAAATGTCATGACCAGTAAAATTTATTTTCTTCAGGAATGGGTGATTCTGTTGTTGTTCACACAGATCTTCTAAAAGGAAGGGCTGAGGACCTGAAACCAGACTCTTACCTCCGGAAGAGTCCTTCACTTGAATCACTGAGCAGACCCTCTTCGCTGGGCTTTGGGAATGCAAGACTGCTGAGCTCTTCCGCCCGGGCGCTGAAACCACAAAGCAAACTCAGGTATCACTTTTTAAACAGTGAGAAATCAGAAAACCCTTGGGCTGACAATTTCTGGTTCTTCCTTCTGTGGTCCTGAATGAACATGATTACAATACAGTACCAGACTGCAGCTGGACAAATAGGAAGACCACAGACAGTAGGACTGTGCAAACTGGAGTAAAAGGCCGTAAAAAAGAAGTAAAACTAAGTACTTGGAGGTTCTAAGTTGGATCAAGAAGGCTGCTGGGGGAGAGGGACCAAGCTATGGCCCTATGTTCAGGGAACTATGACTAATCTAGTTCTACTAGACTGAACTGTGGGAAGGCTTTGTGAGGGCAGGAATCTGGCTTATATAAATTGGGCTGTCAATCAGTATTTGTTGGATACATATGATTGGGCTAGCACAGCTGGAAAGGTGGGGTGAAACCATTTCATAAATGGTCTTCAATGCCAAATGTAAGAGGCTGTACTTATTTCAGTAAAGAAGTGAGGACCCACTAAGTCTGTGGGGTTTTCCTTTTTGTTTTTCAATAGTGATCTAGTAAGATTGGACCTGTGGTTTTAAGGATGAATCAGAAAAGTGCAGCCCATCAGAAGGATTTAGAGAGCCATTTGAAATCAGTTAGTGGTGATGGCGTTCACACTAATGTTAAGGATGGCGTGGGAGAGAGAGGGGGTACAGACTCTGGCAGGATTGGTCACCTCTGCCACTTCCTCCGTTTTCAGTGCTCCTGACCTCTCAGGTCCCTGAAAATCTTTTCCAACTACTTCCTCTCTTTCTCTCTCTCTGCTGTCTTCCTTGTTTCTCTGGGCTGAGTCAGTGTTTTAGAAGACTGACTCAGAATCCTCAGCATTCTGATTTTAGGACAGTTTCTCAGAATCCTCTCATGACTGTCTGTGATCCATACTTAGATCTACATTCCTTATCCTGGTGTGAGATGTGGAATCACCGTGCAGAAAGCAATTTGGTCTTTTTTGTTCTTGGTTCGATCAAGCTGGTCTAACACCTGAAACTAAGGAGTAGAGCTGACCAGACCAATAGGGACCACCTGGGAGCCTGATGCTGCCTAAGCTTCAGAAGGCATGATGCAATCTATCACGGCCACATGGGGAGGTCAATAAGAGCCCTGAACCCTGAGGCTCAGATGAAACATCCTGGTTGGTGACCTTGCCTGGGAGAGGTACGTGGAAATATTGCACTAGGATCCTTCCCAGACCTCACCCTGTAAAACGGGGTTTCAAAAGTTAGTGGGAAAATTCCATTATCTTTTTGTTTGGAGGGTGAGTACAAGTAAGGAGTGAGGGTTAGGGTTGGGAATAGGGCTAAGTCTTTGGTAGGCTTAGAACTTCGTTTATTGTTAGGGTTAGGTTGAAACTTGGGTCAATGTTAGGGGTAAGGCTTGGTCTAGTTTTTAAGAGTTATAGTTAGGTGTATTTTTATTTACTTATTGAAATCGATTTCATTTCCTCTTTATTTAGAAGTTCTGTAACTGGATTATTCCCTCTTTTTAATTTATGGTTGTTGTTGTTGCAACTGTATCTCTGGTTCTCTTCTTTTCAGTCTTACAGGTCTATTTTACTTTGCATACTTCCGTATCTGCGTTACGTCGAGATGATACTGTCATAGTGGCAAGTTGTTGTCCACTGTTGTTGGTTCTCTGTCCAAAGAACTCTATTTAGTATCTTTTGTAACGTGTGTCTGGTTTTCACAAATTCTTTTCATTTCTGCTTGTCTGAAAATTACCTAGTTTCACCGTCATATTTGATGGACAATTTTGTTAGGTTCTTGGTTGGCACTTTTTTTTCTCTTTCGGAGTTTTATATATATATATATATACCATTGTCTTCTTGTTTGCCTAGTTTCTTCTGAGAAATCAGAACTTACACTTAGTCGTATTAGTTCTCCTTGGTAGGTAACTTCATTTTTCCTGAGATGCTCTTTGGAGTCTTTGATTTTGAAAAGTTAGATTATAATATGTCTCGGTGATTTTCTTTTGGGGTCTATTCTATTTGAAGTTCATTCAACTTATTGAATGACTGTCTTGCCACCTTTCACGTTCAGGATGTTTTCTTCTAACAATTCTAAGGCAGTGTTCTCTATAGGGTTGGGGTTTTTTTGTCTCTCCCTGTTTTAGAATTCCTGTCACGTGTAAATTATACCTCTTGATAGTGTTCCACATAAATCTGAGGCAGTTTTCAGATATTCTTGTTCTTTTTTCTGATTCTTCTTCTAGTAGATAATTGTTAGAGATTTTTCTTCAAGCTCAGCAATTCAGCTTTCCATTAATTCAATTTTGTTTCTGTACTCTTTCAGTGTATTACCTCTTTCTGAAACATTAGTGTTAATCTTCTGACTTCCTAATTGTTCATTTTGTATGGTTCCCCTTTTTGCAATTATCTTATCAATTTGTTTCCTGATGTTTCCTATAATTTTGTCTGTTTCTCTTGATTTCATCTGTAGTTTTCTCAGTCTTTTGTTTCACTCTGTTGTAGTTGTCTGATTAGCATTCTTTTGTGTTTCATATGATATCTTTCTGATTGGTGTTGTGTTTTCTGACTTTATATTTTATTTACTTGTTTGAGGCACTGTCTTATTTCTTTGTCTAAGGTAAAATTCCATTTTCTCCAGGGCATTGTGGTGTCCTATATATATTTAGTTCATGATTGGTTTATTCTCAGGCGCTTACCACCTTTCTCCTAGTGGATGTGGTAGAGACCAGAAATAGGAACACCATTAGTTCGCTATTCACTGTTTGTGTAGTGTAGTACAGGGCAGGTTCATGCACATCCAGAAGCTGTACCCCGGGCAGAGCAGAGGCTGTACCACTGGCTGCTGGGGTGGTGAGGGAGAGGACTAACTACCCCGTGGCTTCCAGGAGGGCACGGGAACAAGGAAAAACTGCACCCCTTTTCACTAGCCTCCAGCTGCTATATCATAAGCTGTTCACAGAGAGCTCAAGATGGCTGTGCCACTCCACGCCAGCCCACAGCCTGCCCATTTTTGTTCTCTCGCTTCTCCTGTTCAGTTTTCTCTTCCAGTTGACACTCAGTCCTCCTCACTGTCCTACCCTCTGAGGCTCAGGGTTCCAGGATCACCATCTATGTCTGTTCCAATCAGCCTCCCAGATCTTGGTTACAGAGTGTTGGCTCAGTGGGTCTGCATACTATGTCATCTTGCCTCAGACTCTTCCCATTATCTTTTTTTTATTATTATTATTGAAAAAATTTATATTTAGAATTAGCCAGCTGAACTCCGTTTAGTTGATCCCAATTTTGTTGGCAACATCCAAAGCATCATAGTCAGGAGCCAGTCGAACATATGCCTTCTTTTCTCCATTGGTCCTGATTAAGGTGTTGACCTTGGCTACGTCAGTGTCATAGAGCTTCTTCACAGCCTGTTTGATCTGGTGCTTGTTGGCCTTGACATCCACAATGCACACAAGTGTGTTATTATCTTCAATCTTCTTCATGGCTGACTCAGTAGTCAGAGGGAACTTGACGATGGCATAGTGGTCAAGCTTGTTTCTCCTGGGGGTGCTCTTCCGAGGATATTTGGGCTGCCTCCAGAGCCTCAGAGTCTCGGGCCGCCGGAAGGTGGGTGACGTGCGGATTTCTTTTTTTTGTGGCTGTGGACGCTTTTCAGCACTGCCTTCTTGGCCTTCAACACCTTTGCTTTGGCTTCAGCTTTGGGAGGGGAAGGGGCTTCCTTCTTGGCCTTTGGCGCCATCTTCGTAAAAAGGTTCCCATTATCTTTTAATTCCATTTTTTCCATAAACATTTTGAAACCCCCTTGTATATTTTTGTTTGCATACATTTTTGTTGTTGTTGTTACCACGCAGGGATATATAATCATTTAAATAACCAAGGGGCACATTCTGGAAGTCAGTCTCCTGGCTGCCAGCACACAGCCTTTCTTTTTCCAAGACTCTAGAGTCCTCAGCTTCTCCCTCTCTCCATGTCCTCATCCCTACCTCCTTCTCTGGATAGGGTCCCACATTCCGCTCATGCTCTTCTCTCTTGATGGTTCCTGAAATGTAAGATTAACTACTCTCCCCTTTTTATTACACATCTTCTACCTTTACAATTGTGACCATCGCAATTAGGTATGATAATAACTACACACTATTGAATCAATGAATCCTCTCCCCATCTCCTTTCACCAGACTCATCTAGACGAGAGGGAAAAAATTCCGTGGGAGTATTACCTTCCCCCACATACTCTAAAACTAAACTCCCTCTTGAAAACCTATAATCTAGTCACTTCGTGCCTTTATAGCCCCCCACACCACCCCTCATTTTAGGTAGTCAATGACTTAAGTTGCTCAACCCTATCAACCCTGCATGCAGAGGGGATAGGTTTGATCCTTGATATGAAGACTCCTTCCCTCTTGGTATTTTGAGCTACTGCATCCATAAGTATAAGTCAAGTTCATCAAATTGTAGCAATTCAGACTTGTTTCCTTTATCCAATTTCTTCATCTTCCTCTAGTCTACTTCTGATCATCATGCCATTGAAGCCAGGTCAAATGGGTACTATCAGCAAGTTTGTGCATCTTCCCTTCATATCAGCTGGACACCTCACTCTCAGTTATAGCCCTCAGTGGCTAGATCATGGGCTCAGGGGTCCCCAAGTCTCAGTACACTTTGGACCAACCAACCCTTTCTCTTCTCTCTCTCATCTCAAGGTTGACAGGAGTCTGTGGACTGTGGTCAGACTCAGCCCCTATCTTCATTGCTGCCTTTCCCCCATTTCTACTCACAAGTAGAACAATGTAATCGCCAGCAAACTTACATGCCTGCTTGTGTGTTCCCTTTGAGTTTCAGTCTTGAAAGGAGGTTTGTCCTGACAGGACTTGATTGTTTGCCTTGATGGTTCTCTGATGAACTACTTGCTTGTTCCCATCTTTTACCCATTCAAGCTGTGCCTCGAACCCTGTATCACAGAGCCCTATTGTTCCAAGATTGGGCATACATAACTATTTACCTCTGACCCATTTAGCCCATGGAAACCTACCAGAATGTTTCCCTGTCTATCTTGTTCTTCCACGCCCCTCCCCATTTTTGTGTATTGCCCTCCCCAACCCTCAAGCTGTGATGTGATTATCTCCTAACCTGTGCCCTACTCTCTCCTCCCTCCCACCCCTGGTAACCAACAAAGAAAAAGTTTGGGGTTTTTTCTCTTAGTATGGGTATCTTTTCTTGAGTTGTTACAATAATAGTCTTATGCAATATTTGTCCTTTTGTGACACACTAATTTCACTCAGCATAATGTCTTCAAGGTTCATCCACATTTTATGGTGATTTGCAGCTTCATTGCTATTCTTCAAGGTAGCATAGTATTCCATTGTTTGTATGTATCAAAGTTTGTTTATCCATTCTTCCGTTGTTGGGCACTTAGGTTGTCTCTGTCTATTTTGTTTGCATACTTTTTTGTTATATTACCACCATTTTCACAGGCATGATTTTCCTGAGTTCTGTGAGTCGTTCCAGTGAATTATAGGACCCAAAAGAGTAGTATCAGCTGGCTGGGCTGAAGTGAAGGAGTTGTAGATTCCTGAGCTTGGGGCTAGTATCCACTGACATAGCGTGGGTGAAAAGGACTGTGTGGACAGCTGGGGTCTGAACTAAACAGAGAAGAGAAGCTGAGATTTCCACAGTTGGCAGGTGGAGTAGGATTTGTTATCTACCACATAATTTGACATTAGAAGTGGGCCTTCCTGCAGTGGTTTGCATACCTGGTCTTCTGGATGCTCCATGAGTTAAACCCACCCCAGCTCACCTGTCTGAAAGCCCAGCTCTTCACTGCATCTAAAAGGAGTTAAACCCAATGTATGCTCAATTCCAACTCAGTGATCCTGTATAGAATTTCCGAGGCTGTAAATCTTCATGGGAACAACCCACATCTTTCTCCCATGGAGCTGCTGGTGGGTTTGAACTGCTGACCTTGCAGTTAGCAGTCTAGTGCTTATCCTACAACACTACCACCAGGGCTCCGTAAAAGCATGATTTAATGCTAGCCTTCTCACTTTAACGTGAGCATTTCTAACTAAAAGCCTTTTCTTACAAGGTTCTGGTCTGAACTTTGTTTTGTCTTTTCACTCTGAAATTTTACTTCTTTCTGGGCTTAACCCTTCCACGAGGTTCTAGCTAACCCCTTGGTTAGCATGGTTATCCCTCTGCTCTGATTTGGGTGTCTTTCACTCACTTTGGTGTTTAATTCTTGGACTGCTTTGCAGTGTTACTATTGCATAGTATGCATGCCTTTGTTTCTGTTAGGCACTAGTTTGTTTTTGTTGTTGTTAGGTGCCGTTGAGTCAGTTCCAACTCATAGCAACCCCACATAGGGTTTCCAATGAGAAGCTGGTGGGTTTGAACTGCCGACATTGTGGTTACCAGTCCAGTGCTTATCCTACAGTGCCACACCAAGACTCCAGGCTCTGATTTAGTGGACAGTGAAGTCTACATCTTATATTTGGATATCTTTCTGAGTCTCTTGCACTGTGTTTTACATACAGCATTTCACACAGTAAATACAGTTGCATATGTAGATGACAATACAAAATTGGAAACTATAGGAGTAGTAACTATTTAATAAGGATCCCTGGTAGCATAGTGGTTACGAATTGGGCTGTTAATCTCACGGTCAGCAGTTCAAAACTACCAGCTTTTCCAAGGGAGAAAGCTGAGGCTTTCTGCTCCCGTAAAGATTTACAGCCTTGGAAACCCTGTACAGGGTCGCTATGAATTGGAACCGACTCCATGGTACATAACAACAACTATTTAATAAAATTTGCTACTGCCAATATGATAAAGGGTTTTTAAAAAGTCTTAGTAAGTTCAGTTTTTGTTGTATCTTTGGGTGTAGTCTATATTTGAATCCAAATAGATAAAGGTAGACCTTTCAGAGATGTAAGTTAAAGTTCCCCCAGATCCTTCAGATCAATCCTATTGATGTACAAGAGATTTAAGTAATCGAAAAGTTTTAGGTATCAAAATTGGTGCTATTAAGAAATGGCTATTTTCTGCATGCCAGAAATGCATTTTAAAAGGCTATCTATATATATTGTTGTTGTTGTTATGTGCCGTGGAGTCAGTTCCGACTCACAGTGACCCTGTACAGGGTTTCTGAGGCTGTAAATTTTTATGGGAGCAGAAAGCCTCATCTTTCTACCTAATAAATATATATGTATGTATATGTATATATATATGTATGTATATATATATGTATATATGTATATATGTATGTATATATGTGTGTGTGTGTGTGTGTGTGTATATATGACTTTTTTTAAATTTTTTATGTTCATGTCATTGAAATGAAGCAATGATAATAGAAACATCTTACTTTGGAAAGTCTTATCCTTATTACTAGTATTGTGATTGTTCTAGTAAGCCTTATTTTTTTAAAAAAATTTATTGAAGACTGTCATCTATTTATTTAGAAACTCTTTTCCAAACTCCTTTTCATTTCAGGCTTCTCTAATTTGTCAGGCATTGAAATTCAGCTCTAAAGGATCAAATAAGACCAAGTATATATAGTAAGCACAGGCAAGGCCACCATAATGTCGTAGTTAATAGCAGCTTTGACCTCAAAAGCTCATAGGTTGTTGTATTATTTGATGACTGTTTTTCTTTGCATCTGGCAGTAACTATATAACAAAAATTTCAATTCAAGTATGAAATGATCATCTTTAAATCTTTTCTACCTAAATTCATACTGCTGAGGTCTAGAATGGTCCTATTTCTCTTTTAAAAAAATAATTTGAAAATGTTTTTACTCAGTATTGGACGGGTACAAAACCGTTTATTTTGACACATAACAGCCCTCTAGGGCAGAGTAGAACTGTGCTGTGGGGGTTCTGAGACTGAGGCCTTACAGAAGCAGACTGCTTTATCGTTTTCTTGTGGAGCAGCTGGTGGGTTTGAACCACTGACCTTTTGGTTAGTAGTCCAACATTTAGCTTATTATGCCATCAGGGCTCCTTAACAAAGTAATAATAAAATACAGTGTGAAAAAATAGCAACATGATGGAGACTCACCTGGATATCCATCTCTCCATTTTAAGAAAGATCATTATTTACCTTTGAAATGTCTTATCAGCCCTTCTCCAATCACATGACCTCCCTTCTTGACACCATCCTGAACTTTGTTTTCTTTCCTTTACAGGTGTGTGGGGTTTGTTTGTTTTTAACTTTTTATTGTGAATTGAATGAAGGTTTACAGAGCAGATCATCAGTTTTACATCCACCAAATCACACACTTTATTTCATTGCAAAGATTGCAATCATATTTACACTTTTACCACGTATGTTTGCATCCACAAATAATACGAGCACTATGTTGTTTAGATTACATGCTTTGAAATTTTGTATTCCTAGAAACGTAGTGTGTGTTTTGTTTTGTTGTTGTTCACTATTTTAAATTTGAAATTGTATTCCTGATACTCCTTCGTTGTTGTGTATATCTGTAATTCATTGATTTTTACTGGTATTTCATAATGTGAATGTACCACAGTTTATTCATTTCCTTGTATATTATTGTTTCCAAGTGCCTTAGATTTCTGGTGGTTGTAGTGGCAGTGTGCCGTCAAGTCAGTTCCACCTCACAGCGACCCTACACAGGGTTTCCGAGGCTGTAAATCTTTACGGGAGCAGAAAACCTCATCTTTCTCCCGCGGAGTGGCTGGTAGATTTGAACTGCTGACTTTGTGGTTTGCAGCCCAACTGGTAACCCACTACGCTACTAGGGCTCCTTAGAATCCTTGTTGTTGTTGTTAAGTGCCGTGGAGTCGGTTCCGACTCATAGTGACCCTGCACAGGGTTTCCGAGGCTGTAAATCTTTACAGCAGCAGAATGCCTCATCGTTCTTCTGTGGAGCCGCTGGTAGTTTCCAGCTGCTGACCTTGAGGTTGGTTATAAAAGAAATACCACAAGTGGGTGGCTTTCAAGAGCAGAAATGTGTTTGCTCACAGTTCAGGAGGCTGCTGTGGGTGTTGATGTTAAGTGCCGTCGAGTCATTTCTGACCCATAGCAACCCTGTATATGGTTTCCAAGGAGCAGCTGGTGAGCTTGAACCGCCGACTTTGCAGTCTGGCACATTAACCGACAATGTCACATCAACTCTGCTGTTGGTATTAGGTTCCATTAAGTCAGTTCAGACTCCTAGTGTCCCCATGCACAACAGAATGAGACACTGCCTAGTCCTGCGCCATCCAGACAATTGTGGTTACGCCTGAGCCCATTGGTGCCGCCAAAGCATCAGGAGGCCAGAAGGCTGAATCTGGTCACAGGTTACAGTGAAAGGCTCTCTGTTGGCTCTGGAGGGAGATCACTCGTTGTCTCCTCAGGCTCTTTAGCCTGGGCTTTCCTGGGTTCCTTGGAGATGTTCAGGTGGTATTCTCTCCCCCCATTTGCGCTTGATCCTGTCTTATCTGCTAATCTGCTCTTTTGATTGCTCAGTGATTAGGTCGAGTACAAACTCTACACTAATAGGGTTAATTAGCATTGTGAAAAAAAACCTATTCCTGAACAGGATTACAGGGACATGTATGTCAGGGTTAAGATTCAAACACATATTTTGAGGGAACACGAACTATTTGAATTGGATTCATAACACCAGGGTTTTTTTGCCATTTAAGAAAAAAAGAACATTCTTATGTGTGTACCGTAATGATATTCATCTAGGAATAAATCCCATTACTCTGAAAATATTGTCTTCCAGAGTTCGTACTGTAGAGATCTACCTCTCACATTCTACATGTTTAAGCTGTCCATTTTTATTCCTGCATTCCTGCACACAGGGCTAAAAAATAGAATCATGGTGGTGGTGTGCTGTGGTGTCGGTTCCGACTCATAGCGACTCTGTACAGGGTTTCCGAGGCTGTAAATCTTTACGGGAGCAGAAAGCCTCATCTTTCTCCCGCGGAACAGCTGGTAGTTTCCAACTGCTGACCTTGCAGCTCGCAGCCCGATTCATAACCACTACACTACCAGTGCTCCTTAAAAAAAAAATACAATAGTGTACAAAAATGCTACAGAAATGTAATTATGATTTAATGGTACATAGACTGGAAGAAGGAGTCCTGGCGTGGCGCTGTGGGTTAATGCGCTAGACTGCAAAGTCAGTTTGAACTGCAAGGTTGGCTGTTTAAGCTCACCAGTCGCTCCTTGGAAATCCTCTACAGGGTTGCTATGGGTCAGAACCAATTCGATGGCACTTCACAACAACAAAAGGAGCCTTTAGTAGGGTTATGAGCTGGGCTGCTAACCGTACGTCAGCAGTTCGAAACTACCAGTTGCTCTGCAGGAGAAAGATGAGATTTTGTGCTCCTATAAAGATTTGCAGCCTCAGAAACCCTGTACAGGGTCACTCTGAGTCAGAACTGACTTGGTGGCACACAACCACTATCACTACCATACTGGAAGAAAGGAACCCTGGTAGTGCAAATGCTTAAGTAAGCACATGATTGCTAACCTACAGGTTGCTAGTTCAAACCCACCAAGAGGCCCCAAAGGAGAAAGATACAGCAGTCTACTTCTATAAATATTACAGCCAAGAAAATCCTATGGGGCAGTTCTATTCTGTCATATGGAATTACTATAGAAGTCAAAATTGGTTCTATGGCACCGAACAGCAGCATGAAGGAAGAAACTTGGGATTGTGTGATCTTAAATCTCTTCTTACTATTTGAAAAATGTTAGCTAGTATAAAAACTAGCATAGATGTCTTTTGAAAATCGAGGTTGTGGCACTGAAGTACTTGTTCTTAAAATGCTCAAGTTTCCTTTTTTTGGCTAAATCAGGTACTCAGAACCGAGTTAATGTGCCATGAACTAGAGAAGATGGTTATCCCGTTCAGTGTATGGAAAGTCTTTCTTTGGAGTCATTTCATTTTACTGATTTTCCCCATTCCTGTCACTTCCCCACAGCCACCCACTCTAGTGTTTTTAATAAGCCCTTCCAACCTGTATTCAGTTGTTTTGATCTAGGTATAGCCTTGAAACATATGGACTGTTTTTGTATGGTGCTGACAGTTGCCATTGAATTGGCTCTGACTCATAACAACCTATGTAGAGCTGAATGAAATATTACTATGCAGTCCTGTGCTGTCTTCATGTTCTTTAGTGTATTTGAGCCTCATGTTTTGGCTCTTCTGTCAATTCATCTATTTATAAGAATATCTGTAATTCAAATAATATTGTAAATAAATGAATGTATGGCTAGATAAATGAGTGACAGATAGACTTAACAACACCACCAGAATGTCTCGCCAGACTTCTGATAGCCATGAAACGCAATTAATTTTTTCCTTAATACCATAAGGCATAATGAAAGTGTATTATTCATTGGCATACTACTCAATCATAAAGAGAAATGAAGTTTTAATTCATGCTGCAACATGGATGAGCCTAACAACATTATACTAAAATCAGTCACAAAAGAAAAAATATTGTATAGTCCCGTCTGTATGAGGTATCTGGAATAAACAAGCACATAGAGACAAAAATTTATTAGGGAAAGGGGGCAGTTATTGCTTAGTTACTGATTTTTCTGTCAAAAGTGATAGAAAATGTAGAATTGGATAAAGGTGTTGGCTGAAGAACATGATAAATGTAATTTTCAGCACTGAATTGTATATGTAAAAATGCAACTAATGTGTTGTTTCTTTAGCATATCAGTGGATAAACTGAGGCTTTGGCTTTTCTAATCTAGTGATTTCTTGTGTGATTTAATGTTCTAAAAGTTAGCATCTTCTCTCTTCTGTTCTTTTTAACTAGTGTGGAAAGAAGAGACCCTCTGACTGCCTTGGCCCGGGAATATGGTGGCTCCAAGCGCAATGCTCTACTGAAGTGGTGCCAGAAGAAGACAGAAGGTTATGCGGTAAGGGAAATCTTGGCCAACTTCCTCACAATTGTGAACAGCAGTTGTGTGATGCCAGTATGCATGCGTGCATGTGTGCACATGCTAGGATGGGCCAGTGCATGTGTAGTTGTAGTCTTTCTAGTCTCCTAGACATGGCTGCCATCTAAGGGTTTCAATTTGTGCATTGTCCAAAAGCACCCAGACCAGAGACAAGTGGAATGACAATCTAGACTGCACTCCATTCAATAAGTCATGTACTAAACAGAGCTATGTCACTGGGGGAAGGGGTGGGGGAAGGGGTGGGGAGGACTATCTTTTTCTTTGCCCAAAAGAAACATCAGCTCCCAAGCAGTAGATCCAATAGGCTTCAACCAAAGGAGACAATGTTTTGCTAAATCATCCTCCTAATTAAGAGTTCCTGTATCCAAGTTATGCACTGGTCCCACGTAGGTTGGCCTCGAAAACTTTTCCAAAAATGGTCTTTCTGTTTCTTTCAGAGTTGTTTGCATTTAGCTTCGGGGTTTCAGTTGAATACTGGGACAGTATTTGTTTTGTGTGAAGATTAAATAGGGAAGTAATACCTGATATATGTTTAAGTTTTTTTTATTGTGAAACAGCATACAGAAAGATAAAAGTGCATGAAATGTAAACTATAGCTTCATGAATTGTTATGAAGCAAAAGCAAAAACCCATTCAGTAACTACAGAGCTCCAGAAACAGCATTACCAATCTGACCAATCTTTTCATGGGCCCCTTTCCAATCCTAACCCTTTACTGTTCCAAAGATCATGATCATCCTCACTTCTTTGCTTTCCATGTCATTTTTATAAACTTATACAGGGTCGCTATGGGTCGGAACCGACTCGACGGCACTTAACAACAACAACAACATACATCCCTAAATATGATCTAGTCTTGCCTTGAAGTCTTATACAAACTTTGTATAAATGAAATTTTTTTGTGTTGTTAAATGCCATTGAGTTGGATGTGATTCATGGTGTCTCTGTATAAGGTTTCCGAGGGTGGCTGATGGGTTTGAACTGCTAACCTTATGGTTAGCAGTCCAGTGCTTATTCTACTATGCCACACCAGGACTCCATAAATGGAATTTTAAAGCTATGTAATATTTGCATCTGGCCTTTTCCATAGTATTAAGTTAGTAAAGTGTGGAGCTGTGAGCTAATGAGTTGGACTGCAAACTCGTTTGAACTGCAAAGTCGGCGGTTCAAGCTCAGCAGCTGCTCCTTGAAAATCTTATACAGGGTTGGTATGGGTCGGAACCGACTCGACGGCACTTAACAAATAGTGAGATGTGTCTGTGCCATTGCATCTAGCTATAGTTTGTTCATTTTCTTCCTCATTGAGTGACTTCATTGTATGATTATAAAATTATTTATCCTTTCTGTTAATGATGGACATTTGAATTCTTTCTAGGTTGGGTCTATTACACGTAGTCCTATTATGTTCTTGTATGTATCTCTTGGAAAACATATGTGCTCATGCTTGCTGGATACGTGCCTAGGAATGGGATTATTGGGCAATAGGGTTTGCATATATTCAATTACAGTAAATCATGCCAAACAGATATCCACAGTAATTGGGTAATTTATATCTCACCAGGAATTTACGAGCTCTATTTCTTTACATTCCCATCTACACTTGGTATGTGAACATTTTGGTTGTATTGTGGTATCTCATTGTGAGTTTGGTTTGTCTTTTCCCGTTGACTAATGAGGTTGAGCACCTTTTAATTTGCTGATTGGCTGTTTAGATAGGTGTTTGGGATGTGCCTACTGAGGACTTCTGCACATTTTTAAATTTGAACTTTTTTTTCCCTTTATTTTTTTCATACGAGGGGGCTTCAGAAAGTTCATGGGCAAATAGAACTAAAAGATAGTGAAAATTTTCCATGAACTTTTTGAAGGCCCCCCCACACACATATTCTGGACATAAATCCTTTGTCAAATAGATGTATTACACACATCTTCTTCCATTGTAATTTGAATTGTCAGTCTTCTAATGGAGAAAGTGTGTAATTTGAATTAAGTCTAATTTATCAACCCACCACGTAACTGCCAGTTTGTTTTACTGTGGTGGCTTGTATGTTGCTGTGATTCTGGAAGCAATGCTATTGGTATTTTAAATAGGGTCATCTATGCTGGTTAGGTTTCAACAGAGCTTCCAGACTAAGAAAGAGTGGGAAGACAGAGGCAGACTGGTTCTGAAAGTTGTGAGAAACGCTGAAAGATGAGCCCCTCAGGCTGGCAGACACTCAAAATACTGTATTGTATTAGGCGCATTTGCAACACAAGACCTCTTTAAAGTGTTCAAGAGCAAAGATGTTATTGGTTTGAAGACTAAGGTGAGTCTGACCCAAGCCATGGTATTTTCAGGTGCCTCATATGCATGTGAAAGTTGAACAATGAATAAACAGGTCTGTAGAACAATGACTGCATTTGAATTATGGTGTTGGAGAAGACTATTAGAAGTACCACGGACTGCCAGAAGAACAAATTTGTTTTGCAAGTACAGCTAGACTTGCCAGGAAGCCAGGATGGCGAGACATCGTCTCTCGTACTTTGCACATGTTACTAGAAGGGGCCAGTACCTGGTGAAGGGCATCATGCTTGGTAAAGTGAAGAGTCAGCGAAAAAGAGGAAGACCCTCAAGGAGACAGCTTGACATAGCGGCAGCAGCAGTGGGCTCAAACATAACAATTGTGAGGATGGCACAGGACCAGGCAGTGTCTGGTTTTATTGTGCGTAGGGTCATCATGAGTTGGAACTGACTGGATGGTACCTAACAACAACAACAACTTTATCAACCTTTTCTCTAATTGGTAGTGCTTTTTTGATCCTACTTTTTAGAAAGCCTTTTCTGTTCCTAGTTATAAAGATGTTTCTCTGTCTTTGACAGTACCTCCTTTTCATTGTATGTGAAAAATAAAAAATATCAATAACTGTCGTAGAGACTACCCAAAGAACAAGCTACCTCCTGACCCACTTTTTTTCTTTAGCTACTCTGACTAGAACTCTGTGCTTCCAAGGGTTGAAGCCATCCCATAAATGAGACCATCTCAGTAATGACATTAACCATGCAGCCCAGAAATGGAAAAGAAGATGCAGTCAGAGAAAGGAGGCTGATTACAGGACATTTCAGGGTAAAAGAAATTGAAATAGCACCAAAACAAACAATAGTCAACTAGGAATGAGGTCTTGGTTGTGGCTGAGCCACACATGGTCCCTGATGGCTAAAGGAACTGAGAGTGAATTAAAAAAAGACAAAGTTTCCAGAAGGAATTGACCCTTTTAGAAGTAATTTTATAATTAAATCACAGGAAATATACTTCCAGGCATGTGTGATTAATATTTCCTGCTGTAGTGATTTTATTGTTTTACAAACATCTTGAACTAGTTTTCAAAACATTTTATGTTTGATGAAACCCCAAAGTCATTTTGCCTGGAGAGTTATTTTTCATTCATTGTTAAAATCGATGAATTTAAAGAGAAATACAAATCAGATGTACTCTTTACACAAAGTATACTTTGTATAGACTTGTTTGTCTAAGATGCCTCATAAACTTTCCTTGTCCTCTCAAAGCTTGTCAAAGCTTGTCCTCTCAGGAGAAGAAAGCCAAAAATAAATTTATGAAAACTCAGATGACTCAGTCTCCTTGAAAACCAATAATCAATGTGTACTTCAACTTAAAATAATCTTTTTACATCATTAAAATGTAATATCATCCTCACTGCCGTTAACTCGATTGTGACTCAGAGTGCCCCCCACAGAAAAAAGTAGAAGTAATCCCTGGGGTTTATGAAGCTGTAAATGTTTATGGAAGTTAACTGCCTCATCTTTCTCCCATGTAGTAGCTGGTGAGGTCAGACTGCCAATCTTTTCTGTTAGCAACCTAATACTTAACCCACTGCACCACCAGTGCTCCTATAGTATGATGTTTGTTTAGTGCCGTCGAGTCAGTTCTGACTCATAGTGACACCTTATATGGGGTTTCCAAAGAACGGCTGGTGGGTTTGAACCACTGACCTTGCGGTTAATAGTCCATTACTTATCCTACAGCATCTCACCAGGAGTATGTCAAAATTTTCCATAGACTAGTTCATTGAACTTGTATTGAGGCTAATAATTTAGGTACAAAGCTCTCTGCTCTCATGAAACTTCCATTCTGATGGTGATGGTGTTTCAAGTGCCTGTATAGGGTTTCCAAGGAGCAGCTAGTGGGTTTGAACTGCCGACTTTGTGGTTCACAGTCCAGTATTGATCCTACAGCTCCACACCAGGAGTCCCTTACATTCTCATGGGGAGTGATAAGTAATTAAAAAGTAAAACTATATACTATATTAGATAGTAGTATACTATGGAGAAAAATAAAGCAGAGCAATTCAAAAAACCAAACTTAACTACGATTGAGTCGGTTCTGACCTTTTCTAAGACTGTAAATCTTTCTGGAAGCAGACAGCTTCATCTTTCTCCCATGGAGCAGCTCGTGAGTTTGAACCACCAACCTTGCAGTTAGCAATCTACTGTTTCTCTCACAGAATCACCAGAGCTCCTTAAAGCAGGGCAGGAGGCTTAGAAGGCTGGGTCCCTGGACATGGTTCTAAATATAAGTGTTCTGGAGGAGACATTTAGCAATGGCCTGAAAAAATGGTGAGGACATTTATGTTTTCATCAAGCTTTGGGCATGGCAGGGCCCTGGGAATGCAGCCAGGTGCCACCTGTGGAGGTGTGCCTTGTCATGTTTTATGGGAGGCAGTGAAGATCTGGAGAGATTTAGAGGCAAATCCCATGCATTCATCAAAGTGTATTACAAGTAAAAGACAGGCAAAAGGCAAAGCAAACTGACAACTTCATGTGCAGAACAAACTATTGCCCAGTGTGGCAGCATCTTCACAATCATTGGTAGATGAGTCCATTGTTGCAGACACTATATTTTGAATGCCTTCCAACCTAGGGGGGCTCACCTTCTAGCACAGTATGGGGCAATTGTTTTGTTGTTTTCCATAATTGTCATTGGATACATTTCAGACATCAATCACCAGGCTTTTATTCCTTGTCCCTTAGTTTGGAAGTTCACCATCTGCAACCCTGCTGGTGTTTGAAATATCAGTGACATAGCTTCAGGTATCATAACAACATGAAAAACACCACATTATGACAAACTGGCTAACAAGTGATGGGAATCTGTGAGACACATCTTGTTTCAATTATTTTGTAAGGCAAAAACTAGGCCTAAAAATTCCCAGGCCTTCTGGCAACCAAGAAGAACCTACACCATCCATCTGTATGACAGTGTGTTAATTATCCAAAGACTCTTCGAATGTATTTACCCCCTAAGTGAACGATGGAATGCAGAAATCATCGGACAATATCTTTTATATCCCATGTGAGTAAAGTTTTACTAAAGGTAATACAGAAATGGCTGCAAGCATACATTGACAAAGAACTTAACGGTTCAAGCTGGATTCAGAAGAGGCCGTGGGATGAGGGATTTCATTACTGATATCCCATGGCTCTTGGCTGAAAGCAGAGTATCAGAAAGATATTTACCTGTGCTTTATTGACTCCACAAAGGCTTTTGATTGTGTGGATCATGACAAGCTATGGACAACATTGCAGAGTATGAGTATTCCGGAACACTTAATTGTGCTCATGAGGAATCTATACCTGGACCAAGAAGCAGTTGTTCAAACAGAACATGGGAACACTGAATGGTTTAAAATTAAGAAAGGTGTGCGAAAAAAAAAAATTGTGTGACAAGGTTGTATTCTTTCATCATACTTGTTCAACCTGTATGCTAAACAAATAATCCGAGAAGCTGGGTTATATGAAGAAAAACGTGGCATCAGGATTGGAGGAAGACTCATTAACAACCTGTGATATGCAGATGATACAACCTTGCTTGCTGAAAGTGAAGAAGACTTAAAATATTTACTGATGAAGATCAAAGACCACAGCCTTTGGTATGGATTGCATCTCAATGTAAACAAAACAAAAGTCCTCACCACTGGACCAATAAACAACATTCTTATCAATGGAGAAAGAATTGAAGTTGTCAAGGATTTCATTCTTATTGGATCAACTATCAACCCTCATGGAAGCAGCAGTCAAGAAATCAAACGATGTATTGCATTAGGCAAATCTGCTGCACATGACCTTTTTTAAGTGTTGAAGAGCAAAGATGTCAGCTTGAGGACTAAGGTGTGTCTGACCCAAGCCATGGTATTTTCAATAACCTCATATGCATGTGAAAGCTGGACAGTGAATAAGGAAGACCGTAGAAGAATTGATACTTTTGAGTTATGGTATTGGAGGAGAATATTGGAAGTTCCATGGGCTGCTCATAGAACCAACAGATCTGTATTGAAAGAAGTGCAGCCAGGGTGCCCCTTGGAGGCCAGGATGGCCAAACTTCATCTCTCATGCTTGGGACATATTGTCAGGAGGGACCAGTTGCTGGAGAAGGATATGTTTGGTAAGGTGGAGGTTCAGAGAAAAAGAGGAAGACCCCCAGCGAGATGGATTGGCAAAGTGCCAGCATCGATGGACTCAAGCGTGGCAACAGTAGTGAGGTTGGCCCAGGATAGGGCAGTGTTTTATTCTGTTGTACATAGATAGGGTCGCTATGAGTCGGTACCAACTCGATGGCACTTAACAAGAAGTGAACATTCAGTTTTATGTAACATTCTGTATATTAATAATGCACAAAATATGCTACCAAAACATACCTCACCACAGCACCCTACTGTGTTGGGTTGGATTATTCATTGCAATGGCCCCACAGAATTCAGACACCATACTCAGTTAGGGGGCTTGTTAGGGAGGTGGTAGTGGTGAAGTGCTGTCGGTCAGTTCCAACTCGAGAAGCCCCTCTATAGGGTTTCTTAGGAGTAAGTAGTGCACTTGAACTGCTGACCTCATAGTTAGCAGTCCAGTGCCTATCCTCCATTGCCTTAGGGAGGTTAACAGTTTATAGTTACGCGTCATAAATGCTGTGGACACAATTGTTCTTGTCAAGACTGCCTCTCCTCAGCCAGGTCCACAGGCAGGCCTCTCTCTGCCCAGCCAGTGGTACAAAGCTGTTTTAGGGCTGTAAATGCCCGCAGGACATACCACTCCAGAATAAGCCTCCAAGGCACTCAACTCTAGTTCATGGGTCAATAAGATGAGCCCCCCCTCATTAAATGCTTGGGAGTCATCCCATTCTGCAAGCAAGCCTCCAACCCAAAGTCACTCAGCTTTCCTTACTCCATGGGCTGGAAAGCCCACCACTCTGTCTCATGCTCTGATTCTTAGTTTTGCTCTTATTCCTCTGTCACTCCTCTTGTGTGACAGCTTTCTGTCCCGGGGTTCAGTTGGCTCAGTGTGCTGGGATCTTGGGACCCCAAAGGTGCACTCTATTCCTGGCTGCTCTTCTTTAATGGTAGTGAGATCTCCCCTCCTGCTTCTGAAATGGTTCAAGTTCAACCCACCTGCGTTCCAAGTTTTCACAGTTAACCCTGTTAACAGTCACTTAACAACTGAATTATATCATCAGTCCACAACCTCCTCCACCTTCGCTTACCCAGACCCAGCAGGGAAAAGTTGTTTGGTTGAAGTTTATCAAAACAATGGCTAGAAGAGCCATTTAATAATTCACTGCACCACAGTTAGTAAATTAGCTCCATTTCCTATAACCTGTTTTTCAAACTTTGTGACTATTGTATGTTTAACAGTTGAAATCTTCATTCCTGAGAGATTAAACCAAAAACATGTGGTGAATAGTTGAATGTCTCAGGGAGTTTCTAACTCCTCAGAAAACTTATAAGAGAGTAACTGTGATTTATGATGGGTAAGAGAATCTCCATAGGCTTAAGCTCAGATAAGAACTTTGCCTTTCTTCTCCGCTGTTTTTCTCCACAGAGCTGCTGTAGTCGCTGGTTTATAAATATGCTCTGTCTCTTATTTTTGTAAGGTAATTGATGTAAGATCATTTAGTAAGAAGATTTAATTGTCAACAAGGCTATTCTGCCCAAAGCAGCCAACCACTACCATTGTGATTCATGCTGTTTATTTTCGTATTGACCAAAGATGAATCAAAGTTTGAGAATTTTCATATTTTATTTCACAAGCTCTGTGGTGGCCAGTGAAGTGAGATCCAGAGCATCAGTGGGGACCTGGCTAAGACTTTAGGAATCATTCGTGTTAGGTGCCATCAAGTCAGTTCTAACACATAGCACAACAGAACGAAACACTGCTCGATCCTGCACCGTTCTCTCAATCCCTGTCACATTTGAGTGCATTGCTGCTGCCACCGTACCAGCTCATCTCGTTGGGGCCTCCCTCTTTTACACTGACCCTCCCCTTTACTAAGCATGATGTTGGTAAAGTCCTTCTGACCATATGTCCCTTCTGATAATATGTCTGAAGTATGAGAGACGAAGCCTGGCCATCTTGGATTCTAAGGAACATTCTGACTGTACTTCTTTCAACACAGATTTGTTTGTTGTTCTGGCAGTCCATGGTACCTATAATATTCTTCAGCACCTAACTTAAATGCATCAATTCTACAGTTTTCCATTTTCATTGTCCAACTTTCATGTCCATATGAGGTTATTGAAAATACCGTGGCTTGGGTCAGGTACACCTTAGTCCTCAAACTGACATCTTTGCTCTTGAACCCTTTAAAGAAGTCTTGTGCAGATTTCCTTAAGGCAATATGTCATTTGATTTCTTGACTGCTGCTTCTATGTGTGTTGATAGTGGATCCAAGCAAAATGAAGTCTTTGAAAACTTCAGTCGTTCACCATTTATCATGATGTTATTTATTGGTCCAGTGGTGAGGATTTTAGTGTTTTTTGTTTACACTGAGGTGTAACCCATAGTGAAAGCTGTGGTCTTTGATCTTCATCAGTCAGTATTTTAAATCCTCTTTGCTTTCAGCAAGTAAGGTTTTTATCATCTGCATATCACAGGTAGTTAATGAGTCTTCCTCCAATCCTAATACCTCGTTTCTTCTTCAGCTTCTTTGATTATTTGCTCAGCATACAGATTTGAAAGTATGAAAGAATACAGTCCTGGTGCACAGTTTTCCTTATTTGAAACCATTCATTGTCCCCTTTTTCTGTTCAAATGACTGCCTCTTGGTCTGTGTACAAGTTCCTTATGACCACAATTAAATGTTCTGGAAGACCCATTTTTTCCTAATGTTGTCCACAGCTTGTCATGATCCACGAAAGCCATTGCGTAGTCAATAAAGCATGGGTAAACATCTTTCTGGTATTCTTTGCTTTCAGCCAAGGTCCATCTGACATCAGCAATGATAGCCCTCATTCCACTTCCTAGTCTGAATCCAACTTGAACCACTGGCAGTTCTCTGAATGACCTTCAGCAAAATTTTACTTGCATGTAATATTAATGATATTGTTTGATGTCTGCATCCCATTGAGTCACCTGCCTTTAGAATGGGCACAAATGTGGATCTCTTCCAATAAGTTGACCAGATATCTTGGCATAAAATAGTAAGTGTCTTCAGTGCTGCATCCATTTGTTGTTTTCCAAATGTCTTGGCATAGAATAATGAGTGCCATCAGTGCTGCAGCAGTTTGTTGCAATAATTTCAGTTTGTTTTCCATCAGTTCCCAGTGCCTTGTTCTTTGCCAATGACTTCAGTGCACCTTGGACTTCTTCCTTCAGGATCATTGACTCTTGATCATAGGCTACCTTTTGGAATGGTTGAACATCAACCATTTCTTTTTGGTACAGTGACTGTGTATTCCTTCCATCTTCTTTTGATGCTTTCTGCATCATTCAGTATTTTACCCAGAGTTCTTCAATATTGCAAGTCCAGGCTTGCCTTTTTCCTTCATTTCCCTCATCTGGAAAAATGCTGAGTGTGTTCTTCCCTTTTGGTTTTCTAACTCCAGGTCTTTGCACATTGCACTATAATACTTGACTTTGTCTTCTCAAGCTGACCTTTGAACTTTTCAGTTCCTTTACCTCCTTGTTTTTCTCATTTGCATCTCTATGCTGGAGAGTAAGTTTCAGAGTCTCTTCTGACATCCTTCTTGGTCTTTTCTTTCTCTCCTGTATTTTTAATGACCATTTGCTTTCTTCCTGTATGATGTTCTTGATGTCATCCTGCACTCTTCTGGTCTTTGGTCATAATTATCTAATGCATCAAATATGTTCTTGAGGTGATCTCTAAATTCAGGTGGATCTTTATACTCAGGGTCATTTTTTGACTCTTAGGGACTTTTCATTTTCTTCAGTTTCAGCCTGAACTTGGATATGAGCAATGGTTTATTCCATAGTCTGCCCCTGGCCTTATTTTGACTGATGATATGGAGCTTTTCCATCCTCTCTTTCCACAGATGTAGTCAATTTGATTTCTGCATATTCCATCTGGTAAGGTCCCTGTGTATAGTCATCTTTTGTGTTGTGTAAAAGAGTTATTTGCAATGAAGTCATTGTTGTTGCTGTAAAGTGCTGTTGAATCGATTCCGACCCATAGCGACCCTGTACAGGGTTTCCGAGGCTGTCAATCTTTACAGGAGCAGAAAGCCTTGTCTTTCTCCCACGGAACAGCTGGTAGTTTAGAACTGCTGACCTTAAGGCTCGCAGCCCAATTCATAACCACTACACTACCAGAGCTCCTTGAAGAAGTCATTAGTCTTGCAAAATTCTGTCATGCGATCTCCAGCATAATTTTATCACTGAGGCCGGATTTTCCCTCTACTGATACTTTTTGTTTTCAGCCTTTGCATTCCAATCACCAATAATTATCAGTTCAGCTTGATTGCATGAAAAGATCAATCTCAAACTGAAGAAGCTGGGAGAATTCTTCAATTTCATCATCACTGCTTTTGGTGGTTGGAGTGTAAGTTTCAATAATAGTGATATTAACTGGTCTTCCTTGTAGGCAGTATTGTACTTCAAGACAAATCTTGATATGTTCTTTTTGATGGTGAATATGATGCCATTTCTCCTCAATTTGTCATTCCCGGCATAGTAAACCATGTGATTGTCTGATTCAGAATGGCCTGTATCAGTCCATTTCAGTTACTAATGCCTTGGATGTTGATGTTAATGTGTTTCATTTCATTCTTGACAATTTCCAATTTTCCTAGGTCCATACTTCGTACATTCCGTCTTCCAATTATTAATGAATGTTTACAGCTAATTCTCTTCATTTGAGTTGTGCCCCATCAGCAATTGAAGGTCCCGAAGACTCCATCCAAGGTTTTACTCCATTCACACCGTTGTGATCATCTCTACTATGAGGAGGCAGCTCTTCCCCAGTCATATTTTGAATGCCTTCCAACCTAAGGGGGCTCATCTTCTGGCACTATATCTGTTAATATTTTGGTGCTCTTCATCATGTTTCAGTAGTCAATATTCTGATGCTGTCTGACAGTGTTCCACTGCTATTCATATGGTTTTCAGTGACTAAATATTCAGAAATAGTCCGTCTCTTCTTCATCTGGAAACTCATCTGAAACCTGTCCACCATGGTATTTAAAATACCCGTGCATAGCTTCTAGCATCTTAGCAATATGCAAGCCACCACAATATGACAAACTGACAAGGTAAGTACTCTTTATATTGAAAAATGGTGCAAACTATTATTAGCACACTTGATTGCTAACCGAAGAAAGGGTTAGCGGTTCAAACCCACCCAGACATGCCTTGGCACAAAGACCTGACAATCTACTTCCAAATTATCAGCCCCCTGAAGGCCCTCTATAGTACAATCTGGCACATATTGGCATCTCCATGAGTCCGAATCAACTCAATAGCAATGTGTTAGTTGGTTGTCCAACCTTGGGATTATATGGAAAACCACAGAATTCTACATGTTAAAAGGTGCACTTTCTGGTACGTGAATCCTATCTTAATAAAGCTGATATTTAAAAAGAAGTACAGTTAGAAGAACTTCACCAGAGAGTACAGGTGAGGTGGGGTGAGGTAGGAGAGAAGGTTGTTAGTTGCGGCAAAGTTGATTCCGACTCAGGGTAACTCTATGTATAACATAATGAAAGCTTTAGTCCTGTGCCTTCCTTAAAACAGTAGGTATGTTTGAGTCCATTGCTGTAACCACTGTGTCAATGCATCTCATTGAGGGTCTTCCTCTTTTTCACTGACCCTCTACTCTAACATGCATGATGTCTCTCATCAGGGATTACTCCCTTCTGATAACACGTCCAAAGTAAGCAAGGTGAAGGTCTCACCAGCCTTACTTCTAAAAAGCCTTTTGATTGTACTTCTACGGAGACAGATGATTTGCTTTCTGATAGTGAATTCCTCTTTATTTTAAATTAGTTCCGGTTGAATTGTATTGTTTAAGAGTTCTTGTTGTTGTTGTTGTCATTAGATGCCATCCAGTCAGTTCGGACTCATGATGACCTACGTACAACGTAACAGAACACTGCCCAGTACTACAGCATCCTCAGTCTTTGCCATGTTTGAACCCATTGCTACAGCTGCTGTGTCAGTCCATCTCCTTGAGGGTCTTCCTCTTTCTCGTTGACTCTACTTGACCAAGCATGATATCCTTTTCTAGGAACTGATACCACCAGCTACTCCTTGGAAACCTATAAAGAGTTGCTATGAGTCAGAATCGACTCGATGGCACTAAACAGCAACAATATACAGATTGAGTAGGACTCCTGGTGTGACATTGTAGGATCAGCACTGGACTGTGAACCACCTAGTCTATAGTTCAAACCCACGAGCTGCTTCTTGGAACCCCTATATAGGATCGCTGAGTCAGAACCGACTCGACGGCACATAAGAACAACATACAGTTGAGTAAATATGGTAAAATGTTACAACCCTGACACACACCTTTCCTGATTTTAAACCACGCAGTATCCCCTTGTTCTATTTGAACAACTACGTCTTTGGTCTATGCACAGGTTCCGCATGAGCAAAATTAAGTGTTTTGGAATTCCCATTCTTTGCAATGTTATACATAATTTATTATGATCCACAGAGTTGAATGACTTTTCATAGTCAATAAACACAAGCAAATATCTTTTGGTACATTCTGCTTTCAGCCAAGATCCATCTGATACCAACAATGGTAACCTTCATTCCATGGCCCTCTTCTGAATCTTGCTTGAATTTCTGGCAGCGCCCTGTGATTGTACTGCTGCAACTCTTTTCTAATTATCTTTCTAATTATCTTCAGCAAAATTTTACTTGTGTGTGATATTAATGATATTGTTTGATAATTTCCACATTCTGTTAGACCATCTTCCTTTGGAATTGTCATAAATATCAAGCTCTTCCAGTCTATTGGTAAGGTAGATATCTTCCAAATTTCCTGGGAATTCAGACTTGTAACTTACAGAAAAGGATTATAACCAGTCTCTTCTCCTTTATGTTTTCTGAATATTTTGCATTATTTGTTCTTTTTAGTATTACAGTTGTTGTTAAGTGCCATGGAGTTGTTTCCAACTCATAGTGACCCTGTATAGGGTTTCCGAGGATCAACGGATGGATTTGAACTACCAACCTTGAGGTTAGCTGTCCAGTGCTTAACACTACTACACCACACCAAGGCCCTATTATTACAGATAAACAGTACTGTTTAATTCATTCCTTATTTGAACTTTTTCAGTTTGAAAAATGAATCATAATTCTTAAGGAAAAATTCAGATGTTAAAAAAGCATATCAAATAACAATGAAATCCATCTACCCGGTTTCTCAATTCTATTCCTTAGGAATATTCCTTATTAATAATGTCATCTTTCTAGAAATTTTTCTTTAACTCTGGGTTTTTCAAGACTCTAACTATGGAGTCTTGGTCTGGCACTGTACAGTAATCACTGGAATGCTAACTACAAAGTTTGTGGTTCAAACCTACCAGCTGCTCCTCAGAAACCCTGTACAGGGTCACTATGAGTTGGAACCAACTCCAGGGCACTTAACAACAACTTTAAATATGGAGTCTTGGTGTGGCACTATAAGTGCTGGACTACTAACCACAAGGTTGGTGGTTCAAACTCACCAGCCACTCCTTGGAAATCCAACACAGGGTCGCTGTGAGTTGGAACTGACTTGACAACACATAACAACAACAACCTTAAATATCCGTATGTGTGTATATAACTTTTAAACAACAAGAAATCACTGTCATCACAGGGCTGATGAAATGAAATGTGGATGAGTCTCTTGTGATACAATAGTGAATAATTGTTATCAGGACTGGTTGTGAAGGTTGGAAATGTAAAGGTACACATTTTATAGCAAGGAGGGGAGTGATTAACTTTCCAGTCCAGGAGCGGAGGTCCCTGGGACCATCAAGGGAGAAGAGCGGAGAGCGGGACCCTACCCAGAGAAGCAATGATGCCTGAGATGGAGGCAGAGACGATGACATGGAGAGATGGAAGTGTTGGGGACTTCAGAGACAGAGAGGGAGAGGGGCCATGTGCTGATGACCGGGGGGCAGGCTTGTAGGGTATACTCTTTGGTTGGTTGATGATGCATGGAGGGGATTGTAACCATGGCAATGAAACAATATACGATAGGATGAATGTAAAACCAATGTTCTCCCATGTAAATTATCACATAATTCACAATAAAACATAAAAAAGAAATCACTGCCATCAGATCCATTCCAACACACAGTGACCCTATACAGGGTTTCTAAGGCTATAAATCTCTACAGACACAGATAACCACCTCTTCTTTCTCCCATGGAGCGGCTGGTGAGTTTGAACTGCTGACCGTGTGGTTAGCAGTGTGTAGTGCTCATCCTATAGCATCTCCAGCTCTCTATTTGTGGAACCTGACTTTACAAAAATGAAATCATGTTGATCTGTGTTTTCAGTTGCAGCATTATGGTTACTTTCAGTCATTAGTACATAGGAGGATTAGTTAAAAAGCATTGTTGCTAGGCTTCCAGTTCACACATGCATGGATTTATTCCAAATAAAACACATTTAAACATGTGTAAGCAATCATTGGATGGCTGCAGATAAGTTCTTAGTCTTGGTGGTGCTGGTGACTCTGGTAGGTAACTGTGCCATGAAGTGAAGTGGATTCTGACTCATAGCGAGCCTGTCTAGGGTTTCTGAGGCTGTAAATCTTGATGGGAGCAGAAAGCCTCATCTTTCTCCCACAGAACAGCTGGTTTTTTCAAGCTGCTGCTGTTGTTGTTCTTAGAGTGCCTTAAAAAAAAAAAAAAGTCCAGTCAAAACTGACTTCTGAGAGCATCTTCTGGGTCAGTTAAGTTCAAATTAGAGAGCTCAGCTGAGAAAGTTAGAGCTGTTGTGTTTTTTTTTAATTCCAAAGGGGTCGTCTTGATAGATTTTCTCCAAGGACACAGAATGGTCATGAGGGCTTATTAGGAAGAAGTTTTAAGAAAATGGAAAACTGCATTGGTGTGAAAAAAAGCCAGCGTAGTAGAACTTTAAAACTGAAGAACTTTTAATTTTCATCACAGCAATGCACTTGCTCATTCTTCCAGGATAGCAAAAACTGTCCCATGAGAATTTCATTGGGAAACTTTATCCCACCCACTCTACAGCCCTGATCATGCCCCTTCAGATTTCATGTTCCCCCAAACTGCAAAAGCATTGTAAAAGAACCCAATTGGAGTCCCTCAAGGATGCTAAACCATCCATTTTGGTGTACAAATTGAAGAACACAGAATTTTTCTAGGAAGGTTAGTTTGAAGCACTGCCTACATAAGTGTGTAAACCTAGATGGAGGAGATGTCAAGAAACAGTAGCTTCACATTTTGATATTTTTGTTTAATAAAGGCTTCTATAAGTTTGTAGCAATCTGTTACGGCACTGTAAGATAAGCTCTGGACTGCAAACCGAAAGATCAGCGGTTTAAACCCACCAGCTGCTCCTCAGAAACTGTGTTCACAGGGTTGCTGTGAATTGGAATCAACGCTACAACACTTAACAACAGCAACAACTCTTTTACTGTCCTCGTATAGGAGTCCTGGTGTGGCGCTGTGGGTTAATGCACTGGACTGCAGAGTCTGTTTGAACCACAAGGTCAGCTGTTCGAGCTCACCAGTCGCTCCTTGGAAACCCTATACAGGGTCGCCATGGGTTGAAACTGACTAATTGGCACTTCACAACAACAATGGAGTCCTGGTATGGCAGTGTAGGTATGCACTCTACCGTAAGTTCAGTTTGAACCATAAGGACAGCGATTCAAACTTAACCAGCTGCACCTTGAAAACCCTACAAAGGGTCACTATGAGTCTGAAGTGACTTGATGACACTTAACAACAACCAATATAGCTCACAGAATTGTTGGAAGAGTTAAGAAACAGACATACTTTCCAAAACTACTTACCAGGATTGACTTGCCAAGGAAGCTGCTGCCTTCATCCACTATTGTAAAGTGCCGACTCATCGCCACCCTTTATAGGGTTTCCAAGGAGCAGCTGATGAGTTTGGAACCACTGGCCTTGTGGTTGCACAATTTAATGATCTAAAGGCCACTGAGTTACACATGTGATGTGAATTTTACCTCAAGGGGGAAAAAACTGTGTCATGATGATGAGTATGATTTACAACAACATGCAGATTGAGTGGGACTCATGGTGGGATGCTGTAGGATCAGAACTGGAGTGCAGACCACCAGGTCTGCAGTTCAACCCCACTATCTGCTCCTTGGAAGCCCTATATGGGATCACTATGAGTCGAAACCAACTCGACGGCACTGAACAACAAACTAACAGAGTCGCTGATAGACTTCATTGTCAGCCAAATAATGTGTTGCATTATTGAATACATAACAGATCAGTGCAAGACGCTGACACTCCAGTCTAACAAATAAGAAACTTTGGTGGTGTTGGGTAGAAATTAGGCAAGCTCTCATTTAAAAGTTTCAAACAATTTCCATGTTCTCTAGAAGAGAAGACATAAGTATTCCTTGAGTTAAGTATTCTTGTGTTTCAGTAGAAGTCCACTGAAAGTTGTGCAGTATAGAACAAGCCCCTTTCACCTCTCCTCAAGGAAAATGGCAAGAATGACCCCCAGTGATCCGTGTGCATCATGTGGGAACAAGCCCGCGTGCCCTCCTCACTGTGTTGAGCAGTTGAATTCTGAGTGAGGTGAATAAGAGAATGGAAAAACCCATATTACTCTGAAATCTTTGATTTCTGAGAGGTTTTGCTTTAGATATTCTGATAACATACATTTGTAGCTTGTATATATTCTTGGTACATTCTACCTTTATTTCAATTAATGTTTTGGTCTAAAAGTTTATCATTTCTAATAGTAATATTACTGTTATAATTCTTTTTACCTTTTATTTATCTGATGTACTTCTTTTATTTTCCTACTTCTTT
>NW_006408864.1:1132347-1133046 GCF_000296735.1 Chrysochloris asiatica | reverse complement strand
TAACAACAACAACAATATATATATATATATAAAATGTTTCCTCTCAGAGAAATTAGCCAATTCACATTTGCTTATGACTGTTTGTATGTATGTAGTCTTAGTCTGCTACCCACTTCCCACTTTGTTTTAGTGTGTTTTTCTTGCTGGTTCCCTTTTCCTGATACTCAGTCCCATAGCAGTACACATGATGGAGGCAGTGGTAGAATTCTCCCCTTCCAGGCAGACATCTTAGGTTTCATCCTCAGACAGTATACCTCATGCACAGCCCCCACCATGGAGGCTTGCATGTTTCTGTGATGCGGATTAGGTTTCAGCAGAGCTTCCAGAGTAAGGCAGACTAGAAAGAAAGGCCTGGTGATCAGCCAGTGGAAACCGTATGGATCACAGTGGTCCAATAGCCAATCATGGAGCAAATTTCATGACACACAGGGCTACTGTGAGTCTAGGTAGACTTTCAGTAGCTAACAACAGCAACTACCTGCTTGGAAATGTGTGGGTGTTAGAAAGGTAAACGAAACATAGGCAGTCTTGCCTGAGAATCTGAGTAGATAGTGTGTGGTGTGTTTTTTGTTTTTCAAGACAGATGGCTTACTTAACACAAATACCTTTTTTTTTTTTTTAAGGTTTTTATTGTGGATTGAGTGAAAGTTTACAGGGCACATCATCAGTTTCACATTCAACCATTCATATGACTTGTTT
>NW_006408864.1:1117530-1124772 GCF_000296735.1 Chrysochloris asiatica | reverse complement strand
CTGGGCCTACAGCTCAAAAGGCCCTGTAGTGCGTCACCTCAGCCCACAGTGCTGTGCCGGACTCCTCTCAAACCAGTGAAAACGAGTAGGCAGACCACTTATGACGGGTATCCGCGTCCCCTGCGCAGGGCCTCCGAAGAGCGGCCCGTGATCTTGAGCTACCGACCCCGTAGACCAAAAGGCCCTGGAGTGGCACTCCAGTCCACCGTGCTACAATGGGACGGCTCTCAAATCTGTGAGTGCAAGCCAACCGAGTAGGACACACAGCCGTGTCTCCTGTATGGAGTTTCCTATGAGTGGTTGGTGAGCATGAGCCACCGGCTCCGTCCCACCAGGCTTGTCGCTCAAAGGAATCTGCAGTGCAGCACCCCACTCCACAGCACTACGCTGGGCTCTTTCAAACCCGTGAAGTAAGGCAGACCAACTCCTCGTCTCAGTCTGGCCTAGGTATGTGTGTTCCTGACAGAGGAGAGCGCCAGGGGTGGGGGCGGGTCCCGGCCGCTCGGCTAAGCCCCTACCTCCTCTCGCCCAGATGTATGTGGGCAAACCATGAGCACACCCCCTCCTGACACCAAAGAAAAAAAAAACCAACTAGTTCAGAACCACCCAAAGTCGACAAAGCACCTTAGATGTTCCTGTGGAGCATTTCCGCAGCTTGGTGTCTCTGCGGCCCCTATTCAATCCAGCCGCTCTGTCTCTCCCAGGCTGTGTGCCCAGATCACCTAGCCTGGCCAGTGGGCTTAAGGGAACGCGCCCTTCTGCCTCAGCTCCAAATTCCACGGGCTACAAGTCTCCCAGCCTCTAATCCCCTCCTATCTCTGTGGGTCTGAATCCAGGAGCTCTGTCTTGACTCCTTTCTGTCCGGACTTCGAGCCACTTTTGCCAACGACCTTCACCCTAGCCGCCAGCGAGTCCTGCCCTCTGCACTTCTTCAGTTAATCTAAAATGTTATTACTCTGTTTTGAATCCCTCTAGGTTTTGCTACTTGTTGAGATGCTGTGGGGTGGGTTATGACCCTCCACTAGCCAGTATATGGTTTCCTGTGGGAGTTGCAGCGCACACTTCTTGCAATTCTTCAGGGTTTGTGGTCTGGTGGATTGAGCCACATCAGGGGGGTTTTGTTATTGGGATTGAGTTGCTATTTATCTTGGGCTGGTTTCTGAGACTGAGCAGAGAGTTAACCTAGGCTGAAGGAGTGGGGGCTGGGCTTCGTGCTTGTAGGCAGATGGGGTCTATTTTTGATGACGTCTAAAATGCCTCTTTGTCCCCTAGTGCCTTGGGCCCCCCAGTTTTCCCTATATATTCATCGGTAATGCCTAATGTGGCTATGAGGACCCTCATATAGGATGGACTATGTTGGTTCCTGCGGGCTCACTGGTTCTCTGAGAGCATACTTCTTTTGAGAGCATCTGCTCAGGCCCTGGCTGGGGCCCCTATTGTGACCTTGCCCCTTATTTCTCCTGAGCTTACATACCTGTCCTGCTGGTCAGGGAAGTGCCGCTGGAAGTCCACAAATACCTTTTTTAAACAACATAAAGACAACTAACTAGACACATGGACCTTAGTGATGGCATACACAGAAATCAAATTGATGACATCTATGGAAAGAGGTGGTGGAAAAGGTCCATATGATGCATGGTAAAGTGGAAGGTCAGTGAAAAAGAGAAAGACCCTTAACAAAAATGGATTGGCACAGTGGCCACAAGAATGGGATCAAGTGCAACAGTAATTTTGAGGATGGCACAGGATTTGGCAGGTTTTGTTCTATTTAGCATGAGGTCACTATCGCATAGTGTGGTTTTAAAGCTGAAGTTCGTTTTTGTCAAATGTCTTAACAAATAATAGGTCTTATTCATTCGCAGTTAAGTCTTAAAAGTGCTGAGCTACAAAGCCAGTTGAATTAATGTGAAACAGCTCAGGAAGCCCCACTGGAGTTGGAAAGTAGCAATGGAGTCAGTAGCTAGACCCTGGGCTGTTTTCTGGGGAGATGACAGGAAAGGATTCTTACCTGGGCCAAACCAGCAGGTCATTGCTGCCAGGGGAGTGCCGGGGAGTCAAAAGAAGGACAGAAGACCTTGGACCAAACATGGAGCATTGTGAGCTGGAAATAATAGGGTCCAACAGCAACTTGGAAGGGTTTGGGTGGTCAGAAAGCTGGGGCAAGGACGGAGGGGACTGATGTAGGCGACCAGCAGTCAGTACTGTCTCACGGTGTTTGATTCCCGGTCACCTGGCAGCACAGGTGTGTGGGCTATGACGCTTGTGCCAGATTGAGCCAACGACTTTAAGCAGCGCCAACTGAGCCGAGCAGAACTAGTAAACAGGAATCATCGAACGCTTTTCATTCTAATTGAGCAACAGTTTGCCTGAGGGTAGGTTCTTCTTGAAGGTACTTTTAATTATACAAGTAACCTTCGCTTTTGTAAATACAAACGAAACTTAGCTACTTTTATTGGTGTTTGTGGGAAGATGGAGTGAGTTGTCCATTCTACTTTTGTATCCATCTTCTTATAATCCCCACCCTTCCCTGAATCATCCTGGTTTAGGAATTACAGTCTCTCTCATGGGTAAACTCACTGCAGATGTACATTGTTTATTGTTAGCTGCTACCAAGCCAGCCTCCACCGATAGGGACCCTGTGCACAACAGAACAAAACACTGCTCTGTCCTGCGCCATCCCCTCAGTCAGCTAAGGATCAGACCATTGTGGCCCATACGGTTTCACTGGCTAATTTTCTCAAATAAATCACCAGGCTTTTCTTCCTACGCTTAGTCTGGAAGCTCTGCTGAAACCTGGTCCGCATCATAGCAGCAGACAGACCTCCACTGACAGACAGGTGATTGCTGCACATGAGGTGCGTTGGCCAGGAATCATCTCCATCCTACCACTAAGCCACCACCAACCAACCTCAGACACATTAGTCTCCTAGAACTGCACCTCTAGGAAACCACCTGCCCCCTCTGCTTTAAATCAGCTGATTTACACCCTGACATGTAGCCTGTGTGCAGAAAATCAACCTTTTTAGTATGGTGATTTCATTGTTTTGATTTTTCTCCCTTTTCTCAGAAGTATAGCGTGTAGTCTCTCTTTTCCCATCAGGCTCACCTGTAGAAATAGGGGAAGGTTAAGGAAAAGGAAAGGGACTCTGGTTGCCAGTGATTTTGGCTCTGTTGTTGTTGTTGTTAAGTGCTGTTGAGTCAGTTCTAACTCATAGCGACCCTGTGTAGGGTTTCCGAGGAGTAGCTAGAGAGTTTCACACACCTACCTTTTGGTTCAAACCAATCTTGAGGTCAAGTGCTTATCCGACGGCGCCACACCAGGACTCTAGGGCTCTGTAATCATGAAGATCTACATTTAAGACTTAGACGTAGGTAGGTAGCCAGAAGAGTGTAACAGGTAGGGAGAAGGTAAGCATGGAGACTGGCAGGAGGGAAAACAGGGACCTGCATGTCTCTCACAGATGGTACCTGAAGGAGGGGGCCAGTACTAATCTGGAATGAGCAGGAACTCAGTCTTAGTTTTGGCAACTTTCAGAAGAGTGGGGGTTTTGAAGGGGAGACCATATCCTGCCTTTTCTAACCTGCCAGATCCTAAGAAATGCAGGAGAAAAGAAAGTGGGTAAGAGAGGTGGAAAGTCCATGAGTAATACTAATCAAAACATTGGAGGTTCAAATTCATCCAGAGGTACCACAGAAGAAAGTCCTGGTGACCAGCCATTGTAAACTCTATGGAGCCTAGTTCTTCTAACCTGACACACATGGCCACACAGCCTTGCCATGAATCAGAGCTTGGTGGCAGTGCACTTAAATGATGTGGGCTCTTGTCTTGAATTTGCTTAGTCTTTTGGTTTCACTGGATCATTCCTAGGAAGTATCTGTATGTTTTGTTTTGTTTTTCTAAATGTGCATTACTTGTTTTCTCATATGTATGTAAATGTTAGATGTCACGTCAGGAAGTAAAAATGGGATTTTCAGAATCTGATGTGAGAATGTTTCTTCCTACTATGAGCTGAGGTTTTTTAAAAGTGCCTTTATCTTCTGTACTTCCCGTGGCCCATGTGTCACGGACCGAGGGCCCCTTTAGATGAAGTATGCTAACAGCTGGTAGGGAATTATTACACGAGGAAGCCCCCAAAGACATTATCTCACCATCATTAAGGATGAGGAGGCCATGGTATTTGCTGCCATTTCCTCTCCATCCCTCAGGAGAGTATGTAAGTCTGTTTAGATAATAACAGTCCCAAGTGAATCCACATTAAGGATTTTTTCCATTCTTTTATTCAGGAAATGTTTATGTGGGGAAAGGAAGTTAGTTTAGCCGCAAGAAGCTAATGATTTCAGAAGCAGAGTCTGATGTTTGGGGTGGGGGGCGGGGGGATAGCAGTGCGAGGTTCAGATTTGGTTGAGGATCATCTAGATTATGTAAATTGAAATTAAACTTGGTCTTGGAGCAAAATTCCTTCAAATGCATTCCTTAGTTATTACCTATTTTCGTAGCAAGCACATCTGAAAATATAGACGATCCATTTATCTTTACACAGACATTTCCCTCACTAAAACTATTCTGTTTGGAGTGCTGGAGCATCATTCTGTGGACCAAATCATGTTGCTGTGCTTTTCAACTTTACAAATTGCCTCTAACTGTGTAGAAAAATCGTCACTCGTATGTTGGTGTGGAGGCAGGGGAGAGAATAAGGTAGAAGAAGTTTATGTTTGGTAGAGTCCCTCAAAATTTATTACACATGTGCTGAGATGTTCATGTAAAGATAATTATTACAAATGTTTGCCATAACAAAAAACAAATCAGCCAAGATGGACTCTTCCAGTGCATCCACGTGACAGACCCAAATACAAGGGACTTCCAGAAAGTTCAGTTTCGACTAACAACAGAGTCAGGAGGAGCCCTGGTGGTGCAGTGGTTAAGCGCTCAGCTGCCAATCAAAAAGTTGGCGGTTCAGCTCTATTTGCCTGCGGTCTCTCAGATTCATACTTAAGGAACTGAGAACGTAAATCTTCCAAAATGTCAAAAAGACCATCTTCTGCCCCAGCTCCTGCAACACAAATGCCCAGCACACCAGGGTTTGTGGGATACAGTCCATACAGTAATCTCACCTACAATAACTGCAGGCTGGGAGGGAACCTGGGCACCAACAGCCGGGTTATGGCATCCTCTGGTATTACGATTCCAAAACCCCCAAAGCCACCAGATAAGCCGCTGATGCCCTACATGAGGTACAGCAGAAAGGTCTGGGACCAAGTTAAGGCTTCCAGCCCTGACCTAAAGTTATGGGAGATTGGCAAGATTATTGGTGGCATGTGGCGAGATCTCACTGATGAAGAAAAACAGGAATATTTCAATGAATACGAAGCAGAGAAGATAGAATACAATGAGTCTATGAAGACCTATCATAATTCCCCCGCATACCTTGCGTACATAAATGCAATAAGTCGAGCAGAAGCTGCTTTAGAGGAAGAAAGTCGACAGAGACAGTCTCACATGGAGAAAGGAGAACCTTACATGAGTATTCAGCCTGCTGGAGATCCCGATGATTATGATGATGGCTTTTCACTGTAGCATACAGCCACTGCCCGTTTCCAGAGAAACTACCACCTCATCAGTGAGATCCTTAGTGAGAGTGTGGTACCAGATGTCCGGTCAGTTGTCACAACAGCTAGATTGCAGGTCCTCAAATGACAGGTCCAGTCCTTAATGGTTCATCAGCAAAAGCTAGAAGCTGAACTTCTTCAAACAGAGGAGCGGCACCAGGAAAAGAAGAGGCGATTCCTGGAGAGCACAGACTCATTCATCAGTGAACTGAAAAGGCTGTGCGGTTTGAAGGTAGAAGTGGATATGGAGAAAATTGCAGCAGAAATTGCATAGGCAGAGGAACAGGCCTGCAAAAGGCAGGAGGAAAGGGAGAAAGAGGCCGCAGAGCTGGCTGAATGCAGTCAGAGCAGCATTGTTCCTGAGGAAGAGCAAGCAGCTCACAAAACGGAAGAAAAGAAGGTAGACGGAGGAGACCCACCTTGAGGAAATGACAGAAAGCCAGCAGAATGGTGAAGAAGGCATGTCGACTCCTGAGGACAAGGAGAGTGGGCAGGAAAAGTTGACAGTATGGCAGAGGAAGGGACCAGTGGCAGTAACACCGGCTCAGAGAGCAACAGTGCAACTGTGGAGGAGCCATCAACAGATCCTATCCCTGAAGAGGAGAAAAAAGAATAAATGTTGCCTTGTTTATGTGTTCTAAATACCTTTTTAAATGAAATAATGCTTTTTTGAGTTTTAAAAAGAAAAAAAAAAAGTTTGTGGTTCAAATCCACCAGCCACTCCACCGGAGAACCATATGGCAGTCTGCTTCTGTAAAGATTTACAGCCTTGGAAACCCTCTGAAACAGTTCTGCCCTGCCCTAGAATTTACTATGAATCAGAATCGACTCCTCCACAACAGTGGGTTCGTTGGTTGTTGCTCGGTTGGGTTTTAGAATCCAATCTCTAAATCTCTATACTATAAATGTTTTTCCACATGTACTATTCTCTGTGTGTCTCAGTAAATGGAAGAAATTCAAGGTGCAAACCCATGTACATAAGAGGATATGTGCAGAAAGCACGGTCCAATAGAGCTTTCTGTGATGATGCACTATCTGTGATGGGATGTTCTGTAGTTACGCTGACCAGCACAGCAGCCATAACCACATGTGACTAGTAGTTGTTGTATATGACAGTACAAGGCGGCTTCAGAAAGTTCATGAAACCATCAAGGCAAGTGGTCGCGTCTCCTGAGGGCAAGCCCCTTCCAAGGCTAAGACTCAAGGGGAATGTGGTCTGGCTGGTGACCACATTGGTCAGCAATAAGGGGAAGTGGGAGAAAAACAGCAATGAAGTTGTGAGCTAAATCCGGCCACGTTCAATAGACTCCTGTGAACCCAGATTAAGACCTGGTTGGCCAGCAGTATGGCAAGACCTGGGGACTCCTGGGCCCAGAGACAATGACATGGCCACAGAGGACTAAAACAGAAAGTGACGCGTCCAGCTGATAGGAAGTGAGGGGAGATGCACAAGAACACCCACACTTGCAGATAATACCCATTTGACCTGGCTTCAATGACTGGATGATCAGCACTTACTAGAAGAAAGAAGAGGAAAAAAAGAGTAACCTGCTACAATTTGATGAACTTGACCTATACTTATGGATGTAGTAGCTCAAAAGAGGGAACAAATCTTTACAGCAAGGATCATTCCCA
>NW_006408864.1:1097188-1116870 GCF_000296735.1 Chrysochloris asiatica | reverse complement strand
TCATGAAAAATAAAATTAAAGGATAGTGAAATTTTTCTCCGTGAACTTTTTAAAGCCCCTCATATATGTAAAGATACAAAAGAAACTAGTATGTTGTTGTTCTTATTAGATGCCGTCGAATCGGTTCTGGCTCATAGCAACCCTATGCACAACAGATTGAAATGCTGCCCAATCCTGAGCCGTCCTCAGAATTGTTGTTATATTTGTATATATTGCTGCTGTCACTGCATCATTCCATCTCATTAGAAGTCTTCCTCCTTTTTCCTGATGGTCCACTTTACCAAGCATGATGTCATGCTCCAGGAACTGACCCCTCCGGCAACTTGTCCAAAGTACAAAAGATGAATTCTCAACATCCTCTCTTCTAAGGAGTATTCTGGCCATATTCTTCTAAGGCAGATTTGTTTGTTCTTCTGACAGTCCGTGGTACTTTCAATATTCTTCACCAACACCATAAAATAAATACATCGATTCTTCTATGGTCTTCCTTATTCATTGTCCAGCTTTCACATATATATGAGGCAATTGAAAATACCATGACTTAGGTCAGACGCATCTTTGCCCTCCAAGTGACATTTTTTCTTTAACACTGTAAGGAGGTCTTGGCAGCAGATTTGTCTAATGCCATATGTCATTTGACTTCTTGACTGCTGCGTCCATGAGATTTGATTGTGGATCCAAGCAAAATGAAATCTTTGCCAACTTCAGTCTTGTCTTTGTTCAACATGAAGTTATTTATTGATCTGGAGTCCTGGTGTGGCATTACAGGTTAATGAACTGGACTGCAAGGTAAGTTTGAACCACAAAGTCGGCAGTTCAAGCTCACCAGTCACTCCTCGGAAACCCTATACAGGGTCACTATGAGTCAGAAATGACTCAACAGCAAATAACAACATTTATTGGTCTAGTTATGAGGATTTTTGCTTTCTTTTCATTGAGGTGCAATCCCTACTGAAGGCAGTAGTCTTTGATCTTTATAGGTAAATATATCAAGTCCTCTTTGCTTCCAGCAAGCAGGGTTGTGTCATATTGTAGGTGGCTAAATCCAGTCTTGATGCCACATTCTTCATATAGTTCAGCTTCTTAGGGTATTTCTTAGCATATTGATTGAATACGTATGGTGAAAGGATACAACCCTGACACATACCTTACCTGATTTAAACCCATTTGGTATCCCCTTGTTCTTTTCCAACAACTGCCTGTCTATTTGCAGGTTACTAATGAACACAATTAAGTATTCTGGAATTACCATTTTCCATGTTATCCTATCCATAACTTGTTATGATCCACACAGTTGAATGTCTTTGCATAATCAATAAAGCACAGGTAAACATCTGTCTGGTATTCTCTGCTTTTAGCCAAGGTCTATTTGATGTCAGCAAATGAAGCCTTTAGTTCCATGTTCTCTTCTGACTCTGGCTTGAATTTCTGGCAGCTACCTGTCAATGTACTGCTGTAACTACTTGTTCATTACCTTCAGCAAATTTTTACTGCATGTGATCATATTTATACTTTAAGAATTTCCATATTCCATTGAATCACCTTTCTTTGGTGTGCACAAAGATGGATCTTTTCCAACTGGCTAGGTAGCTGTCTTCCAAATTTCTTGGCATAGCTGAATGAGTGCCTCCAGTGTTGCATCAATTTGTTGAAGCATTTCAATTTGTATTGCATCAATTCCTGGAGCCTTGTTTTGTGGGGTATGGGCTTCTTCCTCCAGTACCATTGTGGTTCTTGATCATATGCTACCTCTTGAAATGGTTGAACATTGGCCATTTCCTTTTGGTACAATGACTCTGTGTTTTCTTGCATCTTGTTTTGATGCTTTCTGTATCATTCAATATTTTGTCCATTGTTGCTGTTGTTGTTAAATGCTGTCAAGTCGATTCCAACCCATAGCAACCTTGTATAGGGTTTCTGAGGAGTGGCTGGTGAGCTTGAACTACCAACCTTGCAGTTCAAACCAACTTTGCAGTTCAGCGCATTCACCCACAGTACCGCACCAGAACTCTATGAATCATGTTAGACATGTATTGTATCAAAACCAGTGATGGAGTCTTCTCCCCCTCCCCCACCTGTGAGTATGACATCACCTGTTCGAATAAACACTTCCTACTTTCCATATAAGGAGTGTTAACCCAAATGCTTTCTTTTGGGGGATCAGGCAAGCGACCTGTGAAGATGGCAGGTACATGGTCACTGTGGAAATTGGAGACTGTTTGCCCTTCCCAAGGATATTCCAATTCAAAATATTTTAGAGCAGTCAATTGCAAGTCAAGGCTTGAGTTTTTTCTTCAGTTCTTTCAGCTGACATGCTGAGTGTGTTCTTCGCTTTGGGTCTAACTCCAGGTCTTTGCACTATTAACTATACTTTGTCTTTTCGAACTGTTCTTTGAACGCTCTTTTATTTCATGACTTCTTCCAGTCCCTTTAGCTTCTCTACATTCAGGAGCAAGTTTCAGAGCCTCTTCTGACATCCATTTTATCTTTTCTATCTTTCTAAAGACCTATTACTTACTTCATGACATTCTTGATGTCATTCCACATCCTCCGGTCTTTGGTCATTAGTGTCTAATGCATCAATCTATGCTTGAGATAGTTTCTTAATTCAGATGGGATATACTCAAGGTCATATTTTGGCTCTTGGGGATTTGTTTTAATTTTATTCATCTTCAGCCTGAATTGGCAGATGAGTGATTGATGGTCTGTTTCACAGTCAACTCCTAGCCTTGTTTTGAGTCCGTCTTGTAAGATCCATCTATATAGCTGCCATTCATGGTGTTGAAAAAAGGCATTTTCAATGAGTAAGTGGTTGGTTGGTCTTACAGAATTTTGTCATGTGATCTCCAGCATCATTTCTGTCACCAAGGCCATATTTTCCAACTACCAGTCTTTCATCTTTGTTTCTAACTTTCACATTCCAATCACCATGTTGGATTGTTCGATCCAATTCACATACTGATTTCACAGACTATAGATGTTGGTTTGTCGTGAAGTGGTATTGAGTCATTTCTGACTCATAGTGACCCCATATTTACAGGAAACGACTGGTGGGTTTAAGTCACCAACCTTCTGGTAAGCAGCAGTCCAGTGCTTATTCTACAGCACCACACCAGGCCTCCAAAAATGGTGGTGGTGGTCATGTGCCGTGGAGTCAGTTCCAACTCATAGCGACCCTGTACAGGGTTTCCAAGGTTGTAAATCTTTACGGAAGCAAAGAGCCTCATCTTTCTCCTGTGGAACAGCTGGTAGTTTCTAACTGCTGACCCTGAGGTTAGCAGCCCAATTCACAATTTTATCATTTTTGGCTTTAGTGGTTGGTATGTAAATGTGAATAATAATGGTGTTAACTGGTCTTCCTTGTTGGCATATGGGTATTAATCCTATCACAGACAGCATTGTACTTCAAGATAGATCTTGAGGTGCTCTTTTTGACAATGCAACAAACACCATGTCTCTTGAATTTTTTGTTCCCAGCATAGTAAATCATCATACAATTGTCTCATTCAAAATGGCCACTGCCTGTCCATACTCATGCCTAGTAATATCCATCTTTATGCATTCCATTTCATTTTTGACAACTTCCAGTTCTTATAGATTCATACTTTGTATACTCCACATTCCAATGGCTGTTTGTAGCTGTTTTTTTTTCTCATTTTAAGTGGTTTCTCATCAAGTGAAAGGAGCTCTGGTAGTGTAGTGGTTACGAATCGGGCTGCGAACCTCAGGGTCAGCAGTTTGAAACTACCACAGGAGAAAGATGAGGCTTTCTACTCCCGTAAAGATTTACAGCCTCAGAAACCCTATACAGGGTCACTATGAGTCAGAACCGACTCCATGGCACATAACAACAACAGTATCAAGTGAAGGTTCCAATAGCTTTTCTCCATTCACATCATCAGGGTCAACTGTACTTTGAGGAAGAAGTTTTTCCTCAGTAGCATTTTGAGTCCCTTCCACCCGAGGTGCTCATCTTCTGGCACTGTATCTGACAATGTTCCACTGCTATTCTTAAGGGTTTCAGTAGCTGACCCTTCAGAAGTAGTCTGTCTCTCCTTTTTCCTAGTGTTCCTTAGTGTGGAAGCTCCACTGAAATCTGCCCACCACGGGTGACCCTGCTGGTCCCTAAATACCAATCACAGCAACACAGAAGCCAGCACAGTGACAAACTGACAGCTGAGTAGTGAAAAAGAAGCTGGTAAGGAATGACTGAATCCTATGCTTTTCAAACTCTGCTTTTAGAAAGAGCTCCTGCATTAACTTCAGCTGAAAGAGTTGGTTTCAGAGCTAATCTTTTAGAAACCACTAATGTCATTCAGCTAGTTCATTCGACAGAGGAGGAAGCTAAAGCCCAGAAAAGTTGAGACAGTTGCCTGATTTCACAGTCACACAGCTGGTTTAGTGACACAGGGAGAGCCGAGGACTTGGAGCTGGTTGCAGTTTGGGTTTATTTTTTCTCCTTTGAGTAATTTCTATTTGTCTTACATAGGCTTCATTCAATCTGACTGTCAGCTCAGAAGAAGGGGAGGAAAACAAAAACAAAACACTTGTCTCCGGTGTCTCAGAAGGACATGAAGACATCTATCTGTATGACTAGTACTTCTGAGGCACAGGCTGCGTCATGCCTCCTTCACAGACTGCACTCAAAGTTTCTCTGGCCCTTCCTGACTCTGCTGTTGCATCTGATTCTCTTGTAATTGCCAGATCACATGCCTGTGGGCTCCACCATATATGGTGAGCCTCAAGGCAGCAGAGGGAAGAAGGATTAAAGAGTTCCTGAGAAGTGTTTCTCCAGAGACCTGAGAAACTGAGATCAAAGAGCACAGTCTGGGCCGGGGAGAAAAGATGGCAGAGAAAATACCTATGGGCTGGACACTGTGTGTGGCATGAGAACACATGCTAAGCCATGACATTTCATCTCCCTGTGATAGCGTATAGGGTCCTGCTATGGTGCTTGCACTGCTAACCGCAGGGTCGGCAGTTCAAACCCACCAGACTCTCTTTAGAAACACTATACAAGTCGCTGTGAGTTGGAACCAACTTGATGGCATTTAGCAAGAACAATAGCATAATGGGCCCTGGTGATGCTGTGGGTTAAGCATTGCACTGCTAATGACAAGACTGGCCATTCTAACCTACCAGCTTCCCCAAGGGAGAAAGAGGAAGCTGTCTGCTGTCATGAAGATTCACAGTCTCAGAGACCCTCAGGAGCAGTCCTGCTTTGTCCTAAAGGGTCGCTAGGAGTCTGAATCAACTTGATAGCAATGGGCTTTTCAGATCTTCTTTTTCTTAAAAAAGGTCAGGATTATTCAGAGCTCTGCTGGTCCCACTGATCTAGATTCCATCCACTTTCCAGGCTCAGTAATCTGGTGGTGGTGGTGGTTATGTGATGTGGAGTCAGTTCCAACTCATAGTGACCCTGCATAGGGTTTCCGAGGTAAATCTTTACAGAAGCAGAAAACCTCATCTTTCTCTCATGGAACGACTGGTAGATTCACCGCTGACCTTGCAGTTAGCAAGCCAGCTTGTAAACCATTACACTGCCAGGCCTCCTTCAATAATTTGTTGTTGTTAGGAGCCATCAAGTCAGTTCTGACTCATAGCGACCCTCTATAGGGTTTCCAAGGAGCAACTGGTGAGTTTGAACCAACAATAATCTGTTGGCGTTGTTAAGTGCCAACGAGTTGATTACGACCCATGTTGTTGTGAAGTGCCGTTGAGTCGATTCCAACTCATAGCGACCCTGTTCAGGGTTTCCAAGGAGCAGCTGGTGAGCTTGAACCACCAACCTTGCAGTTCAAATGGCTTTACAGTCTGGCGCATTAACCCACAGTGACACACCAGGACTCCATTATGGCCCTTAGTGACCCTTTATATGATTTCCGAGGAGCATCTGGTGAGCTTGAACAGCCAACCTTGTGGTTCAAACTGACCTTACGGTCCAGCACATTATCCTGCAGTGCCACACCGGCACCACCAAAATTCCATCCTTCTCCCAGCTGAGAGCGTCTCAGTAGATACTGGCATTGGCTGTACCAGGCTATCCCCTGCTGATTGAGCTGCTGAGGCAAGGTGGGGGTTCCTGCTGATGGCTGTCAGCCCAGCTGGATGGGTCAGGAATCCGGCAGCAGGGCCAGCAGTGGGGTAAAACTAGACCAAATGTCACTATACGAGGTCAGAGAAGCTCAAAGAGGAAACCTGATGGGTGGGGACTCTAGAGTGTTTCAGAGAAAAAGGAGGAAGCAAGAGAGAGATAGCCCTAATGACTTGTCATGTGAGAATCTTTTTGCTTCTCTCATAGGGAGCGGTGTGTGGTATCTGCCTAAACAGCTCCAGGAGCAGAGCAGACCTTGATCATTAGAAAGCTCTCATTCACAAAAGAATATCCCTATGTGTCATCCCTTATAACTGACCCCTTTGGTTCCTTACTGAACTAAAAAGGAACAGATCCGAAGAATTAATATCATTTAAAAATTGAGTCTTGGTGTGGCAATGTAGGTTAATGTGCTGGACTACAAAGTTGGTTTGAACTGCAAGGTCAGTGGTTGAAACTCACCAGTTGCTCTCAGAAACCCTCAGCACTGATAAATAAACAATATCCATAGAAATGGAGAAAACATTGAAGTTGTCAAAGATTTCATTTTATTCAGATCCACCATCAACATTCATGGAAGCAGCAGTCAAGAAATCAAACAATGTATTGCAGCAGGCAAATCTGCTGCGCAAAACTTCTTTAAAGTGTTCAAGTGCAAAGATGTCAGTTTGAGGACTAAGGTGCACCTGACCCAAGCCATGGTATTTTCAAAAGCCTCATGTGCATGTGAAAGTTGGACAGTGAATAAGGAAGATCACAGAAAAATTGATGCTTTTGAGTTATGGTGTTAGAGGAGAATATTGAAAGTACCCTGGACTGCCAACACTTGTGACTTTCATTATTTAGTGTCTGATTCATCAAATCTGTTCTTCAGATGATCACTAAATTTGGGCGGAATGTATTCGAAGTCACATTTTGGCTCCTGTGGACTTGTTTTAATTTTCTTCAGCTTCAGCCTGAACTTGCATATGAGCAATTGCTGGTCTGTTCCACAGTCTGCCTGTGGCTTGGTTTTGGATGATCATATGTAACTTTTCCATCATCTCCATTTCATTTTTGAGAATTTCCAATTGTCCTAGATTCATACTCCATGCATTCCATGTTCGGATTATTAATGGATATTTACAGCTGTTTCTCTTCATTTTGAGTTGTGCCCCATCACCAGTCATGTCATCATGGTCAACTCTACTTTGAGGAGGCAGCTTTTCCCCAGTCGTATCTTGAGTTCCTGACAATATTCTGGTGCTTTTCAGCATGTTTTAGTATTCAGTATTCTGGTACTGACAGTGTTCCACTGCTATTCATAAAGTCTTCAGTGACTAGATATTCAGAAGTTGTACATCTCTCCTTTTTCCTAGTCTGTCTTCGTCTAGAAATTCAGCTGGAACTTGTCCATGGTGGGTGACCTATGGCATAGCTTCAAACATCACAGCAACAAACTAGGCACCACAGTATGACAAACTGACAGACGAATGATGGATAATTAGTCATATCAAATCTTAAATAGAGAAACAAATGATTAAATAAAAAAATTTGAATAGGTTCAGAAGAGGAAATGAATCCCAAGGATATTCAAAATTATTTGAGGAAAAAAAGATTGGTTTGCGTGACACAGACATAGGCGTCTCCCCCTTGCAGCTGATATTTTTAAAAGCCAAGTGAGGTTTTCTGGTTAACTGGAATCCTGATGTGGTGCTGTAGCAGTTCAAACCCACCAGCCGCTCCTCAGAAATCGTATACATGGTCATTGTGAGACAGAAACAACTTGAGGGCGCTTAACAACAAACAATTGCTGTGTAACGGACTACTCCCAATTTCTTCTTGTTAAGTGTGATGAGTCAGTGCCAACTCATAGTGAACCCTGTATAGGGTTTCCGAGGAGCTGCTGGTGAGTTTCGTTTCGAACCAACATTGTGGTTGAGTGCTTCTCCTATAGCACCAGGCCAAGGCTCCCAACTTAATGCATCAGAATAAAAATGTTTATTTAGTTCCCAAATCTCCTGCTTGGGCTTGACTCCTTTCTGCTTGCTTTATGATGTTTGGGGCCTCAACCAGGAGGACTTAAATGGCCAGTGGCTGGAGCAGTTGGGGCCTCTGTGTCTGGCTAGCCTTGCTTCCGCATACCTCCAAAATCCTAAGGGCTTCCAAAGACTGTACCAAGAGTCAAGGCTTCTTATAACCTAACCTCAGAAGTCCAAAATTGTCACAGCTTCTACATTCTGTTGGTCAAAACACAAAGCAAACCAGTTGTCAATGAGATGATGCCAAGTCCTGGCAACCCCAGGTGTTTGAAAGCAGAGCTGCACTCTGATGGGTCTTCAGTAACTGTGCTCTTTCAGAAGTGGATCACCAGCCCTTTATTCTGAGGTACCTTTGGGTGAATTTGATCCAACAAATTTCTTTTTTAGTAGCCTAGTATTTAACCATTTGTGCAACCCAGGGTCAGGCAAAAACAAACTATTCAAGGGGAGGATAATTTAGACACCATCTCTTCAATCTGTGGCCATTTCATCTAACACAAAAGGAAACAAAATCTCTAGCCAGCCTATCAAAGTCCTGGTGTGACACTGGGGTGAGCACTGGACTAGTAACCTCAAGGTTAGTGGTTCTAACCTACCAGCTGCTCCTTGGAAACCCTATACAGGGTTGCTATGAGTCAGAACTATCTTGGGCAATTAACAACAGCCTGCCTGTCTAGCAAGTTAGCAAGTTCTTAATTCCGTCTTCCTTCTCTCATCTACAGACATCACTATACTTCTTCACCACAATCTTGTTTTAAAGGAGAGGATGTCCCCACAGAATCTAATCTACTCAGAAACATACCATTACTAGCACTCCCATTCATTTGAAATCAGCCTTAGTCCAGTTGTCTATATGTAATCTTAATAGAGTCCTGGTATAGCTCTGTAGGGTAAGCACTGACTGCTAACCTCAAACCAACCAGCCATTCCTTGGAAACCTGTACCCTATACAGGATCTCTGTGAGGCAGACAGCACTAAACAACAACAACATCATTAATATTTTTACTTGTGTTATTTTCCTGATTATAATAAGAACTCATGTTCATTGCAGAAAACTTAGAAAACACACACCCCTACTACCAAGGGTTATGAAGGGTTAAGTTAAACGTCATCTCACCTATTTTGGTTACTGTTCCTTGTCAGTTTGAATTCTTTTTGGATCCTGAGTGTATCCGTTGGTTTTCTTTATCCTTCCCAGATCTCTTAACGTCAGTGATCATTTGAAGATGTATAAGACCACCTCTGTAGATTGACGTGGCATCCTGTCACTAATGAAAAATACCAAGTATTTATAAGTTATTGTGTACTATTAAATTCATTAAAAACTAGAACATCAGGGGTTTCCCATGAGCTTCAGGGGGTTGTCTACAGATTAGAAAACTGGATTATAGGGTTTTCTTTTTTCTTTAATTTTTACTCAGCTGATTTTAAAAATAGCCAAGTAAACTTTAAAATCAGAGATAGAGATTCTACATTGTAGAAAGAAGGCATGGGCAGTTAAGCCAGAGCTTATAGGATGTCAGAACTGGGAGGAATTCAGGAATCATCCCATCTAATTTCATTATTTGTAGAAGTGGAAACTGAGAATCAGAGAGGTGAAGTAATGTACACAAAGCAAAGTCATCACTATGCCGACCGCAGATCTGGCAGTTAATCAGACTGTGGTGATGTGTGTGACGCTGGAAGCTATGTCACTGGCACTTCACCCATGGCGAACAGGTTTCAGTAGAGCTTCCAGACGAAGACAAACTCGGAAGAAGTGTCTGGTGACCAACTTACAGAAATTAGTCAGTGAGACCCAGTGAACCACAGCGGCTGTATCTTATACGATGCTGGAAGACAGGTGGCGCACGATCAGACCTCCTTTCGTTCTCTTACATATGAGGTTGCCGTGAGTCAGAGCCAATTTGGCAGCAACTGACAATAATGTACAATGAAAATATTTCTTTACCTTCCTATTTTGTTTTCTTAGTTGATGTAAATACTTCTTTAAGCTTTCAAATTTAACAATATTTAGATAATACCTATAAGCCTATGTCTTTCTGGAAACTCCCACATTCCACTTCCTTGTCTCATCAGTATGTCTTCTGTACTTGTGTTTTTGGCACTGACATGCATAGTTGTTGTTATTAAGTGATGTCAATTCGGTTCTGACTCATAGCAACCTGTATAGGGTTTCCGAGGATGGCTGGTGGGTTTGAACCGCTAACCTTGGGGTTCAAGCTGACCTTGCAGTCCAGTGCTTTATCCTACAATGCAACACCAGGACTCCAACATGCATATACTCATGCATATGCAAATATATAATTTTATTTGTATTTTATTTAATACAGAATTACTCATTTTTACTATATTTTGAAATTTTATTTTTCAGTTACTGTTGTATCTTGAAGCAATTGTCTTTGTGAATCTATAGAGATCCACTCCTTTCTTGTTATACCATTGACCAATACTCCATTAACATGGTTATACCATTATTTTAGCCATCTCCTCTTGATAGAAATTTAGGATTTTTCCAATTTTGTATTCTAAACAATATTGTACTAAACATTCTGGTACATTTAGGCAGATGTCTGACTCTTTGTTTTAGCTGAAATACGTTGAAGTGAGATAACTGGGCAAACACATGTTTTCATCTTTCAAGAAAATGATTCTAGCTAACTTCCTAAAAGACCACGTTTATGTATGCCCCCGTCCGCCAATATAAGAATGTAGATTAGGACCACAGTCTTTTCCTAAGTGTGCCTTTTTTTTTTTTTTTTTTTTAAGTTTTTATTATGAGTTGAATGATAATTATGAGTTGAATGATACAGGGCAGATCATCAGTTTTACATTCAGCAAATTGTACACCTTATATCATTACAATGATTATAATCCCCTCCATGTACCATCAGTTAACAGTATTTCTCTCTATTTACTTTCGTTTTTTTTTTTTTTTTTTTTTTAAACACTCAGGCATATATAATATTTTACACCACCAAAGGGTACTTTCTGCAAGTCAGCCTTCTGGCGGCCAGCTCTCAGTCCCTCTCCTTCCATGAATCTAGAGTCCTCAGTGGCTCCCTCTCTCCATGTCCCCATCTCTGCCTTCATCTCTGATGTCTCTGCTTCTCTGGATAAGGTCCCGCATTCTATTTGTGTGTTCCTCTCTTGATGGTCCTAGGGTCCTCTGTTTCTGGACTTATGTAAGATTAACTAATCACCCATTTTTGTTACAAAACTTCCACCTTTACAGTGTGACAGCCGCAATTAGTCAAGCTAACAATTACTATTGATCATAAGAATCTTATCCCCATCTCTTTTTACCAGACCCACCTAGACAAGATGAAAACTATTCAGTGGGGACTCTATCTTCCCCCACACTAGACTAAACTCCCTCTTGAAACCTTGTAAGCCAGGCACTAAGTGTGTCTTTATGTTAAATTTGTAAGTCAAATTGTACACAAGTGCATTTGTAAGGAACAGGTGCATATGATCTTTATTTGGCCTTACTTTAATAAAACAAGATTAAATGATTTAAAAGCTGCTCATACAGCAAAGGAAGGTGATTGTGATAGTGAATTTGTGCGAGTCGGGATTAGCTTAAGGAGCTCAGGTAGCATAGTAGTTACAAGTCAGGCAGCGAACCTCAAGGCCAGTAGTTCTGCGGGAGAAAGATGAGGCTTTCTGGTCCAGTAAAGATTTACAGCCTGGGAAACCCTTTCACAGGGTCGCCGTGAGTCGGAACGGACTCCACGGAACACTACCACCACCATGGATTCACTCAATTGTTTCAAATTCACATAGCTTTACAGGACAAATGTAAGTTGTCCAAATCAGACGTTCCAAGCCTGGTGATCTACTGTACCCATTTCCCCACATCTTTGCTAACACTAAGAATTAACAGTCTTTTTAATTTTTGCCAATTTGATGGCATTTTTCTGTTATTTCGGTGTTCTATTGAGAGTGAGCATCTTTTCATAAACTTCCTGTTTGTATTTCCTCGTCTGTGAATTACTCAGAATTCTCTTTACACCTCTGACAAGTTTTACTTGAGTTTTTCTTTCTCTTATTAATTGTTGTCGCTGTCATTAAGTGCTGTTGAGTTGGTTCTGACTCATAGCGACCCTGTATAGGATTTCCAAGGAGCAGCTAGGGGTTTGAACTGTGCAGTTGGTGCTGATCTCATATTGATTGCAGAGGTATATTCTGGATATTAATAATATTCTGCATAGTGTTTTAACTCTTGGCATACAGAAAGTTAGTTTTCTGTAGTCAGATCTCACAGTCCTTCCCTTTGTGCTTTTGGTATTTTGTGCCTTACAAGGCTTTCTTGCCTTGAAATTATAATCATACTCTTCTTTATTTAATGTTCTGATTTTGGATGTTAAGTGTACCCATCTAGAATTTATCTCTGGACAGCAGGCAGCACAACACTGTTATCCATGAGAGATGAGGAGCTCACAAGGTGAGTTCTGAGAAGATTTACTCTCTGCCTGGGAACAGTTTCCATATTGTGATGCAGGGGGTTGGAGTATGATACGACTGAAACAAGGTAAGGTAGGCAGCTGAGACCACCAGATTTTATGCTGTGGGGCATCAGAAAAGAGAAAGCTATACTGAGAGGGGCCTAGAAATAAATCTGTGTGTGAGTCTCCACAAGTTCACATAGACCTCAGGTCTATGATCTGCATATTCAGGGCACACCCCTCGAGGCTTTATCAGATAGCCGGAGACTAAAATTGGATGAGTGTACGCTTCTGTCCTGGTGTGGCACTGTAGGATAAGCACCGGACCACAAGGTCAGTTTGAATTACAAAGTCAGTGGTTCAGACTCACCAGCCGTTCCTTGGAAACCTTATACAGGGTCACTATGAGTCGGAATTGATTCAACAGTGCATCTGCCCAGGAGTCCCTGGACGGTGCAGATAGTTAACACAGTCAGGATGGAGGTTTGAGCTCATCCCAAAATGCCTCAGAAGAAAGACCTGGCAATCTTCTTCTGAAAAATCAGCCTTTGAAAACGAGTTCTACTCTAATACACATGGAGCCAGGGTCGGTTCAATGGCAAGTGGTATACCTGGCATACATTTGCCCAGGGCAAGGAATGCATGCTGAATATCTGTGCAGGGCTGGATTTGCTAAGATTTCACATTTCCAACTTCTTTGTGTTCTTTTGTACCAAATCTTCAATGTTAGTTTGAGTCTTCCCTGGGTTCGACTGCTTATGTGGAACTTTAGTGAAGCCTGAGATTCTTTTATACTCAGTGAGCTATAAATTGTTCTGTTTTCCAAAATAGAAAAGAAAAGAAAAAGACCTCCATCTGACTCACAGCTGTGGCAATAAAGTCCTATGAAGAAGAGCTCCAGGGACATCCCAAGGGTGGGATTTGAACTCACAGCTGCTCCCTGACGGAATGAAAAACGTCTTCTAATCTCATCTTTCTTTTACAACTTCTTTGTACAAAGTGCACACAGACTCAATCCACTCATAGCAATCTAGTGGAGGAACTTCGAGATCCTCAGAGAAGATGCAGGATTGGTGGAAGTAAAGTCTAAGCAACCTCAGAATCTGGCTGTGTCTTCAGTGGGAAATAGCATAGGACCCATTGCAGTTCAGTCTAGAGCTCCACTCACCAGTGATTCATGTTTTTACCAAACGTTGGTGTTTCCAGGCAACAGAAGGCAAATTACATGAATCTTCTAGAAGCAAATGTTGTGGGTGGTTGGGTTTTGCTTTGTTCTGTCCCATTCCATCGTGTAAGAGTGCTGCCTCTGCATTCACCCTTCTGGAATGTTGTTTGCAATCTTAAGTTAGGTTTTCAACTTTCCTTATAGTATTCAGTGTATTATTCCTTTTTCTCAAATCATTATTGCTGCACTAAAGGGAAACAAATTCTGTGTCTTCCAAAATATAGCAGCTCTCCTAGAAACTGAGTTTATTTTGGAGATGCTTGGAATATTGCTGTCTTGATAGCTGAGACTTTGTTCCCTTAAAAAAACTGGATACCACTCAAAAATATCTCACAAAGTATTTATATCCCAGAGAAAATTTAAAGTTAATTTATAATGATTGCTCTTTCCCTTGAGAAAATAGTCAAGTTTCTTTTTATTGTTTTTCTTCCTTCCCCCGCTCCACCCCTGTCCCCATTTCAGCTCATAATGCATAAATCCCTGCACGTTAGCATTTAGGGTGAACCTCTTCAAAGTCAGCCCCTTAAGCTAAGTCAAAATATAGCAGCTCTCCTAGAAACTGAGTTTATTTTGAAGATGCTTGGAGTATTGCTGTGTTGATATCTGAGACCCTTCTTCTTTCACTTCTTCATTGAGGTATAACACACAAGTTTACAGCTCAAGGAATTTTCACAAAGTGAATAGGCCCCCATAACTAGCATCCAGGTCTAGAAACAGTGGTGCCTGCCCCTCAGAATGCCTCTCAGGTTTCCTTCAAAGACGACAACTATCCAAGACAGTTTGATTCAGAAGTGAATTGTTGTTGTTACTAAATGTCGTTGACTTAGTTCTGACTCACAGCCACCCTGTATAGGGTTTCCAAGGAGCCCCTCGTGAATTTGAACCACTGACCGCGTGGTTCAAACCAACCTTGAAGTCCTTTGCTTATCCTAATGTAGATACTATAGAATGCCTTGTTGGCATTTTTTTTCTTTCCATTTTGTTATAAATTGTTCTGTTGTTGAACCCCTAAGATTCTGCAGGGTGGTAACAGGGCAAAGTGACACATCATGCTGACATCTCGTGGGGTAATTGGTACTGTTGTACTCAGTCTTTAATCTGAGCCAGTGGCTGCCTTCTCCACTCCTGCTAACCCATGAACACGATGATTGTCTCCTGTATTGTATCCTGATTGTCTCCTGTATTGTATCCTGTATCCTCCCTTGGCTCCAAAGCCCAGAAGAAGGCTTCTCACTCCATTCTAGGTCTAGGGCTTGGAATGAGTGCTCACCCTGGATCCTGGGGTATTTGGGGTGGCCCCAGCCAGCCATGTGCACTACACTGTTGTCTTTCTGCCTAATACCCACGATTTTGGTCTTGTCTCTATAAGTAGGTTTCTGCATGGTTTCCTTGACCTTTCTGGTCACTACAGTGGAACCTACTTAGCTGAGGTTTACCCATCCAGCCTAGCTCTTGGCTGCCTATTGGGTAAAGAATTTAATTTTACTCAAAGTAATTTGATCTTTTCCCGTATGTTTCTGAGAGATAGCTCTTGCACTTTATCATGAGTAATTGAGGTGACTTTGTTGGTCTTCAGAGCACACCTGAGGACCAAGTGGAGGGCTGGGTAGGCCAGAGAGCCTACCAGCTGACCTCAGGAGGGAGTAGCCACAAAGCAAGGCCAATAAAGACACCAAATACAGATGCTCTGCCTCCATTCAGTGCTCCTAATGAAAGTCCCGATTCCATAGAGGTTACACAATCTGTACATGGGTACTCACACGAACAGTAATTGAAGTGAACGGCTTCTTCAAAATAAACTGAGGGATGCAATAATAATCAGCTCATCTCTTTACTGATTAATTTTACATCTATGTGAAAAGGATGAGCGTGATCAAGTTATGATACACAACAACAGCAAACTCATCAGTACATCTCTGTGCAGTAATGAGACCACGTCTACAATAATAGCAGCGACAAAAGCAACTGTTGAGTTTGCTTTGTAAACTAATAATCGTCATCTTGTTTGAGGCATCGGTGAACGTACACAGGTTTTCCATTGTTAAGCCAGCTGTGTTGATTTGGCAATTGTTGATACTCTTGCTGCCCAAATAGAACTAAAGACCATTTCAGATGAGGATTCACAGACGTAGAAGTGGGATTGTTCCTCTCGGAGATAAGGAGGGTAAAGTTTTATTTAATAGTGTAATGTTACTGAAATGAGTATAATACGAGCTAGCTGCCCTCTGTCTCTGCCAATGTCAGAACAATAAGACATCTTAAACATAGAAAATACAGGTTACATATAAGTGATTTGGTTTTTTACTGACCTAGATGTTAGGTTTGATTATTTGACTAGATTTGTAAATTTCCATTTATTAAACAAGATGGGAGACTTGCTCCTTTTTACCCTAGAGTTTCTGTGTATCTTGCTGCGGAAATGTCAGGGTCTGAATAGAGAGGTCTCTCCTGAGGCATTGGACCTCATCCCTCTTGGGTTTGTTTCTAAGTCATTTTGTATCATGTTCAACCATGGCTTTGATCTCAGCAGATTTTAGTCTATCACTTGTGTATGTTGTTGTTGTTTAGTGCTATTGAGTCGATTCTGACTCATAGTGACCCTGTATAGGGTTTCCAAGGAGTGGCTGGTGAGTTTGAACCGCCGACCTTGCGATTAGCAGCCCAGTACAGGAGTCCTGGTGTGGCGCTAATGCGTCAGACTGCAAAGTCATTTGAACTGCAAGGTTGGTAGTTCAAGAATCTGTTCTCTCATGCCCTTAACTCTCTTTTTTATTTTTTCACTCTTGAACTAGATCTAAATCAAGCAACCTCCTCAGTGTGTTTTCCACACCAGACCTTTTTGTGACACTCCTTCCTGAGTTCCTCCTGTGTCGTACCAGCCTCTCACTTTGGGCTTCTCTGGATAGCACACATAGCCAGCAGGGCATATGCATTGGAAACAAATGAACTGGAGTTTTAATTCTGACTCTGATACTACCCGTATTTATTTTTACTTCCGCTTTCTCAGATGAGCCTTAGTGGTGGCACGGTGATTAAAACACTTGGCTGCTAACTGGAAGGTCAGTGTTTGAACCCACCAGCTGCTTCATGGGAGAAATTTTGGCATTCTTCCATAAAGACTTATAATCTCAGAAACCCAACAGGGCAGTTCTGTTCTATAGCATCACTGTGAGTCAGGATCAACTCAGTGGCAGGTTGGGTTTTTTTTTTTTGTTTGTTTGTTTTTCAGTTTTCTCATCTGTAAAATGGGTAAAACAATACTTACCATGCATAGTTGTCATGGAGTCCTTGGGTGGTGCCATTAATGCACTCAGCTGCTATCTGAAAGATTGGAAGTTCGAGACCACCAAAGCCTGGCAATCCACTTTCTGAAAACTATTCTTTAAAAACCCTTTAGAACCAATGCAGGCCCCCTTCCAAGACTGAAACTCGGTGGAAATGCACGCTCGGATTGGTGACCACACACATCACCGATGGGGAGAAGTGGGGTAAAGGCAGCAATGAAGCGGCGAGCTAAGCCATACAATATTCAGTGGGCTCCTGTGGACATGGTTGGCAAGCAGTGTGAGGAGACCTGAGGACTCCTTGGGCCCAGAATCAGTGACGTGGCCATGGAGGACTCAAGTGGAGAATGGAGCTGCTGGCTGATGCGAACAGAGGGCATGTGCACAAGAACACCCACACTTGCAGATGGTACCCACGTGACCGGGACCAGACGACTGGATGATCAGAGCTCAACCAGGAGAAGAAAGAAGGGGGGGTAGAGATTGAGCTGATTCAATCTGATGAACTTGACCTATACCTACGAATGCAGTGACTCAAAAGAGGCAACATATCCTTACAGCAAGAAACATTCCCACCCCCTCCACACACAGAGTAGACAGAGAGGGGCAACTTGGACATTGGACACTCAAATGGAGAGGGAGGGACTACAAAGGCAAGAAGTGACTGGCTTACAAGCTTTCAAGAGGGAACCTAGAGCTAGGGGGCATGGAGGAAGGCAGACTCACCAGTGAGTACTATCCAATCTGTCTAGGTGGAGCTGATGAAATACAGATGGGTTACTCTTGATACTGTAGTGAATAAGGGTTATCAAGATGGATTGTGAGGGTTGGAAATGCAAAGGTAGATGTTTAGTAGCAAGGAAGGGAGTGATTATTTCTCCAGTGTAGGAGCGGAGGTCTCTGGGACCACCAACGGAGAAGAGCCGAGAGCGGTACCCTACGCAGAGAAGCAGAGATGCCTGAGATGGAGACAGAGACAATGACGTGGAGTGATGAAGCAGCTGGGGACTTTGGATCCAGAGAGGGAAAGGGACTGTGGGCCAAAGACTGGGGGGCGGGAAGGGTAGAGGACGGGTTTCTAGGATATACCCTTTGGTCGGAAGATGGTCCATGGAGGGGATTGGAACCATGGCAATGAAATGATATACGATGGAATGAATGTAAAACTAAAAGTTCTCTCATGTAAACTATCATATAATTCACAATAAAACATTTTTTTTTAAAAAGCCCTCTGGAGCAGAGTCCTGCTCTCACACACATGGGGTTATCATGAATCAGAGACGATTGGACAGCACCTGGAGTGCTTATTATGGGACTCAAATGAGAAAACACACAATGGTAGGCAGACTGGAGGCACTCAGCAAACATTACTGCTCTGACCACCCCTGCTAATTTTGTAGCTTTATACGAAGGGGTTTCAAAAAGTTCAAGGAAAAATGGATTTGAAATAGAAAGGAATTCCCCCCTTCCCCCCCACTTTTTGAAGCCCTCTTGTGTTGAAGGGATTCATACTTTTAGGGACTTTAATCTTAATCACTGATGTGCCTGAGTGGTGCAAACCATGTGCATTCAGCTGTTAAGCAGAAGGTTCGCAGTTTGAAGCCACTTGGGTGCTGCGGAAGAAAGGCCTGCCTGTTGATCAGCTACCATAAAGACTTCAGCCAAGAAAACTGTAAAGAGCAGTTTTATTCTGTAACACACGGGATCACCACAAAGTTGAACCGACCATTTTAATCTTGATCATTGAGGATCTGACTTTCTATTTCAAATGTGGCCTCTTTATTGGGCCCAGTATCCCATATATCCACATTGTGTGTTTGGAAGAACTCTCCCTACTGTGGTGCTATCCCTGCCCCATTACATGGTGGTGGCAGGGTATTGTGGAGTTGGTTCCGACTCATAAGCGACCATGCATAGGGTTTCTGAGGATGTAAACCTTTACAGGAGTAGAAAGCCTCGTCTTTCTCCCACAGAACCACTGGTAGTTTTGAACTGCTGACCTTGAGGTTAGCAGCCCTACTTGTAACTACCATGCTACCAGAGCTCCTTGCCCTATTACATAGGCACAGACTGTGGTCTCCAGAAGTAAATTCTGACTGCCCTTCCTCCCAATCACAGGCACCTTGGGAGATGGGTTTGGAGTTGGGGTCTAGGTTACTGCTGTGTGACAAAGAATAAAAGGAAGGGAATTCGATTTTTGACAGGAGTGTGAATGTCCAACTTTCCTTCTCCTATTCTTTCCTTCCCAAGGTTTGATGTTTACAATCTCTGGTTTTAATACTTGAGACTATGCCCCCCTACCTGTTCCTTTCTCTTTTTGAGAAATCTCTTCAGAAAATATGAAATTAAGGTGTTTCCATTCCCATTTCCAAAGCAGAGTCCAGGCCTCATCAGGTAATTATTGAACCCAAAGAGACCTTTTGAAGCCAAAATCCAAATAATCCGCTTAGCTGGGGTCAGGCTAATACATAAGTAACTTGAAAATTGAGACAAAGCCTCTTCCAGCAAGGCCTTTCTCATGCTTTTATGTAACACTAATATGAGTATGAGTCCTGGTGTGGCACTGGGGATTAATGCACCAGACTGCAAAGCCATTTGAACTGCAAGGT
>NW_006408864.1:1094192-1096748 GCF_000296735.1 Chrysochloris asiatica | reverse complement strand
CTCATTAGCACTTACCAACAACAGCGTGTAGGAACGTTTAAAATTTGTCTGAAAACCAAAATGAAGACACATTGTTAATGACTGCAAATTCCAGACACCATGTCTTCCTGAAAGCCTGTGCTCAGGGGGGAACGTTCTAGGGTCTGCCAGGACCATCCTGGGCTCCAGCTGGAAGAGAGAAGAGGTTTGCTAGAAAGGGCCTTACAAGGAGGACCTCAATTCCTGGTCTGTCCATCAGCCAGTTGTACCAGCTATGTGATATATGTGTATGCTGTGTTTCTTTCTCTATACAGTGTGGTACTTGACCTGCCCAACACTAAGTTAGTCTAGATAAAAAGCTCAATAGGCCATTTCTTTCTAAAACCCTAAAGAAACTTCACAGGATGCAAATTGCATCATGTTTTATTGCACATCACTACTTCTGCATAATCTGCAAAGCTTGTCTATTTACATTCTGAGAAGGATTCTGTGAAATCTCCCCCATATTCCAAGTTAGTATCATGCCATTGTTCCTCTTCACCCGCTTTTTCCTTTTAAACTGCAAATTGCTTCTGTAGAAACACCCTAAATGGCCTTTCAAGGACCGCCAGAGTGTGAAATTATTGTAGCTTGGCATGTGGCTTAGGAGCCCTGAGGGTGTGGTAAGTTAAGCATTGGGCTAATGATGGCAAGGTCAGTGGTTCAAACCCCCCAGGTATTCTGGGGGGGAAAGATGCAGCTGTCTGCTCCTATAAATACAGTCTGAGAAGCCCTACGAAGAAGTTCTCCTTTCTACAGGGCTGCTATGGGTTGGAATTGGCTTGATGGTCTAGGTTTGGGTTTGGGTGTTTTTAGAGTAAAGGGTGAAGGTGAGCTAGTCACCACTCACTTCTTCAGAAGAGCCTGCTGGTTACCACCCTGTTTGCATCTCCGCCGCCCTTGCTGGCTTCTCCTTGCTCAGTACCAACTATTTTGAGGAGGTTCTCCCTTCGTCACTTCACCCCTCAGTGGCTCTGGGAAGCTGGCATTCGCCACTTCCTTTTTGTTGTTGTTTTTTGTCATCGAGTCAGCTCAGACACAGAACAATCTCATGTGTCACAGAAGGAAACGTGCAATCCTGTGCCTTCTTCATGGCAGTTGGTGGGTTGAGTCCACTGCTGTGGACAATGTGTCAGTCCATCTTATGAAGGGTTTCCCACATTTTCACTGACCCTCTACGTTACTAAATACAACGCCCTTTACTAGTGCTTGGTCTTTATAGTTGATGTGTTCAAACTAACAAGTTAAAAGTCTCACCATCCTCATTGTTTTTAAAAAAGGCATTCTGTCTGTATGTCTTCTAAGACTGATTTAGTTCATAGCATATTCAATATTCTGCGCCAACATTACAGGTCGGACATATTACCAAAATTGCTCAGAACTCAAGCTTAAAACCAAATCAAACTCAAAATGTGTACCACTTCAGAGATCCTTGGCAATGCCCCTCACACAGGCTATTTCACAGGTAACATTTTTTAAGCAGCTACAACATAAAGCTACCTAAACAACTCTCCCGTGGACTTGGAAACCTAGCGCTTCACTTAGGACAAGCTTTGTGAATCAAGAGAAGAAAGCCCTTGTTAGGATAAGCACAGTCAGGTTGAAAAGCAAGTGGGTAGCAGGTCCAAGGATCTGAGAGGTTGAAGTACACTGAGGCTACCAGGTGACCTTGACAACTGGCCTGGGAATCTTTGTATATAAAGTTTCATGACCAGTGGGATGGTGCTGTGGGGTAAACACTGAACCGCCGCAAGGTCAGTGGTTCAAACTCACTGACCACTCCTGGGAAACCCTATACGGAATTGCTGTGAGTTGGAACCAACTCCATGACACTTAACAACAAAAGCATTTACTGAAGCAGCTGTTAGCTTTCCCCAGCTACTCTAAAGACAGAGCTTTCATGTCCCATGAAGCCCCGCAGTCATCGGGTATGTGGTGAGCTAACAAGGAGACTGTTGGGCATGGTGGGTTTTTTCTCTTCCCCGTGAGAATTCTTTCAAGTTGGGGAGGAAAAGGGTACTAGGAGGATTAAGTGCAAGACCACCCATATAAGTCTTTAAGGTCCTCTGTGTAGGTCTTTAAGATCTTCTATGTAGGTCTTTAAGATCTTCTTGTTTGATTCTGGTCTATTTGTTATTTGTAATATGAACAATGATGATGATCATCATCAACAATTTGGGTACTGATTTGTATCTTGCCTTACTAAAAACCATCTTAACACAATCCTATTCGGAATTCTGTCACTTTGCATAATTTGATGGTTAACCCTGCTTTTCCCTCCACAGAACATTGATATCACCAATTTCAGCAGCAGCTGGAGTGATGGTTTGGCCTTCTGTGCACTCCTCCATACCTACCTACCTGCTCACATCCCGTACCAGGAGCTGAATAGTCAGGAGAAAGTAAGTCACCTGTCCAATCATATTTGGTTATCCTGATTACATCAGTACATTCTAATGTGGGTAGAATTTATAGACCTGAAGTAGAAATTAAGTTAATGGGAAAATCCCAATGTCTTTGATTCCTTTTTAACATGAA
>NW_006408864.1:1048066-1092887 GCF_000296735.1 Chrysochloris asiatica | reverse complement strand
ATGGTTGTATTCCAATAAAACTTTATTAACAAAAATAGATTGCAGGTCACATTTGACCCACAGACTGTACTTAGCGAACTCCCGGTCTAAAACATCCTACAAAATTATATTCCACAGAGTGTACTGTGGCCCTCATGAGAGAAACAGCAAATTAATAAACCTATTACAACTCAGGAGTCCTGGTGTGGCACTGAGGATAAGAAGCACTGGACTACTAACCACAAGGTCACTTTAAACCCACCAGCTACTCCTTGGAAACCCTATGCAAGGATGCTATTAGTTGGACCAACTTAACAGAATGGAACAGCAACAACATTGTGATTAAGCACCATTGAGTTGGTTCTGACTCATAGCAACCCTCTGTACAACAGAATGAAATTCCACCTGGTCCTGCGCCATTCTTCCAATCGCTGCTACACTTGAGCCCATTGTTGCTGCCACTGTGCCAATCCATCTCTTTGGAGGGCTTCCTCTTTTTCTCTGACTTTCCACTTTGTCAAGCATGATGTCCTTCTCCAGGGACTGGTCCCTCCTGATAATATATCTGAAGTATGAGAAGCGAAATCTGGCCATCTTGGCTTCTAAGGAGCATTTTGGCTGTACTTCTTCCAACTGAGATTTGTTTGTTCTTCTGGCAGTCCATGGTACCTTTAATATTCTTCTCCAATACCATAACTAAAATGCATCAGTTCTTCTATGGTCTTCCTTATTCATTGTCCAACTTTCACATGCATATGAAGCTATTGGAAATAACCATGGCTTGTGTCAGGAGCACCTTAGTTCTCAAACTGACATCTTTGCTCTTGAACACTTCAAAGAGGTCTTGTGCAGCAGATTTGTCTAATGCAGTACATTGTTTGATATCTTGACTGCTGCTTCCATGATGTTGATGGTGGATCCTAGCAAAATAAAGTCTTTGACAACGTCAGTCTTTTCTCCGTTTATCACGATGTTATTTATTGCTCCAGTGGTGAGGATTTTTGCTTTCTTTATAGAAATCTATGTGACTTTGTTTAACCCAACATATATTAGCACCACAGAACTTTTTTTTTTTTTTTTTAATGTAATCACTATACACTTTTTTAATATAAGGGTTCACCATAGATGGCCCTGCTGGCATTCAAAATACCAGTGGCATAGCTTCCAGCATCACAGCAACATGCAAGCCACCACAGTACAACAAACTGACAGCCAAGTGGTGAAACACCAACATAATAAGTATAAATAATTATAAATTGTAAAAGAACATTGAGAGAAAGTTCTGTGGGGTGAATAATGGGAAATCTCATTTAGATCATGGCAGTTCCGTACACAATGGAATGAAACACCACCCACTCTTGCATCCTCCTCCTCAGTTGTGTGTGGGACGTTTGTGAGCCATAGGATCTTCACTGACTGATGTTTGAAAGGCCTCTCTTCCTAGTCTGGAAGCTCCTCTGAAGCACTTCAGCATCCTAGCAATACGAAAACCTCCACCTGATATGAATGGTGCTTGGGCATAAGGTCCTTTGGCTGGGAATTAAACCTGGCTCTCCTGCATGAAAGGCAAGGGCACTGGCTTGATGGCAGCTAACAACACAATAGCCTTGTAGATAAGGAAGACAGTCTTCCTGAGCAGATGACATTCAGGCTGATATCTGAAGAATGAACAGAAAGGAAATTGTGATGCAGACAGTTGAGGGAGCGTTCCAGTCAAGTAACAGCCAGAGAGAAAGTACCTTGGAGTATGTATTGTAAGACCCAACATGTCACGTGCCAGTTGACATCTGCTTTCACCAGTTAAGCTCCCTAGCCCAACGGAAGCCTGTCTTCACCTGCTAGTTTTCCCTATCAGCTGGACCAACTACATGCCAACCAATCTTCAACCTAACAAGTTTCACTTCCATGATAGTCGTACAAGCCAAGTACATCCTCCTGCAGGAAACAGGGGCACCCCACCCTCCTGTAACTGCAAAGCCTGCCACCCACAGCCTCTCCCAGTTCACTCTGATGTCAAGTGCAACTCCCATGTGGCCCTGAATGGCATGCAGTGTCTTCCTTCCCTGAAGCTTTGTGCGTATGTGATTAATAAACAGCTGCCCATATCATCTGACCAATGGCAAGTATTGAATATTAATCATTCCCAGAACCCTAAAGTGAGATTCCCTGCCTTACCCACAAGTGAAGAGGAGGTGGACAAAACAGGAGGTAGAAGAAAATCAGTGCGAATGGATTGCAGTATGTAGAGAAAGAGTGCCCTGTGCTGGTGTCAGGGGACAGAGAGGAGCCAACTGTTTCGGGGTTTCCCTGGATGGATAGGGTAAGAAGTTGGCACTGCCCTCTAAGCACCATGGGAAGCCACTGAAGGATTTTAAACAATGGAATGCTGCCATTCATGGTTTTTAAAGATCTCTCCAGTTGGTATGTGAGAAATTAACTGAAAAGGGACCATGAATGAAAGAGGAACAACCAATCAGTAGTCAGCCCGAGAGCTTCATTTCCTTTGCTTCATTCCATAACTGGAACTAGGGTTGGAGCAATGTGGCTAGAAAGTCATAGAAAGATTTGAAATATGCTTTGAAATTCTTATCAACTGAACTTAGTGATAGTGTGGTTTATAGGGGAATAGACAAAGGAATGAGTCAAAGATGACCCTTGAGTATCTAGCTTAATGTTGTTAAGGTGACGTCAAGTCATTTTCAACTCATAGTGACCCTGTATGGGGTTTCTGAGGAGCAACTGATGGGTTTGAACTACCCACCTTGCAGTTAGCAGTCCAGTGCTTATCCTACAGTGTCACTTGACAGTATCATTTTAGAGATGGAGAAAGAATAATACCCAAACAACCCAAACCTGCTGCCTTCCAGTTGATTCTGACTCACAGAGACCTTGTTGAACAAAGTAGAACTGTCCCACAGGGTTTCCAAGGTTCTGAATCTTTACAGAAGCAGATGACCACATCTTTCTCCCATGGAACAGCTGGTTGGGTCAAACCGCCAACCTTTTCGTTAGCCTCTAAACACTTAACCACTGTACTACTATCAGGGCTCCTTGAAGAAGGGATATGTTGAGTTTTGAATTGTGTTAAGTCTGAGATAGCTGTGAAACATACAGGTAGAGTTATCAGAAAGGCAACTGGAGATCAAATCTGGAAATAAAGATTTGGTAGTCATCAGTGTGACTCAGCGGCACTTACCAACAGCAGCAAGTGTGTAGATCAGCCTCTCTTAATAAAACTTGCTGAGATGACAGGAATGTTTCTATCTTTGCCATCCAATATGATAACTCACCAGATGTGTGGTTATTGAGCACATGAAATGGGGTGGCTGTGAATAAAGAGCTGAACTTTTTCATATTCATTTCCATTTAAATAATTTCATGCAAAAAGTGACTCATGTATTGAAGAGTACAGTTATGGGTGGTATGGTATTTAAAGCCATGAGAATGCAGGAGACCACCTAGGCCCTAGGGGAGGTATAGAAAGAGTTGCCAGAGAGCAAACCTTGAGGACTCCAGTGATAGTGTGGTTTATAGGGGTTTGTTGTCTGGGTAGAGGACGATGGCCCAGCAAAGGTGGCTAAGAAGGAGCTAAGAGTAGAAGAAAAAAACTGAAACTGTGCCTCTCATAGACTCCGGGGGGGCATGGCAGACAATGCAGACTGTTGGTTGTGCCCACACATGGGCACATCTGGCACCTGGCAATGATGTCAGATGTTCATTTTCTCCCCACCTCCTGATTTCTCAGCCTCAGCCTTTTCCATGTGATGTTATAAAGCTTATTGAGTAAATAATGTGTGCATAAAACAATTTGAAATAATCAGAAGACCCTACTAAAACTTAGTAAATCTAAGAGCTTCCATACACGCTCTCTAAAGCAGGTATCTTTCTGAGAGCATGGGATGTTTGTCTCAAGTTACGTAAACAGACCCAAGCTCTTTGGCAAGACAATCTGTTGGGAAATAATGAGCCTGAAAGTGTTTGCTTTTACACATTGTGCCATGAGCATTGCTGATAACCAAAACCTTATGGTCTTGCTCTGGATCCCCACCAACACCACAGATTGACTCACAACTGCCCTGTGATCTGACTGGCCATCTTCTAAAAATATGGAACCATGCAGGAAAAAAAATAGGACATCCCAGCTCATTCATTTTCTGTTGTCCTTATAGTCTGGGGCCCCTACTTCCTTCAGAGAGGGCTGAATTTCTGCCCTCTAATCTGTGATGATAATGTCATCAGGAAGCACATGAGTCAGATTGTGAAAGACTGCCGGTCTCTGATGAGATTAGCTATCTAGAATTCAATATCTGGAACTTTTTCATTTTAAGATCTGTTTGACTCTTACAGCCTTCCGTCAAACTAGATTTGTATCCTGGAGCCTAGGACTCTGTTGCTAGTTACTTCTCACCCACGTGCTCTCTGTGCCCCATGCTGCCTGCTCTCTGAATGGGGTGGCAGGGGCTACAGCAACAGTGGATAAATACTCTTATGTGTGAAGAGTGTGCCCTGGGACTACTGACATCACAATGCCTGATGAGAGAGAGCCATTTCTGTTGTAGTTGTTGGTGAGGGTTTTCAAAATAGTGTGTCAGCACCGGGAAATCGACATGTGTCTAAAACTCAGAGGGATATCTTATTCAGGAAAGAACAGGATCAAGGCAGGGAAGCTTTGTCTAAGAGATACATATTTGTAGTTGACTTTCAAAGGGAACAAGCTAATTTAAATGAAAGGTACACCTGAGACTTCTTTAGGCTAAGTGAATACCAGGTCTGGCCCAAGCCAAAAGCCTTGTTCTGTTCAGCACTCAATGGATGTGCACACATATTTAAAAGGGCAGTGTGAGATGTCTGTAGTGTTTGTGAAAACCTATTAAAATCAAAATCTTAAATTATATAATATGTTATTGTTGAGTGCCGTCAAGTCGGTTCCGACCCATAGCAACCCAAATAGGGTTCTCAAACACCAGCTGGTAAGCTTGAACCGCCGATCTTGTGGTTTAAACCAACTTTGCAGTCCAGTGCCATACCAGGACTCCAGTATACAGGATGTTGTTGTTAAGTGCTGTCGAGTTGGTTCCAACCCATAGCGACCCCGTATAGGGTTTCTGAAGAGCAATTGGTGAGCTTGAACCGCTGACCCTGCAATTCAAATGACTTTGCAGTCCAGTGCATTAACCCACATTATTGTTGTTGTTAAGTGCCACCCAGTCAGCTCCAACCCATAGTGACCCTGTATAGGGTTTCCGAGGCTGTAAATCTTTATGTGAGCAGAAAGCCTCCTCTTTCTCCCATGGAATAACTGGTAGATTCAAACTGCTAACTTTGCAGTTGGACAGCCCAACGCATAACCCACTACACTACCCACAGTTCCTTTAATCTCACCTAAATGAAAGTAATTGCACCAAGTAAGTTCAACATCTATATGAAATAGGAATTTTCTGATGAAACTAACAAAAATGTCTTCTTTGACATTAAAGAAAGATACAATCACAGGATGTGAGTCAATGGAAGATTTTGGTGTTTTTCCAGTTAAAGGATAGCATATTCATTTGTCACCCTATGGAACTCTTCCACTTAGCCTAAGTAGGATCCAGTGATGAAGCAAGAAATGGTCAGGTCAGTAACTGAAATGAAATACTAATGTGAGAGGAGAAACTCTGGTATCGGTATTCCGCCCATCAGTTTTGGTACTACATTCTACAGTTCTCCACTAGTGGCAACCCCAGGAGCCAGGTGAAAGGCAGAGTTCCACCATGGGTTAGAGACTGGAGAATTTCCTAGAACCAAAAGGGCCCTGGTCTCTAACTCATCCTCCACCCAGGGCAGAAGGGAAGCAGTAACTGAGTGTCTCCTGATGTCCTGTCCTGTATGTGCAGAACTGTAGCCAGCCGAAGCTTCCAGCAAGCTCCCAACAGGCTTGGTGAGACCCCCACAGAGTTTTAGGCATACTGCCAACTCTTCTGTCCACCATCCACCACTGATGTTGCCCGTCTAGCCTTCTGCAAGGAGGTATAATAGTGTTGTAGTGAGAGAGAGTGGTGGTGCTTAGTCCTATTAATGTGTTGCTGCTTCCAAAATACATAAAAACCATTTTCTTGTGTGTGTAGTATGTTCTTTGTTATACTTTATATTATTTTGAAGTATTTTGAGACTATTTTGAAACAGTTCTTCAGCTTGTACTATTTCTTCTTTCTTCAATCTCTGCTTAGAAAACAGCAGTAGAATCATTAGAATCCCCAGGTCTTGGGGAATTCTGTGTAAAGCACTTGGTTTCGAAATGTCTTTTCTTTGAGCCTTACTAGTAATCAAAGAATGTAAATTAAAACACCACAGTCTGTCATATTTGGCAGATAATTTTTAATATTATATTAGTTTGTGCAGATAAGGATACAAGAAAACTGGCTGGAATTTCAAATTGGTATAACATTTTAGAAAGCAATTTAGCAGTGTTATTGTTAAGGGCCGTTGAGTTGGTTCTGACTTGTAGTGACCCTGGATAGTGGCTGGTAGGTTTGAACCACCGACCTTGCACTTAGCACCCCAGTACTTATCCCACAGTACCACACCATGACTTTAACATTACATCTGGAAAAACATGTTAAACTCAAAATATAAAAATTATACAGTATAGCTCTTGATAGCTCAGAGATTCAGAAATCATGACCTGGTCTAGCCTAGATGGAAGTAATTCCACCAAATAAGTTCAACATCTGTATGAAATAGGTTATTTCTGATGAGACTAACAAAAATGTCGTCTATGACATTAAAGAAAGATACAATCACAGGATGTGAGTCAATGGAAGATTTGGGTGTTTTTCAGTTAAAGGGTAGCACATTCGTTTGGCATCCTATGGGACTCTTCCACTTAGCCTAACTAGGATGGAGTGGTAAATAGTCAGGTCAGTGACCCTAAAAATGTTTGTATCTTGACTTCTGGAATTATGGTTGCCTAAAAACTGACTTTCGAAGGCACTTCACAACAACAACAACAACAAAAACTGACTTACCGACACCCTTATACCCAAAATTAACAAAAAAATAATCATAAAATCAAGATCAAAGGAATCATTAGCACCAAAAGAGATTTTTGGTGCTAGTTTGGATTAAATTGAGAAGGAAGTCAGGAGTCAATTCATACCTGGTGGTGGTGGTGGTTATGTGCCGTGGATTCGGTTCTGACTCATAGCAACCCTGTACAGGGTTTCCGAGGCTGTAAATCTTTACGAGGGTAGAAAGCCTCATCTTCCTCCCGCGGAGCAGATGGTAGTTTCGAACTGCTGACGTTGTAGTTTGCAGCCCAATTCACAACCACTTCGCTACCAGAGCTCCTTAATTCATAACTAGCCTCCCCAAAAAGCAGAATGCACCCACCCCTTACTTATCCGCATAGTTAGGTCCCAAAGACTAAGGTTCTCTGAGAAAATCAGTGTGAGGCAAAAATGAAGGATGACCGCATCAGATCACAAAATAATAAGTACATGACTGTCAGATCAGACCACTGAGAATCATGCCCTAGTCAAGTTGATCCATGACCATCACAGCAGGCATGCCTCTTAGCTAGCATCTCAAAATTCATTAGGTCAGACGTAGGTTGTTAATGAGAAAATAGTCAGATAATAGATTTTTTTACAATTGTAAATATGAAATACCAGATAATAAGGTAAGTGTGGAATGTTGCTGTTGTCGAGTCAGTTCCAACTCATAGTGACCCCGTGTAGGATTTCTGAGGAGCAGCTGGTGGGTTGGAACTGCTGGCTTTACAATTAGTAGTCCAGTGCTTATCCTACAGTACCACACGAGGACTCCAAGTGAGTACTGTGTGTGTTATTAAATGCCTCAGAGTTGTTTCCAATTCATAGTGACCCTGCATAGTGCATATACAGGTATAGGGAGGGTTTCCAGGAGTCCTGGTGTGGCGCTGTGGGCTAATGTGTCAGACTGCAAAGTCATTTGAACTGCAAGGTCAGTGGTTCAAACTCACCAGCTGCTCCTTGGAAACCCTATACAGGGTCACTATGGGTCAGAATCAACTCGACAGCACTTAACAACAACAACGTAGGGTTTCCAAGGAAGGGCTGATGAGCTTGAACCACCAGCCTTGTGGTTCAAACTAACCTGGCAGTCCAGCACATTAGCCAGCAGAGCTCCGAGGTGCAGTGTTACAGAAAGAAGTGCAGAGATTCCATCATCCCCATTAACAGCCCATTAATTTAGAGTAAGTGGTTATTCAGTTCTAAATGTTACCTTCCATGCAGGGGTTCAATTCCTGGTTAATGCAATTCATGTACAACCACCACCCACCCGTCAATGGAGTGTCTTATTGTCTAGTGCTGGTATAACTGAAATATCCCAAGTCATAGCTTTAACAAACAGTCTTTCTTTCTTTCTTTCTTCTTTTCTTTCTTTCCTTCTTCCTTTTCTTTATGCTTTCTCTTCTTTCTTTTCTTTCTTTCTTTCTTGGCTAGAAGTCCAAATTCAGTGTGCCAGTTGTAGTCTTTCTCTCTCTTTTGGCTCTGGAGGAAGGTCTGTTTCCTGGCTTCTTGGAGATTTCCATGTGGCTTGGCAGTCTTCCCCATCTCTGTTTGCTTATTTGCTTGTTGAATCTTTTTTATATTTGCTAGCTTGCACTTGTTTTCTCCTTTACAATGCTATCTCAAAAGAGATTGACTCAAAGACTAGGGAACTCCTGAGCCTATGGACACTGACCTAGCCACAGAGGGTGGGGAGGCGTGTGTGTGTGTGTGTGTGTGTGTGTGTGCTAGAGCTGAGAGTGAAGCATCCAGCTGATATGAAGTGGGGGGAAGGCATGCAAGAACACCCAAACTTGCAGATAGAACCCATTTGACCTAGCTGCAATGGCTTGCTGATCAGAACTCGACTGGAGGAAGATAAAAAAGTTTGATACAGGAAGAAAGTGTAAATTACTACAAATTGATGAACTTGACCTTTACTTATGGATGTGGTGGTGGTGGTTATGTGTCATGGAGTCAGTTCTGACTCATAGTGACCCAGCACAGGGTTTCCGAGGCTATAAATATTTACGGGAGCAGAGAGCCTCATCTTTCTCCTGCGGAACAGCTGGTAGTTTCAAAACTGCTGACCTTGAGGTTCGCAGCCCAATTCGTAACCACTACGTACGCTACCAGATACCAACGAAGAGGGAAGTTTTCACATTAAAGATCTACGCTATCCCCTCAGTATACAGGGGTGATAGAGACAGGAACTTAGACATTAGCTACCTAAAATGGGGTTGGGGACGGACACGAAGTGGCTGGCTTACAAGTTTTCAAGAGGGAGTTTAGTTTCAGAGTATGTGAGGGAAGGTTGAATCCCCATTGAATAGTTCTCGTCTTGTCTAGATGGTTCTGGTAAAAAGAGATGAGGATAGGATTCTTTTGATTCAATGTGAGTAATTGTTACCATGACTAATTGCGATAGTCACAACTATAAAGGTAGAAGTTGTGTGTAACAAAAAGGGAGGCATAGTTAATCTCACATTCCAGGAACAGAGGACCCCAGGACCATCAAGAGGGAAGAGCATGAGCAGAATGTGAGATCCTAGCCAGAGAAGCAGTGACACCAGAGACAATGGCATGGAGAGAGAGCAGCTGAGGACTCTAAACTCATGGAAAGAAAAAGGCTATGTGCTGGCAGCCAGGAGGCAGGCTTGCAAAATGTGTACCTTGGTTTAAACAATTATATAGTCCTGCGTGGTTTTGTGTACATCCATAAAAAGAGGAAATAGAGACAAATACTGTTCATCAATAGCACATGGAGGGAATTGTAATCATTGCAATGAAACAATACAATTGATTGAGTGTAAAACCGATGTTCTCCCATGTAAACTGTCATTCAATTCACAATAGAAGTTTTGTTTTTTAAAAAAAGAGAGAGAGAGAGATTGGCTCAAGATTCACCCTACACTAATCCTGCCTCATTATCATAATCCCAAATGGGATTATAATATAACCACAGGTATTTGTTGTTGTTAAGTACCGAGGTGTTCCGAGGCTTTCCAACTCATAGTGACCCTGCACAGGGTTTCTGAGGCTGTAAATCTTTACGGGAGCAGAACGCCTCGTCTTTTTCCCGCGGAATCACTGGTAGTTTCAAACTGCTGACCTTGAGATTAGTAGCCCGATTCGTAACCACGGGCATGTTGTTGTTGTCAGGTGCCATCGAGTCGGAACCAACACATAGCAACCCCATGCACAGCAGAACGAAACAATGTCCGATCTTGGGCCAACCTCACTACCGCTGCCACACTTGAGTCCATCAGTGATGCCACCTGGCCAATCCATCTCGTTAGGGGTCTTCCTCTTTTTCTCTGACCCTCCACCTTACCTTCTCCAATGAATGTTTCCTCTGGACAATATGTCCAAAGTATGAGAGATGAAGCTTAGCCATTCTGGCCTCTAAGGAGCACTCTGGCTGCACTTCTTCCAAAACAGATCTATTGGTTCTTTTGGCAGTCCATGGCACTCTCAGTATTCTCCTCCAACACCACAACTCAAAGGCATCAATTCTTCTACAATCTTCCTTATTCACCGTCCAGCTTTCACATCCATATGAGGCTATTGAATAACCACGGGCATAGAGGTTAAGATTTACAACACATATCTTGTGGGGGACTTAATTAAATCCATATAGTTTGTACATTGCTATAATGCCAAGTAGGCTTCAGTGGAGCTTCAAGAACTAGGAAGAAGCCTTCTGAAATTCAGCCACTGATAACTCTGTGGAGCATAATGGTCTAATCCCCAGCCAATCATGGGAGTGGCAACGGACTGGGGAGTGTTCCTTCTGTTATGTATGGGATTGTCATAAACAGGGCAGGTAACAACAATTACAGATTTGAAGGAAGAGGGCTTGAGGATCCTTAGAAGCGAGAATGGTGAAGCTTCATCTCTCGTACTTAGGACATGTTGTTAGGAGGGACAAGATCACCACAGAGCCACAGACTAGAAAAAAGCATGTAGATAGCCATTTCTTATTGTCCTGGTTTCTACAGCAAAGACTTTGCTTTAGTGTATGGGCAAGGCCCTTGAATCTGTAGGCATCAAATATGAGGACAAAGACAGAAGGTATTAACAATGAGGGAAATGTGTACATGTATAAGTTATGTATAAAATTGTGAAATCCTACTTAGGAACATAAAACATATATAGAAAAACATTTGTTTCTAAGTTATACTTAGTTTACCAATTTAAATGTTTTATAGTCCTAATGGCATATTTTGAAATCAAAACAACACACCAACCATTAATCCCAAAGACAAAGAAATTAAAGATTTTTACTAATATTGCAGTCTGAAATTGATCAAGAATGTAATTAACATATGTTGATATTTACAATGCAAAAGCAGGAAACACGATAAGTAGTTGGAGTGACCTATTAATTAGAAATACCTTTTTTAACAACACAAACAGTGATTATACATGTGGACTGACTATACACATGGACCTCGCCAGATGAAATACACAGAAATCAAATGGGCTACATCTGTGGAAAGAGATGTTGAGAAAACTCAATATCATCAGTCAGAACAAAGCCAGAGACCTGCTACTGAGGATGTCTGTAGCCTAGAAACATTCTTTACAGACAATGGAGATAATCACCAAAGTAAAGACAAATTAAAACTGGTTCTCTTAAGGACCAGAATTGGAGAAAGCAGTCATTTTTCATTTGATTATATATAACTATGCGCATATATTACTTTGGTCAATATTTTGATACAGCCCGAGGACTTAACATCTGTTGCTATTCAACAGATTGTGTATGTCATAAGTCTTGGCAAAGTAAAATTTAAACGACAAAATGTATCTTTTGATAATTGAAATCAATCATTAATTCTTAATGGCATCTCTGACTGGTTCATCTTTTGTGAAAAATGGAAACTCCAGTTTGCATATTTGATTGAAATTTTACAGTGATAGATAATAAGAGTGTGTCAACTGGTGTGCTTTCCTAAACACCCCCCCAAAAAATAATTTTTTTTTTCAGTTGATAATTCCAGTTTCTGTCTTTTTCAACCTAGAAAAAGAATCTCTTGTTGGCATTTGAAGCAGCTGAAAGTGTAGGCATCAAACCAAGCCTGGTAAGTATCCTAATTTTTGTCCTTGTGATACTTTAATTACATGAGAAATAACTGCCATCTACTAAATAATTCTTACAGAATATAAAAGTCCATTTGCTGTTACTTATATGGTCCCTAATATGAAAGTACCCAGGTGGTCTAACCACAGGTTTTAGAGTTTTTTTCAATTAAGATCTCATTATGTGTGCATTTTAGTCCTGGAAACACATTGGACTAATTATTATTGTTCAAATCACCTAAAAAAAAAAAAAAAAAACACCTTAAAAACCTTGATTATGTTGTTGATCTCTCAAGAAAGAATGAGAAATAACCATATACCATAAACAAAACAAGAGGTGAAAATCAGAGGCCAAAGACATTAGCCGAGACTGTGGCAAGCCTAGAACTGGGGCTGGGGTGGAGATGGTGATGTGTTGTTAAGTGCTGTCAAGTCAGTTCCAACTCATAGTGACTCTGTATAGGGTTTCTGAGGCTGTAAATCACTTATTGTTTTTAGGTGCCATCGAGTGGGTACCAACTCATAACGACCCTCTGCACAACAGAACGAAACACTGCCCAGTCCTGGGCCAACCTCACAGTTGTTGCCATGCTTGAGCCCATTGACACCTCCACTTTGCCAATCCATCTCACTGGGGGTCTTCCTCTTTTTCTGTGTGAGCAGAAAGCCTCATCTTTCTCCTGTGGAGCCACTAGTGGACTCGAACTACTGACCTTGTCAATCAAAAACAATCCAGTGTTTATTGTACAGAGTCACTGTGCTCCCCAGAGATGGTTATATAGGGCTTTTAGTGAGTAGATGCCTAATGAGGATACGCCCCAAGGGCTACAGGCTTTATTTAATGCCCACACAGGAAGTAGAGACAAGACCCTGAGTTCCCATAACCAGAGCTTTAGTACTGAGGCCCCCTGCACAAAATGGAGGCTCAAAACATGCCGCTCTTCTTACTGAAAGGAGAAACAAAGAAACTTCATCTGCCATCCACAGAGGTGATAAGGAAACTTGTCTCTGCCTGGGATTTTTTTGTAATCAGAAAAAGAAAATTTCCTGTTAGAAAAGAAAACTGGTCCAGATGCAGTTTATAGTCCAAAATGATATTATCTGTGTTGCAGGATGCCCCTATTTTATACTGTCCCTGATGTAGCAATTCCTGGGCTGGTAGTACAATTGCTGCTGAAAATACACACAAAAGCAAATTTATAAAAGATGCAAGAAAATTAGCAGACAATACACAAGAGGATTTGTCGTTGTTAAATGCCGTCAAATCAGTTTTGACTTATAGTGTGATCCTGTATAAGTGTTCCATGTATAAGTTTCCCAAATCTTTGCGGGAACAGAAAGCTTCATCCTTCTCCCGCAGAACATCCTGCAGGTTCAAATTACAGACCTTGTGGTTGGCAATCCAGTGCTTATCATATGGAGTTATCTACTGTTTAAAAAAAAAAAAAAAAAAAACCAATTCCCTCCCTCCTACAGCACTGTCTGCTTCTCATTTGAGTTCAATGATTCATTGTAAAGATCATGCAGAACTCAGACACCATACTCACAATTATGGGTGTGATTAGGGAAGTTAATGTTGTTGTTGTTAAGTGGTATCGAATCAGTTCTGACCCACAGCAACCCTGTATAGGGTTTCCGAGGAGCGGCTGGTGCACTTGAACTGCTGACTTCGTAGTCCAGTACATTAGCCCACAGCATCACATGAGGTTACAATTCAGGGTCAGAAGTGTTCAGGGCACAGTTCCTCCAGTCAGGACCATCTCTCCTCTGCCATGCCCATATGCGGCCTCTCTCTGGCCCTTGGCCCCTTGTCCTGGCTTCTGCCGTGCTCCAGCAATGTAACAACACTATTTTCGGGCTGCTGATAACTGCCCACAGGACACACCACCCCACCAAAAGTCTAGCTTCGTGTAGGTCCCCAGTTAAGTGTCTGGAGGTACCTCACTCTGCAAGCAAGGCTCCTGTCAAAAGTCCCTCAGCTTTGCTTGCTCCATGGTCTGGGAGACCCACCACTCTGGCTTGCATTCAGGTTCTTGGTTCTGCTGCTGCTGCTCCCCTGTCTGTCTTCTGCTCATCTAGGGTCATGGCTTTCTGTTCCTGAGTTTTAGAGGTTAGTGCACAGGATCTCAGGGTCCAAAGGATGCACTCCACTCTTGGCTCTTCATCTTTTAAGGTAGTGAGATCGCCTATTCCTGCATCTGAGATGACTCATATTGTACCCACACTAGAATTACAAGTTTTTAAATCAAAGTGTCCCTGTTTACAGTCATCCACAGCTGAATCATACCATTTTATCAGTATATTCTCCTACCTGTTCTTACCTAGACCCATCAGGAAAAAGTGGTTTGGTGGAAGTTAACAAAGACCATGGCTAGTTGTTGTGTTTGTTAAGCGCCATCAAGTCAGTTCTAACTCATAGTGACCCCATCTATCCAATTTATGAAAACCTTACATGTACAGAGTGGAGCTGCATTCCATGGAGTTTTCAAGGTTCTGACCTTTCTGAAGCAGATCGCCAGGCCTCTCTTCTGAGGCACTTCTGGATGAGTTCAGTCAGCTTTCAGCTAGTAATCAAGCACTTAACTGTTTGCACCACAATTCAAACCCACCAGCCGCTCCTCAGAAACCTATAAAGGGTCACTCTGAGTCAAATCCAACTCTACAGCACTTAATACCTATAAAACAGTAAGAGTCTAGGAGCAGTAGAAAAAATATGGCAGGCTTTCTCCAGCAAGGATATAGAAAACTTGACAAGACTGATACAGAGGATGGTCCTGGAACTCCAGAGAAACGGATAGAAAAGTAGGTGCTTACTGAGAGAGAGTCGAATAGATGCAGCAAGAAACACAGTGGCTGATGATCTTCAGCGGTTGATGGAACCTGCTGCAGCCATCTTGAAAGTTCATGAACTTCTTTACTTTAGAGATAAGAAAGCATATTCGCATTACAGGAACCTACCTGACAAAGGTGCAACTTTTAACTAATTTTCTTTTTTCCTTGTTTTTACGACCAGGGTATAATCCCAGAGAATCTTCTACTTTTCAGGCGGTTAGAGGTTGTAAGTCGAGGGAGGAGTTATATACAATAATCCATTAGGGCAGGCTTTGATCCAACTCTTTAAAGTTGACCCTGGCCAACCCTGGACTGGCTTTCACTAGGAAAGGGGACTGAACGGATGCATGAGGTAGAAAAAAGAAATAAAAGGAAGAAGGAAAGGAGGCAGGCGATCTGTGCGGGCCCTCCAGACACAATTTGAACTTTCCCGGGCGGCTGTGAAGGCAAGAGGTCAGTAGGTGGCAGAGCACACCACCTATTGGCAGAGAAAAAGCTATTGGCTTCTAGTTTTCTTCTTTTTTCTTTGTTGTTGTTTTGTTTTGCCTTTTCTTTTTTTCTTTTCACTGTAAGGGCTATTTTGGGGTTTTTTTGTTTTTTTTTGTATGTTTTTGTTTGTTTGTATTACTTCTTGAATTACACAGCAGGAGACAGCAACTGTGGCCATACAGCCAAGCCTCAGATGCAAACTCTATAGCCCCATCAGTTGGGCAAGAGCCAGTACCAGCTGCTGTATATCACAACAGCAATGACAACCAACATCTGCTAAGCCCATTCTGAACTGAATTGTACAAACAGTGAACAGAGAAGCTCACCTCCTGATCACACCCACCAAGAGACAATTGGTTAGTGCCTAAGAATACACCAGTGTACATTCATCAACATACTACAAAAATAATAACACCAAGATTCCTAAAAAGCAGCAGAAAGTTTCTCTTCACACACAGAAACAAGACAAAATAGTTAAAACAAGTGACCAAGAGGAAGAACCAGAAAATGCTTTTGAGGAAGAAAAACCACTTGAACTACCTAATAAAGAAATCAGAAGAATGATATTGAAGTACATCCAAATGGTTTTCACAGAAAGATTGAGAAGAACAAGGAAGAATTCGGAAAAACACTACAGGAACAAAAATAACGAAATAGATAAAGGAGTGGAGACAAAACAAAACCTCCAAACAGAGGTCCAGATGATCAATACTAAAATATCAGAAATGGACGCTACACTGAAAGGTCAAAGTTGAATTAAATCAATGGAAGCCAGAATTGATTTAAAAGATAAATTTCTCAATGCTGGTAAGATAGAAGAACAATTAGAAAAAAGAATGAAAGAATCTGAAAGAGATTCATGTGGGACAACATGAAGAGGAATAACCTACATAAAGGTAATTGGAATTCCAGAACAAAAAAATAGTAAAGAAAAGATAGTCAAAGAGATGCTGGAAGACAATTTTCTTAACATCATGAAGGACGAGAAGACATGCATTCATGAAGAACAAGAAGCTGAACTAACCCCAGGCAGGATAGACCCCAAAAGAAAATCACCAAGACATATCATAATCAAACACTCCAAAATCAAAGATACAGAAAGAATCCTGAAAGCAGCAAGGGAAAAACAAAATGTTACCTACAAAGGAAAACCAGTAAGATTAAGCTCTGATTTCTCAGCAGAAATCATACAGGCAGGAAGTCAATGGTGAGACATACACAAACGTCTGAAAGAAAAAAAAAAAACTGCCTACCAAGAATCATATACCCAGCAAAGCTGCCCATCAAATGTGACAGTGAAATTAGAACATTTCAGGATAAATAAAAATTAAAGGACCTTGTAAAAGCCAAGCCAGTGCTCCAAAATATACTAAAGAGAATTCTTTGGACTGAGACCCAACAAGAGAAGACAACAACCAGAGATTGACATAAGTGGCAACACCACCGGAATTCAATTCAGATACGAAAGTGTCTAGAGTAGAACAAAACTAAAACTAGGAGATCAGAGATGTCAGTCCAGGACAACTACAAAGTGAAGAGAGGAAAAGTATAGTTGCATACGAGGAGGTCAGGTAGATTTCAAGATTAAATGGACTGTTTTAAAATGAGGAAGAAATTAATAAAGTACAAGGTAATTTCAAAGAGGAGTTCTGGTGTGGCACTGTGGGATAAAGCACTGGATTGTAGGGTTGGTCGTTCAAACTCATCTGCCATTCCTTGGAAACCCTATACAGGGTCGCTATGAGTCAGAAGCAACTCAACGGCGCTTAACAGCAATAAGAACTACTTCAAAGAAGCTTAATATACCTTGACATCAAATCAAGAAATGGAAAATCCAGAAAGATTTTGTAAACATGAAATCTATGATGATATTGACAAGAAAAAGCACAAAAAAGAATGAACCAAGCATAGGAAAGCATGAAGAACAAAGACACCAGCAGCACTACCCAAACAAAACCCAGCAAAATGCCTGCAATTAATCCAGACCTATTGATAATTACATTGAACATCAAAGGATTAAATGTACCAGTCAAGAGACAGAGTTAGAGAATGAATGAGAAAACAGCATCTTTCAATATGCTGTCTACCAGAGACACACCTTGCAATTCCTAGAAATAAATGAGGTCAAAAATATAATATCCCAAAATATTTGATACACAGCAAAAGCGATGCTGAGAGGCAAATTATAGCAATAAACACATACATCCAAAAAGATTATGTTTGGACATATTAAAGAAATAAAGAAGGAGTTGAGATCATAAGGAAAGAATATGGCACTGTGGGGAGAAAATACATTTGCAAATATAATTTGGGAAGAAGAATCCATTCAGTCCATACAAACTGAATTTTAGAGAATTTATACATGTGGATGTGGAAGATATCAGTCTACACAAATACACATAGGAGAAAGACAAACATCATTTGAAGAGACCTCTGCAAACCAAGGAATTCCAAGGAACATCTGAAACTACTAATCAGGAAAGACCCTCCTGTAGAGCTGATGCCTTCATTTGGACTTCAAGCCTCCAAAACTGTGAGACAATAAATTCTTATTCTTTAAAGCTAATAATAATAATAGTTAGAGATGAAAATTGGGAATTGAAAACATAAAGGATGGGTTGAAAAACTGATTCGATACAGTCAAAGAGAGAATTAGTGAGCAGGAAAATGTTGTTAGATGCCGTTAAGTTAGTATTGACTCACAGTGACCTTACACACAATAGATCACAACACTGCCCGGTCCTGCACCAGCCTCACAATTGTTGCTCTGTTTGATCCCATTGCTGCTGCCACAGTACCAAACCATCTTGTTTGGAAGTCCTCCTCTTTTTCTGTTGGAAAATAGATCTAAGGAAATTACCCAACACATAAAGCAGACATTTTCAATGGAAAAATATACTAATAGAGGGATTTCAGTTTAAAAATAAAAACAACAGAAAACCCAACTAACAGTTGCTTAAACCATTTCCAGTTGCTGTCACATCAGTTCCAACTCATGGCAACCCACGTCAGAGTAGTTTTCAGTGGCTGACTTTTGGAAAGTAGCTTGTCAATCCTTTCTTTCGAGGCACCTCTGGGTGGCTCAAATTTCCAGCCTTTAGGGTAGCACCTGAATGTCTTAAGCATTTGTGCCACTCAGAGATTGATTCCCACTTAGATCTTGATGTTGTTATTATTTTATTAAATCAGAAGTCCAGAGATAGTTTTAGGGTTGATCTGTTGTTCAGTTTTTAATCAAAGACTCCAGAGTATCTGTTTTCTATATGCTTCTTACTGTGCTCTTGCCTTTTTCATCCCCGTATTTGTTCCTCTATGCTGAAGGGGCTACCAAACTCCAGATACCACGTCTACCTGTGGGGCAGGTAGAAGGGCCAGACCAAGTGCCTCTCATCTTTTCCCTTTGATAAGGAAAATAAAAGGCCCCCAGAATGCCTTCAGCTCATTGGCAGTACTCTGTTACATGGTCGCTCCAGCTGCAAGGGTATTTGAGAAAGTGAGTATAAGACATTTGTCAGCCTTTTTAGAGGGAAATCTTCAGAGGACAGATTAGGAATAATTGTTGAATCAAGTAAGTAACAGTGCCTATCACAGAGTTTAAGAAACAAGAAGAATCAATACATGTCTAGTGTGAAGTCCAGACGATTGGGATAGAAAGAACTGGAGAGAGACAATATTTGAAGAAATGGTGCCATAAGTTTTTCCAAAATGACGAAAGACAAGTCCATTCATTCCAGAAGCTTAATAAATCTCAAGCAGGATGAACAACACAAATACCCATCGAGACTCATAGTGAAGCTGTGAGTAACCCACCAGAGGAAAAGAATGGCAGGTCAGATGGCAGATAAATAAAGACAGATCACCTATTTTTTAAAATATCCTTTTAACTAATAATAGGGGAACACAGTGGCTCTCTAGGATAAGCACTGGATTGTAGGCCACAAGGTTAGCGATTCAAGCCCACCAGCTACTCTATGGGAGAAAGATGAGGCTTTCTGCTCCCACAAAGATTTATAGCCTTGGAAACCCTATACAGAGTCACTGTGAGTTTTAATCAACTCAGCAGCACTTAACAACAACAACCAATTATAAAAAGAAAACAGTAAAAATGAAGTATAATAAGAAACACATGAAAGAAGACTGTGAATACCCAGTAAGCATAAAAAAGATGTTCATCATAAGTGATCAGGAAATCTAAATTGATGTAACAGTTACAATAATTCCATAAATCCCAGAGGATGTCGGGAATCTGAGGAATGCAAAGTGAAACGACAGATACAGCAGATATTTTAGTACTATGGACAGCAATGTGCCAATATACTGGAAACGTAGAGTGACAGTTTTCAAAAAGAAAACTCCTCAACAAGATGGGTAGATACAGGGGCTGTAACAGTGGCCTCACATATAGCAGTGATTGTGAGGATGGTGTAGGACCAGGCAGTGTTTCGTTCTGGTGTATATCATATTATGAGTCAGAACCAACTCAACAGCATTTAACTGTCAGTTTGTTTGTTATACTGTTGTTGTTAAATGCTATTGAGTCAGTTCCGAACCATAGAGTGACCCCACATAGGGTTTCAGAGGAGTGGTTGGTGGGTTTGAACTACCAGCCTATTGTACTGTTTACTGTTGGTGTGTTGTTATGTGTCGTGGAGTCAGTTCTGACTCATAGCGACCCTGTACAGGGTTTCCAAGGCTGTAAATCTTCACGAGAGCAGAAAGCCTCATCTTTCTCCCGCTGAACAGCTGGTAGTTTCGAACTGCTGACCGTGAGATTAGCAGCCCGATTTGTAACCACGTATTTCAGATGCCAGTAAGATTATCCATGGTGGCTGTGCTTCAACAGATCTTCCAGGCTAAGAAGGGTTAGAAAAAGGTCTGCCTGTCTGTTGGAGGAGAATATTGAAAGTGCCACGGGCTTCCAAAAGAACCAACAGATCTGTGTTGGAACAAGTGCAGCCAGAGTGCTCACTGGAGGCCAGGATGGCCACACTTCATCTCTCATACTTCGGACATATTGTCAGGAGGGACCAGTCACTGGAGAAGGATATCATGTTTGGTAGGGTGGAGGGTGAGAGAAAAAGAGGAAGACCTCCAGCGAGATGGATTGGCAAAGTGGCAGCATCAATGAGATCAAGCGTGCCAACAATTTTGCAGTTGGCCCAGGACCAAGAAGTGTTTAGTTCTGTTGTGCGTAGGGTTGCTATGAGTTGGAACCAACTCAATGGCACACAGAAACAACAGGAAGAAGAACATATTTTCTATAAAGTGTTATAATTAATATTTGCTTGCTTTTTTTTTTTTAAGTTTTTATTGTGAGTTGGTGGAAGTTTATAGGGCAGATCATCAGTTTTACATTCAACAAATCATACACCTTGTTTCATCACAATAATTATAATCCCCTCCATGTACCATCAGTTAACAATATTTCTCTCTATTCATTTTAGCTCTTTTTTTTCCCCTAAACACTCAGGCATATATAATAATTTACACCACCAAAGGGCTCATTCTGCAAGTCTACCTGCTGGCCACCAACTCTCAGTCCCTGTCTTTCTATGAATCTAGAGTCCTCAGTTGCTCCCTCTCTCCATGTCCCCATCTCTGCCTCCATCTCTGGTGTCACTGCTTCTCTGGATAAGGTCTTGCATTCCACTTGGGCTCGTCTCCCTTGATGGTCCTAGGGTCCTCTGTTTCTGGACTGTATGATTAACCACTCCCCCATTTTTGTTACAAAACTTCTACCTTCACAATTGTGACAGTCGCAATTAGTCATAACAGTTACTCACTATTGAGTCATAATATTTGCTTGCTTTTCCATTGAAACTTTTTCCTGAATTTTTAGTAAGAAAATTCAAATTTTACAGAAATTAGTGAGCTAGGAAGAGAATGAAATCATCTGGTTGACGTAATTGTCCCAGCCATCAATTTCATTTGTGTGGATGTTTGTAGGAGTTACTGCCAAACATTATTAACCTCAAGAGTATTTAGGAATGTTTGTGTGCAATCTAATTTATGTCATCATCAAAATGGAAATTTTCTAAATTATTATATTTGCTTTTTAATATCTTGATGTATTTACACACGGAACTTTTGAGGCACACTCAGAACCGACAGTAGTAATGATCCCAAGTTTCCAATTAAGTTCTTTTGTTATGTTGCTGTTGATATCATTTGTATGTTTATAGTCAAGTAAATACAGATTTCTTGGTATAGCAGAGTTGCAAGGATGGGATTTCTTTTTTTAATGTTTTATTGTGATTATGTGATAGTTTACATGAGAGAACATTAGTTTTACATTCATCCTATCGTATATCATTTCATTGGCATGGTTACAATCCCCTCCATGCATCATCAACCAACCAAAGGGTATACACTACAAGCCTGCCCCCCAGTCATCAGCACACAGCCCCTCTCCCTCTCTGTGTCTAAAGTCCCCAACTGCTCCATCTCTCCATGTCATCGTCTCTGTCTCCATCTCAGGCATCACTGCTTCTCTGGCTAGGGTCCTGCTCTCTGCTCTTCTCCCTTGATGGTCCCAGGGACCTCCGCTCCTAGACTGAAAAGTTAATCACTCCTCTCCGTGCTACAAAACGTCTACCTTAACATTTCCAACCCTCACAAGCAGTCCTGATAACAATTATTCACTATTGTATCACAAAAGACCCAAAGGGTGGGATTTTTAAAACATGAAAACTCTGTAATATCCACACATTTCAGATAGCATTCCTCCTTGCCCATATCACCTATCCCAAATTGGAGCAACTCCCCAGAGAATAGAATTAAATAAGTGGATGTGTCATGTCATTGCCAATACTGCAAAGCAATCCGAATATATTCTTTGCAAGGGAGATGTGTTTGTGTCTTGGTAAGGGGGTATCTTAATTTGTTAGTGCTGCTATAAGAGAAATACCATACATGGGCGACTTGTTATTAAGTGGCATCGAGTTGATTCTGACCCATAGTGACCCTGTATAGGGTTTCCAAGGAGCAGCTGGTGATTTGAACTGCTGACCTTGTAGTTCAAACCAACTTTGCATATCAGCACATTAACCCACAGTGCCACACCAGGACTCCGTGGGTGACTAGCAAACAGAAATTTCTGTTCTCATAGCTTAGGAGGTCAGAAGTCCAAATTCAGGGCACCGCCTCCTAAGGGAAGGCTCTCTGTCTCAGCCAGCACTAAGGAAAAGTCCTTTCTTGGTCCCCTGGTGATTTTCATGGGGTGTGTATCTTCCCTTCTATTTGAGTTCCCTTCTCTGTGCCAGATCTGCTCTTTTTAGATCCCAAAGGCTATTGCTTAAAACTTACCTTACATAGCACAAAAAATCCTATTCCCAAATGAGATTACATCCGTCAGCGTAGGAGTTTAGGATTTGCAGCCCCTGTTTTTTGGTGTCTACTCCCAAACTTGATCAATACAAGTTTCATTCTGTGAGAATTGCTGCTTACTGAATAGCTCAAGTCTGCCACCAGAATACTCACTGTGCATGCAGATTAAGTTCTTCAGGTCAGCTATAGAAGAGGGTTATTATAACTCAAAATTTTACGAGGATAGCAAAGGCTACTTAGGCTTGATGGAACGTAGTCTGTGGTACATATTACCTGAAGTCTATGTAAACAGTTAACTTGTGCTTAACTATATGAAAAACACTGTTGGCATGTTTATTGTGTGTAGGCATTTTCCATTATTGGTTCATTTCTCCTTCACAACAATCCTGTGAGAGAAATTCACTGTGTAGGTGGGACACTGAGGCATAATGCAGTTACATAGAAGACTACAGGACCAAAAAGCAGTAAAGGCAAAAGTCAGACCCAGGATATCTGGCTCTGGAATTCAGTCCCTTAGCCATCCATGGCTCTACATGTATAGCAACCATGCCCATGTGCTGGGTTCTTCAAGCACAATTTATTCGCGACACGATACAGCATGGCGTCCTGGTGTGGCGCTGTAAGGTAACACACTGGACCTCAAGGTTGGTTTGAACCACAAGGTCTGCTGTTCATACTCAACCAGTCACTCCTCAGAAACCCTATACGGGGTCACTGTGAGTCGGAACCAACTCAAGGGCACTTAACAACAACAACAACTATCTTGCACATGCTGTTTAATATGTTTAAAAATAATCCGAACTTAACAAAATGGAAATATAAGGTCATTCTGTATGTGTGCAGGGAGATCGTTTCTCCTCTAAAAGTGAGTAGACCCGTTACAATTGTTAAAAAAAAAAAATTTCAAATTAGTTCAAAACAATAATACAGCATTTTATTGTTTCATAATTTATTAAACAATTTGCACAGTGGAGGAGTACAAGTCTCCAATCCATGAAGAAGAAATGAAAAACAAAAACATTCCCAAGGACTAGAGATTTCCCAAAAGATTAAGTATCTTTTTTCCTTAAGGACTACAAGTTTCCATGGTGACCAAGTACTTAATGGTTACTAAGTTAACATTAAAAAGATAACTTATGAAGATTTTGGTTCTGAACCCATTTGTAGCTACTGCTCCACTGTCATGGAGGACTGAGTAGAACTACCACATCGGATTTTCCAGGCTGTAAATCTTTATGGAAGTAGATTGTCTTGTCTTTCTCCTGAGTAGCAGCTGTGGGTTTGAACTGTCGCCCTTACAGTTAGCAGCTCACTGCTTAAGCGACAGCATCACCAGGGCTTCTGATTTGTAACTATTTTGTTGTTGGTTGTTAAGTGCTGTTGACTCAATTCCGTCTCATATTGACCCTGTATAAGGTTTCTGAGGAGTGGCTGGTGGGTTTGAACTGTTGACCTTGTGGATAGCAGTCCAGTACTTATTCTACAGCACCACCCCAGGACTTTGTAGCTATGAGAACTCTTCCAATTCACACTGAGGAAGCCCACCATCTTTTTCATTAAATCACAGTGTACTGGGTTCATTTTTGAATACCCATTTCTAACCAGAAAAGACAATTTGCAATGCTGTAGACACTTCTGGAAGGAGCTCTGGTCGCGTAGTGGTTACGAATCGGGCTGCAAACCGCAAGGTCAGCAGTTCGAAACTACCAGCTGCTCCGCAGGAGAAAGATGAGGTGATCTGCTCCCGTAAAGATTTATAGCCTCGGAAACCCTGTTTAGGGTCGCTATGAGTCGAAAACGGCTTGACGGCACTTAACAACAACAACAGACACTTCTGGAGGGAAAGAATGGCAATGCTTTTGGTACAAAAAAAAAACCACCTTGAAATCAAAGTTAGATGCCTTTCATTAATTTTTTTTCTTTTATAATAATGAATAAATTGGTGGCACTGTGGGATCAGCATTGGACTGTTAACCACAAGGTCTAGAATTCAAACCCACCAGCTGTTCTGTGGCAGAAAGATGAAGCTGTTTGCTCCTGTGAACTATGCACTCACAGAAACCATATAGGGTCGCTATGAGTAAGAATTGGCTCAATAGCAGTGTGGTTGTGGTTTATAAAATGAATTAAGCATGTTAATTTTAGGACTCTTTGGTAAGCTCTTCTACATAGATAATAATCATGCCATCAAGAAATGAAGACAGTTTGATTTCTTCTTTTCCCATCTGTATGCCTTGTCTTCTTCTTGTCTTAATTCCACTTGCTAAACCTTCCAGTCTGATGTGGAGTAGGAGAGGTGAGAAAAGACACCCTTGTGTGGTTCCCAGTCTTGCAGGGGAAACATTGAGTGTGTTTTATACACACACACATGCGTATCCTCTACTTGGTGAAGAAAGTTACCGTCTATTTCTAGGTTTTTGAGCATTTGAAAATCATAATTGGTTATTGAATTTTGTGTAATCTTTTTCTAGAAAACTAGAAAGATGATTTTTCTTATTTAGTCTGTTCATATGCTAAATTACACTGATTGATTTCTGAGCGTCGAACCAGCTTGTATTTATGAGATGGATCCTACTTGATCAGTATTTATTGTTGTTGTTAGTATTCTGTGCTGTCAAGTCAGTTGTGACTCATAGTGACCCTGTATAAGGTTTCCGAGAACTGCTCGTGGGTTTGAACTGCTGACCTTGTGGTTACCAGCCCAGTGCTGATCTACAGCGCCACACCAGCTTTTTTATACATGACTTTTATGTTGCTGCATTCAATGTACTAAGTTTGTTAAGGATTTTTATATGTGTGTTCCTCCTATGAGAAATTGGTTTAGCATTTTCTTATAATGCCTTAGTCTGATTTTGGTAATTGGGTAATTCTGGCCTCATAGAAACTCCCTGGCTGATTTCGCTTGGCTTCTAACCCAAACACAAGAGGTTGAAGTCCACTCAAAGGTGCTTCAGAAAAAAACCCCTAGAATTCTATTTCCCAAAGATCAGCTATTGAAAACCCCCATGGAGCACAATCCTACGCTGACACACATGGACTCGCGTCATAGAATGAGCTGGGAAGTGTTCCCTTGTCTATTTTCCAGCTGAGTCTGTGTAGAATTGGTATCATTTCTTCCTGAAGTATTTGGTAGAATTCACCTGGGTCTAGGTTTGGAGGTTTTCTTGTTGCTGTTGTTAAATGCCGTCGAATTCGTTCCGACCCATAGCATAGGATTTCTGAGGAGCGGCTGGTGAGCTTGAACTGCCAACCTTGTGGTTCAAACCGACTTTTCAGTCCAGCTCATTAACCCACAGCACCACACCAGGAATTGGAGGAAGGTTTATAACTACTGATTTAAACAAATTTCATGAAATAATCAGATTTTCATTAATGTATCATCCCCTGAAATGTGCTAAATTCTTTTTCAAACATGTTCAGATGAGATGTTAACAATGTACTGAAGTGCTTTTTAATGATTGTTGTTGTTGTTAAGTACTGTCAAGTCGGTTCTGATCCATAATGACCCTGTGTAGGGTTTCCAAGGAGCAGCTGGTGATTGTTAGGGTTAGGCACATGAAACTTTGATGCTGATTGGATTTCCAAACCCTCTCTAAGACCAAGGACTCATCCTTCCCATCATACTAAGGAACGTTTGCCGACTCTCTTGAGTCTATAGGTGTTCTTTCATTCTCAGAACTCATCTGAATCCTAAATGCCATGGTGAATTCTTGATTAATTCTTTTTTGTGTTATACTGTGTATTGACAAACCCTCCTGCTGTAAGAAGTTTAGCTTTTGATGCATCGGTCTGTGTGCACAGTCCTGGATACAGTGTTCTGGGTTGTTACTGTTGGTGTTAAGTGGCGTCAAGTCAATTCCAACACATAGCGACCCTGTTTCCATGGAGCGACTGGTGAGCTTGAACCAGCGACCTTGCAATTCAAATGACTTTGCAGTCTGATGCATTAGCCCACAGCACCACACCAGGACTCCATGTGTCCTGGGTAGAGGGAGGTTTTTTCCTTTTATTCTGAGAAAATGTTTATCCTTTTTTTTAATTGTTCTGGGTCTGTTTGCTTCTTTCCCATGACTAGTAATAAGCTGATACTTCTTTCCTTTTCTCTTTTGCATCACCAGGGAACAAACTCTGTTAAACATATTTAGATGCTACTGAAACAGGATAAATGACTCACTCACAGACCTCAGCTTGCTCTCTCACTGCTTAGTAGCAGATTTACTGAGTTCAGCCTTATTTTCCACAGCTTCTCTGCTTTTGACTTTACATCAGGGACCTTTTCGGTTGTTCCCTGTGACAACAAAACAGTCTAAACTCAGTTCCAAAGTTAATGATTAAATAAGTTCCATGGCGCAAAAAAAAAAACTCAACGGGACGCCTAGCCCTCCTGTCTGCCATTTTGTGGCTTCTACAAACAAGTTGGACTGCTAACCTCAAGGTCAGCAGTTTGAATCTACCAGTCGCTTCATGTGAGAAAGATGAAGCTTTGAGCTCCCGTAAAGATTCACAGCCTCAGAAACACTGTACAGGGTCACTGTGAGCCAGAACTGACTCTACAGCACACAACCACTACTACCTTAGGTTCACTTGTTGCAGATGAAATTAGGAAATTAAAAAAAAAAAAAAGCACAATTTATAATAACAGTTGTAAATAGTAATGCTGGGAAACAAAGAATTGCATTTTAAATGAGTCTAAGGATTCGTAATCCCATTTTTGGAACTTTCTATCAAGGAAATAATTCAACAGAAAAAAACTGTGTACCGGTCGGTATTGTTGTAAACTCTGCAGTGAAGATGTCAGCGTAGATTTTCCATGTCAAATAGTAGTAGGCAGCTATGTCTATTGAGGGACAAAACTTCTCTTGGGGTCACTAGGCTTAGCCACCAAAATAACACAACACCATGGGAAACTGTGTATGCAAAACGTGAAGTCAAAAAGCATCGAGTACGTAATAGTATATCGGCTGTGATAGGAGCTTAGGGAAATGTGCATTCTAATGTAATTTAGACTCATGGAAATGGTTTTATGATATCAGAATAATGGGTAGCTTTGTCTTTTCAATACTTTTTTTTTTAAGTTGCAATGTAATTTAAAATATGAAAGAGCCTGGAGGGCATGTCTCAGGGTTTTTTGTTGGTTTTTTTTTTTAAAGGGACAGAACCACCTAGATAAATAAATAAAAGGAAAAACTTGGAACTAATCATATTTACCAGTGTCTTGGTCATGAAAGGTTTCTAGGCACTAGAAAGCCCATGACCTGGGTGTAAGCCCCTTAGTGGGAGGCAGGGGATCTGTGGTTCACCCCCTCACTGTAACCGTGTCCCCTCCCTGCAGGAGCTCAGTGAGATGCTGTACACTGACCGGCCGGACTGGCAGAGCGTGATGCAGTACGTAGCCCAGATCTACAAATACTTTGAGACGTGAACCCTGAAAGCCTGAGAACATTGGCCTCAGAAGCATCGATCACTTTCCAGAGATCCTGATCTATCTACCTTCCTGCCCTCAAAGCTTTCAAAGGAAGGCTCCTTGGTGATTCTGAATGAGCTCAAAGTGGACCCACAAACACCAATGAAACTGCAACGACATTGTGTACCCAGCTTAAATCAGAAAGCACTTTGGTGTACAACTTGGGGAAGCTTCTATCTCCCACAGGGTGTCTCTAGAGAGTGTGGTCTCCTTCTCACTCCAGGTTTATGCTCAGACTGATTCCCAGTAAAAACCAGAACACCTCCCATCACGTTTGTGACTTAACTCGTAGTCTGCATAGAGATTCTGAGATGTAGGCATCCCAAGCACACAGTGCTTCCAACGCCATAATTTTCTTCAATAAATAAAAAATGGCTTTTGCCATTATAGAAACTTAACCCTTGCTACCATACCACCTCACCCCCAAAAAATAGTCCTGGTGTGGCGCTGTGGGAATGGTAACTGTAACGTCGGTGGTTCAAACCCACCAACTGCTCCTCAGTAACCCTATACAGAGTCACTGTGAGTTAGAACCAACTCAACAGAACTTAACTACCATCACCACTACCCCTTCGCAAAAATAAACATTTGCTCAACCTGGAAATACATATATACCTTTTGAGGAAATATGCTCAAATTCTCGGTGGCAATTTTAAAGCTTAGAACTTGATTCTATTTTTAGATTCATGGTCACATATTTGATGATTTGGATAAAAATGACAATCTACCTGAGTAGATTACAAGGATTACAATGTCCTGCGCAGTGGTGGTCCACCCAGGGGAGAGAGCTTCCCGCTGGCTGCAGGCTAAAGGGTGGGCAGCTCTGGCACACCCCATCCATATGACTTCCAGGCTCCATGGGATGTCTGCTTGCTGAAAGGAAACTACAGGAATTGTCCACTTTTACTGCCTTTTCTCCTCCATGCCCCCATATTCCAGTTCACACACAATCTGTCAGCAAGGCGGGCCTGGAGAGAAAGCCGCTGTGTGAAGAGAAAACCACAAGTCTCACGTCTCTGTGTACCTGCACAATTAAACAAGTTGAGTGTGTGTATTTCTTGAGATACTGGGTAGCTAGAAAATATATTTTTCATGTACTTTGATTGTTAACTTCCTTAGCTTGAAGAATTTTATCAGACCTTTTACATTTCCTAGGCAAAAAGGGAGGCCTTAGGGCTGGGCAATGATCATCAAACAAAAATGCAGCTTGCTTCTGACTTATCCCTAAGAAGCATCTGAGCCGTCTCCAAAGCAGCCCCCACATCAGAAGTCTATTGGTGGCTTTGGGGGTTCTTGTTTGGCAACTAATATACATAACATAGCCAATGAGGGTACAGCTCACAAGTGCAGTTTAGCTAAATGTGTAAGTCGTTTTGCTGAGTTAAATGCCCAATAGCTCAGGGAAAGGATGATCCTGGTGTCAGTAAGCCACTGAGAATTACTGTACTGTGACTCATATTTACAAATAATTTGTGATTGCTGATCTGAGGCCCCTAGAGTAGAGACGGCAGGTTCAGCCCCCTCACTGGGATAGAATGAGTTCTGTTCTGAGTCTGACCCCCACACTCCAGATCAGCAGTTTGAGCATCTGCCCTCTGCAGGTGGGTCCAGCCCTCAGTCTCCAGCTGCCCGACAACCTGGGGAAGGAGGCTGTGTCTTCCTCCCCACCCTCCTGGTGGGTCTCAGCCTTGACTCCATCAGAATCTCCTGAGCAATTTTCTAAAAACAACCCACTCCACTGGTGAATTTGAGTGTCTAGGGTGGGACCTGGAAGTATTCTGTACCTTTAAAAACTCCCAGGCAGTTTGGGTGCTTGCCCCCACAGAGACCCTCTGAGAGGAATGTACACCCACGGTTGCTGGCAAAGTGACGAGGTCTGTGGAGCCCTGAGCAGCTGGTTGGTGATGATTGTTACATAACTGGCCCCTTTATTCTTAAATGGGACTTGCTCCTTCCTGGTAAAGACTTCCAAATGAAAGCTATTTCTTTTGTTGACTTGCCTAATACATCTGCAATCTCTCGGATTCTGCACTCACTTTTAATGTATGTGTGGGGGCGGAGGGGAGAAGAGGTAAATAGCTCAAGTAGTTGGGTTGAGCTATTTATTGTCATATCTAATCTGGAACTGAGTGGGGTTTTGTGTGGGAGAGGAAGTAGAGGCTTGGGGATACCCAGTGAGGGCGTTTAACATTCTTGACCTCTCAGTATCACAGGTAGGTCTCGAGGTGTTTTTAGTGATGACATGCGAAAGCTTGAGAAAGAGCTCTGGGCAGAGCAGTCTCTAGACAGTGATGGAGCTGCCAAGAGCACATTGCTGATGTTGGCCCAGCTCACCCATTGTGTGTCCTGCCACCGCAGGTTAGAAAGAAAGATTGTCACATGAAAGAAATGCTGTGTGCAATTTATTTTTCCTAACTCAAGGAAGTATTCTGATCCTGTCCCTGCCAGTCAGCATGCCTGTGGGAGAGGACATGTATGCTGTGCTCAGAGAAGCAGAAATATAGGCCGTATCGTGGGGCACACACCCTTTTGGGGAGTCCTAGTATGGTACTGTGGGTTAATGCACTGGACTGCAAAGTCGGTTTGGACCACAAGGTCGGCAGTTCAAGCTCACCATTCGCTCCTCAGAAACCCTATACAGGATCATTATGGGTCAGAACTGACTCAATGGCACTTAAAAACAATACAAACAGCAATACACTTTTAGACTTTTCTTCCAGCATTTTCCCCTGGCAGCAGTGGAATGACTGTACAAATGGTTTCCGTAAGAGAAATTTGGAAAATGTATACCGATTCCTATCTCAAGTCTCTGAGAACCTGAGGCTAACTATGTTCAGATCGTGTTCTCACTTCTCCTGACCTGCTGCTCTGTGGGGAGAACGCTGGAGTTGAGAGGATTCTTACTTTCTGCTCATGATGGAAATAGAAAACAATGACTGGCTAAATTTAAAAAGAGAAAACAGGACTGCTTAAGATAATACAACTACAAATGCAAAAACAACAACTATTGTTATTTTTGGACTGACTAGCAGGGCACCAGGTCAGGCCAGTCAGCTCCACCAGCTAGTGGCAGCAGGGTTAGGGTGAGGGAGAGAGGCATGGCTGGCCGGCATGCCTGTAGAGGAGCAAGGTCAGAGAGGAGCCATCCTTGGAAGTCAGCCCTGGTCAGCGCCCCAGCCAGGGCTGAGTCACCCTGAGTAGGTTTTTCACATCAATTTGTGAGAGAACTCAGAGCACAAAAACCGCACTGCTGTTGAGTCCACTCCAAATCATAGCAGCCCTATTGGACAGGCTAGAACTGCCCCTATAGGATTTCATCTTACAGAAGCAGACTGCCACGTCTTACCATCTTTCTCTCTACAGAGGAGCTGGTGGGTTCCAACTGCAGACCTCTTCTGCTTAGCCAAGCACTTAACACTGAGTCCCCACGGCTCATTTCAAAGCCCAAGGTGAATGTGAAAAACTGACAAACTGATCAAACAAAGGAGCATCTTGTCTTTGCTGTATGTCTACTCAGAAAACTGCATCCTTCCCAGCTTTCTGTCCCATCTTCTTTAGTCATTAAGTGACTAGAGAGTCATTTAAATGTTTTAATTTTTACTAAGGAGCTCTGATAGCGGAGTGGTTATGAATTGGGCTGCGAACTGCAAGGTTAGCAGTTCGAAACTACCAGCTGCTCCATGGGAGAAAGATGAGGCGTTCTGCTCCCGTAAAGATTAACAGCCTCAGAAACCCTGTGCAGGGTCGCTATGGGTCGGAACCGACTCCACAGCACACAACAACTACAACAAGCAACTGCAAAATGTCAGACCTGTAGGTGAATGGAGGGATCTCTTTAAGACATAAGAAGTCTGGAGTTCTCTGCTGTGTGAGTGGAGTTGCAGGCTTGAATTTCAGTTGAGTAATAATATGCAAGGAACTCTGGTAGCATCATGGTTACGAGTCGGGCTGCTAACCTCAAGGTCAGTAGTTCAAAACTACCAGCCATTCATGGGAAAAAGATGAGGCTTTCTGCTCCCAAAGAATTACAGCCTTGGAAACCCTATGCAGTCGGAACTGACTCCACAACACACCACCACCACCATTACTACACAGGGTCGCTATGAGTTGGAACCGACTCAACAGCTCTTAACAACAACAACACTAGCAAAGAGGCCCCTGCCCTTCTGGGATAACATTCTGAAGAACCAGGCAAGTTCCAACTGTCTTGCCTCGTTTCCTTCTTGCTTCGAAATTGGTGTTGGTCTTTTTTCATTCTCCATTATTGTTTTATATCCTCTGTAGGGACCATGCAAAGTAGATGTTGTGTGTGTTGGACAAAATATTCTTTCCAAAGTGACTCTCCATCTAGCAATACTAGGTAACTTTACTGATATTTGCCCCACAGAAGCACTGGTTGAGAGAGTCTTTCTCGGTGTCTTCTCCAGTCCCTTGGAGGATTGGAGGGCAGCAGTTCCCTGGAGTGCAAAGACAGAGGACTTGGGTTCTTAAAATAGAATTCTATTGGCCAAATCCAGGAATAGTTCTTATATTCCAGTGCTTCCAGTACCATGCAGTAAAGGATATAACCCAGCAACCTTTCTTAAAAGTATTTTTAATATCTACATTTGCTCAAATTCATGGGTGGTTTCACTTCTTTGACCTCGGTTAGAGATTTGCTAACCCTGTAACATCCTGAGTAGCTCACTAATTTTAACTACATTAGTTGAAAGCAATCGATAACATCTGTGGCCTCGTTTCTGTAAAGAGCCTACTAAATGGTACAAAGCATTGTCAGGATAGGGCGTGCGAACATAGATGTATTTAAATTTTAACATACAAGTGTACAATGTATGGCTCATATTTCTAATAAATATACTTTGTTTCTGCCTGATTATGAGTATTCCAATACAGTAATATTTACAGTTAATACTCTCTCTGGTAGCGTAGTGGTTACGAATCGGGCTGCGAACCTTAAGGTCAGAGGTTCGAAACTACCAGCTGCTCCGCGGGAGAAAGATGAGGCTTTCTACTCCCGTAAAGATTTACACCCTCGGAAACCCTGTACAGGGTCGCTATGGGTCGGAACCGACTCGATGGCACTTAACAACAACATAACAACAACTCTCTCACAGGGCCAAACAAACGCTTAGTCTAATTTCAACCCAGCATCTTCATGTACATTTTTTTGTTGGGCCATGGCCCCTTGCTGGCATAACATGTTTCTGGAAAAGACTCAGGTCTTGCCCCCCAGTTGTAACTCTCTTGCTTTGGCTCCTGTATTGTTGCTGTGACCACTGAGTGGATTCCATCTCATAGTGACACTATGGGACACAGCACTGCCCCCAGGCTGTAACCTTTATGGGAGCAGATCACCACGTCTTTTCTCCCGTGGACCCGAACCTCTGACCTTCTGGTTTGCAGCTGAGCCCTAACTACTTGCACCACCAGGACTCATGGTGAAAGTCATCCTCAGTGCCACACAGAGCACTCCAGAGCTGCAAATGCACATATGTTGCTCAAACCACAAGGCTCAGCATTTAAATATGAGATCAGGTGCTAACTGTAACCCTAGAAGCCAGACCCTGGGTGATGTGAAGGAGGAGGGAGTTAATAAAAGTGTTCACCAGCATGGAATTCCAGTGTGTTCTGGGTGTGCTGGCCCACAGCCACCTCTCAGTGACCACCGCTGGCTGCCCGGTGCCTTAGGCGACCAGACCTGGCCACAGTTGACAAGAAAGGAGGCTGCACATCCTAGAATCTTCACTGCTCAGAATGGTAGTCTCCTCAGGAAGATGGAGCTGGGACAGCAGCCACCACTCACTTTGATCTTTTGATCACAGGGAGATACTAGGTTTTAAAAGAGCCAGGTGATTATATAGATGGATGCAGAAAAGGCATTTGACAAAATCCAGCACCCATTCCTGATAAAAACACTCAAAAAAGTAGTAATTGAAGGGGAATTCCTCAACATAATTAAGAGCATATATGCAAACCTAACAGCCAACATCATTTTCAACTGAGAGAGGCAAAGCATTCCCATTGTGAACAGGAACCAGACAATGATGCCCTTTATCACTACTACTATTCAATAGTGTGTTGGAAATCTTAGCCACAGCTATAAGGCAAGGAAGATAAATTAAAGAAATCCAAATTGGCAAAGAGGAACTCTATTTGCAGATGATATGATCAAAATGTCTCTCTATTTGCAGATGATATGATCCTATACATAGATAATCCTAAAGACTCAGCAAAAAAAAATAGTGGAACTCATTGAAAGATTCAGCAAAGTGGCAGGTGCAAGATCAATCTACAAAAGTCAGTAGGATTCCTCTAGACTAATAAAGACAGCTCTGAAAAATAAATTAAGAAAACAATACTATTTATGATAGCTACCCATAGGATGAAATATTTGGGAATAAATCTAGAGAAACAAAAGACCTATACAAAGGAAACCAAAACACTACTACAAGAAACCAAAAGGGATTTACAAAATTGGAAGACTATACCATGCTCATGGATAGGAAGACTTAACATTGTGAAAATGTCAATAATACCCAAAGCAATCTATAGTTATAATGCAATCCCAATCCAGATTCCAAAGACATTCTTTAAAGAGGTGGAAAAAACTATCACAAATTTTCTCTGGAAAGGAAAGAGACCTCAGATAAGCAAAGCACTGCTTAAGAAGAAAAAAGTTGGAGGCCTCTCACTCCCTGATCTCAAAATTAACTACACAGCCACAGTAGTCAAAACATCCTGGTACTGGTATAATAAAAGACACATAGATCAGTGGAACAGAATTAAGAATCAAGAAGTAAATGCATCTACATACAGTCAACTGATCTTTGACAAAGGGCCAAAACACACTAAATGGGGAAGAGATAGTCTTTTAAACAAATGATGCTGGCAAAACTGGAAATAGATTTTCAAAAGAATGAAACAAGATCCAGATCTCACACCTTATACAAAAGCTAATTCAATATGGATTAAAGACCTAAATGTAAATCACAGAACTATAAAGATCATCAATGAAAAAAATAGGGACAAACATAGGGGCTCTACGTTTATCTATCTACATGAGATACCAGGTTTTGTCAATTCACATCTGGTCTCCTTCATCCATCTTCATCACACATACACATATGTATGCACAAAGATGTATATGCATTTGCATTCTAATGCAACACATCTGGGTGTCACCGCATTTGTGAACAATCTCTTCCATTGTGTGCCATTTTATAGACCAGTTGGAGCAGTTCCTGTGACATAGACCTGGAACCTAACCAATTACCTTCAACTGGACTCTGATGGAAACCTTTTACATGTCAGATTAGAACTGTGGTCCATAGGGTTTTAAGTGACTGGGTTTTTGGAAGTAGATTACTAGGCTCTTCTTTCAAGGCACTGCTGGTTGGATTCAAACCTCTAACCTTTTGTTTAACGGCTGAGTGCTTAACTGGACTATCCAGGGATTTCACGGGCCTGGAACCTGAACAAATAAGGCTCATCTGCAGACATTGTCACTGGGCTACCTTAACACCTGAGCTTTGAGTTTAGATCTGTGTTTGAAATTACCACTTGTTAGCACTAAAACTTTGACCATATTCCCTACGCTCTCTGAGCCTGGTTTTCCTCATATATGAATGATGGAGAGATACCCAACATGTATTCAATAAGGCATTGCAGTAAGCAACTTCCCACAGTGCCTGCTGCACGCTGAGTGCCCAGGTTGGTATCTGTTGTATCATGGTCCTATGATCAGTGGCCCTCTACTACCCAGAGGACTGTATGCTCTGACCACAGCGACTCGGCCCCCACTGCCCCTTCATCCACTGCAGTCTCCCACTTCTTTTAGTGCTTTTGGTTCTTGCTCTATTTTTCATGTTAGACTTCATTCCAAATGCCTCAACCTTACATGGAATCGTTGCTGAAGAACTAATTGTTTCATTACTCAGTGGAAGCACCCAACTACCACTAACTCCAGTTCCTGTGTGGAATTTCTCATTGAACTCTGGGGAGTCAGCACCTCAGCGCATGCCCAGTTTGCTGTGGTCGGTGTGGTCAACAGTCATTTCCAGCATTTTCCAGCTTGATAGTAAAAATCCCAGAGTTGCACATTCAAGAAAACCCTAGGGATAAACTTGAAACCTGAGTGCCTTAGGCCTCTGTCATTTTTCCTTCTTTCTTCCTAACATGAATTCTTTTGTCATGAAGAAAAAGATGCATAGTATATTTCAAAGCAAAATTTGTCAGCCTCCCAAACTGTTATTCAACCTAATTTAACTCACCTGTCCTACTAAAACCTCCATGAGATTTTTTTCTAGATTGTGAAAAATAAGACATAAAAAGATTTGGCCTGGACATCTGGCTGGGTTGGCCAAAGAACCCTTGGGTTACTATTTATATCACTCCTTAAACTGTATTGTTACTCTTGTGTCATAAAACTGAAGAAAAATAGAAACTGGAACATGAGAAAAGTGAGCCACAACTCTCCTTTCCTACTATGCCTGACCTAGGAAGGCTTGGCCACCGTTTAGAAAGTCCAGTCCTCAGAAACACAACCTGAAGTCCAGGTCAAGGTGGCAGAGTAAACACATGCTGTGAGCCAACCTTCTGCAACAAAGACATGGGAAACTAAGTGAAACAGATACAGATGGTGACACTGAAACTCAAAGCATCATAGGCTAGGATAGCGAGGTGGAATGAGTGCTGACTGAAAGAGGAAGCTGAATGGATACAATGAGAGAGAAGAAAATAAGGTGGACTGTAGGTTGACCTGGAATGGCAGAGCCATCTTGAGCTTTTGTGAGCAGCTGTCAATACACAGGCCTGTGGGCACAGGAAACAGGTAGAGGTTGATCAAGGAGTTGTAAATCTCCCTTGTCCCAGTGCCTTCCTGGTGTCACCCTCAGCAACCCAGCAGCCAATGTCATCTCCTCTTGTTCAGCCTCTGTTGTGCCTGGGATCCAGTGCCTAGCATAGTGTCCCTGCTTCTGGAGGTATGTGAACCCCCTCTGAACTATACTACGCAAACAGCAAACAGAGAACTAACTGTGTTCACTCTTCCAGTCTCTGTCACATCCACCAGGAGACAGATGGTGAGTACCTGAGAATACACCAATATACATGACACCACAATATCTCCGAGAAAACAGACAATTTCAGGTTACACAAAGAAACAAGACAGAGTGCCTCAAATAAGCCACTAAAATACAGAGTCAGAAAATACAACACCAGAAATGGTCAGAACTATCTGATAAGGAAAAAAAAAATTAGTGTTAGACAACTTCAATGGATTGAGAGAAAGATCAAGAAAACTACAGGTGAAATCAAGGAAAACATAGACAACATGATGGGAAGTATTAGGATGCAAATTGAGAAAATAATTGAAAAAATTGGGAACATGAAAAATCAGCAATTAGAAAGCCAGAAGATTAACACTAAAACTTCAAACATCAATAATAACTGAAAGGGCAAAGAAATAGAATAGAATCAATGGAAAGCTGAAGAAAAATCCCTCAATAATCATTTCCTAATGCAACAGTCAAAGGAGCTCTGGTGGTTATGAATCAGGCTGTGAACCAGAAGATCAGCAGTTCAAAACTACCAGCTGTTCCACAGGAGAAAGATGGGACTTTCTGCTCCTGTAAAGACTTACACTCAGAAACCCTGTACAGGGTCACTATGAGTCAGAACCGACTCTACGGCACTTAATAACAAGTAAAACAGTCAGAAAAAAGAACAAAGAAAATCCAAAAAAAAACTAAAATTTATCTGTGGCACTATCAAGATGAACAACTTAACAACTTAACATGTGATAGGAATTCCAGAACTAGAAGAGATGGGGAGAAGAAAGAAAAAAAATCTCATAGAGAATACTGTCCAAGAGTCATTGGAATACAACTTCTTTAACATCATGAAAGACGAGAAGATAGCCACTCAAGAAGCTGAACAGACTCCAAACAGGATGGGCCCCAAAAGATAAACAAGACATATTATAATCAAACTTTTCAAAAGCAAAGACAAGGAAAGAATCCAGAGAACAGCTCAGGAAAAACACAGTTACCTACAAAGGAGAACTGTAAGACTAATATCTGATTTCTCAGTTTCTCAGAAGAAATCATTCAGGCAAGAAGATGATGGAATGGCATATACAAAACTCTGAAAGAGAAAAATTACCAAGAATCACATATCCAGCAAAAATATACAGCAAATGCAATGGTGAAATTAAGTCATTTTCAGACAAACAGATACTAAAAGAATTTTATAAAAACCAGACCAATCTTATCAAAAATACTAAAGGGAGTTCTTTGGACAGAGCATCAACAACAACAAACTAGCATATAATATCACCTTACTCAACCCAAATATAGAAGTATACAAATTAAAACAGACCTATAAGGCTGAAAGGAGCTCTGGTTGCCTAGAGGTTATGAGTCAGGCTGCTAATCTCACCGTCAGCAGTTCTAAACTACCAGCGGTTCCGCAGGGGAAAGATGAGGCTTTCTGCTCCCATAAAGATTTAACCGCCTCGGAAATCCTATATAGGGTCACTATAAGTCCACGGCACATAACCATAAGACTGAAAGGCGAGAACCAGAGATACAGTTGCAACAACGGAAATCTATGACGTTAAAAAAAAGGGAAAAATCCAGTTACAAAATTTCCAAATAAAGAGGAAATCAAATAGATTTCAAGAAAATAAGTAAGAAAATAAAACTAACTGTGACCCTCAAAACTAGCCCAAGCCTTACTCCTAGCCCTAGCCAGACTCTCATCCCTAACAGTAACCTCTAGTCCTAACCATAACCCTAGCAATAAACAAAGTCCTAGGCCTAGCCAACACTTAGCCATAGTCCCAACCCTAACCCTCACTTCTCACTCCTACCTATGCACTCACCCACCCACACATGTAAAATAAGAGAATGAACCTTGCCCCAAAGCAGGAAAGGGTCAATGAAGGCAGGACTGTGGCAGAGCCTCAGACCTTGTTGGGGACCTTGAAGATTTCACTGGGCTCTTCTGACTAGAGGAACAGAGACCCAGCCATGGGATGTACATGACAATAAGAAAGATGAGCTCTTTCAGTGACCTAGGCCCCAGGCCACACTTAATTTCATGGAGCATTTAAACTCACATTTGTTGTTGTGAAGTGCTGGTGAGCTTGAACTGCTGACATTGCAGTTCAAACAGCTTTGCTGTCTGGCGCATTAAACCACAGCACCACACCAGGACTCTGTTTTAAACACCCATACATTTAACTGCCTTTGTATGTGGACAAATAAGGTTTAAAAGCAAAACAACAAAAAGGCACAGCTATTGCCACCTGCCGTTCTAGTCAAAGACCCAGGAGTGAGCATACAATGGAACGTGTTAATTTGCTGCTCCCTTCCACAGTGCAAAACAATTGAACTCTCAGCTAGTAAGTGAAAGGTTGACACTTAAATCCACCCAGAGCCACCTTGGAAGAAAGGCCTGGTAATCAACTGCTGAAAAATCAACCACTGAAAAGTCTATGAAATGGTTCAATATTAGAAAAGCAGTCAGCATAATTCAGCATATAAATAAAAAAGGGAAAAGAACCACAAGATTATATCAATTGATGCAGAAAAGGCATTTGACAAAATCCAACATCCATTCTTGATAAAAACACTCAACAAAATCGGAATTGAAGGGAAATTCCTCAGCATAATTAAGAGCTATATACAACAAATCCAACAGCCAGAATTACTCTCAATGGAGAGATACTGAACGCATTCTTCTCCCAACAGGAAGTAGCTAAAGATACCCTTTATCACCACTGCTATTCAATAATGTGTTGCAAAAGTCTATGAAACAATTCTACTCTGACATATGTAAGGTCACCATGAGTCAGAACTGAGTCATCGGTAACTGACTTCCACAGTCCTGTCCCTGCAAATTGCTCATGGTATAAGAATCTCATGACACAGAGTCTGACGACAGTGTTGAAAGCTATAGTTTTTATTTGTTTGTGTTCAGTGCAACAATAGCCCCAGACTATGAGCCAACAACTTCATCTATGTTGTGTTCATTTGAAAATTTGTAGATTTCAAGATGGCAACTACTGAAGACATTTTCAAAGGTAACTGAGGGATGTTTCCACCTTACATGCTGACTTCAGGTCCTAACTCCTTAGAACGAAACCATTTTCAAAGTTCAGGTTTTTAAGGGCCCAAGAGCCAATAGCCAGCTGTATTTATTTTATGGCCTCCTTAAGACTGAGGTCAAGAATCTTCCCTACAGTGTTCAAATCATAGCATGACAAACTGTCATTGGACAGTTTCCTATTGGTATTAAACAAATAACCCTAAACTTAGGAGCAGCACAACTTTATTATCTTACAGTCTGATGTGAGACTCAATGGGTTAAAAATCAAGGTACCCAAAGAACTTTATTCTTTCCTGGATGATTGCCTTTTCCCACTGCCAGAGGTCACCCATATTTCTTGACTGGTAGCCCCTGTCATGGATTGGATTTTGTTCCCCAAAATAGACGTCAACTTAATTAGGCCATGATCCTCAGTATTGTGTAGTTGTTTTCCAACTGGTGATCTGATGTAATTATCAACCATTTTGTGATGTACTGTAAACCCTAACCTATGGTTGTGTTTGTTAAGTTAATGAGACAGACTTAGGTATAGTTTGAGTCAATCTCTTTGGACATATCAGAGAGATTAAACAAAGATGGGAGAAGATTGGTTGAAAGCCACATGGAGATCTCCAAGGAAGCACGAAACAGAGGCTGAAGAGACAAGGAACTTTCTCCAGAGCTGACAGAGAGAGCCACCTTCCTCTAGAGCCAGCACCATGAATTTGGACTTCTAGTCTCCTAAATTGTGAGGGAATAAATTTATTTGTTAAAACCATCAATTTGTGGTATTTCTGTGACAGCAGTCCTTGATAAATAAGACAGCCCCCTTCCTCCATTTTCAAAGCCAGCAATGATGAATCCCTCAGCATTTTTCTGTGGTTACATCTCGTCCTGGTTCTGATTTAATGACCCATATAATTAGATTGGGTTCACCTGGAGCATTCAGTATAATCTCGCCATCTCAATGTCCATAGCATTAATTACATCTGCAGAGTTTCTTTTGCCATGTAAGGTTCTGGGGACTATGGCATGGGAATCTTTAAGGGACCCTCATTCTGGCTAACACAGTTAGTTTTTCTGTGTATTTTTCCTTTCATTAGCAAGCAGTGAAATCTTATCATAGTTCCTAATTATGAGTATCAAGCTAAAGAATCAAATTGGCCTACCTAACCCTCATCCTAACTAGGAAGCTATTTTTTGTTTTTCAGAAACCTTTTTATTATGAATTGAGTGAAGATTTACAGAGAAGGCCACCAGTTTCATCAGAGTCATTAAATCATATACTTTGCTTCATGACAATGATTGAAATCCCCTCCATGTACCAACAGTTAACAGTATTTACCTTTATTCACTGTAATTATTGCATTCTTCCCTGTGTCTCCGTTACCTTCATACCCATATAGGGTTTCCAAGGAGTGGCTGGTGAGCTTGAACTGCTGACCTTGTGATTCAAAGCGACCTTGTAATCCAGTGCATTAACCCACAGTGGCACACCAGAACTCATGTGAACAATTCCCCTCTCTCCTTTCTCCCCATCATAGATTGTTTCTTTTATCAAGAAAACTTTTTCCAACATTGGTCTCATACAATATTTGTGATTAACTAATTTCACTTAGCTTAATGTCCTCTAGCTTCATCCATGTTGTGAGGTGTTCCACAGATCCATTGTTATTCTTCAATGTTTCATACAAACCAAAGTTTGTTTGTTTAAGCATTCTTCTGTTGATAGACATTTCTTTTTGATGTGTCTCAAATAGACCTCATATTGAAGCATCCTGTTTTCTTGTCCATTCTGTTCTCTCTGTCTCTTGGCTGGTGCATTTAATCCATTTACATTCAGTGTAATTATCTGTAGGCATTATTGATTGCTGTCATCTTACTGTTTGTTTTGTGTGTGTGTGTGGAGGAGGAAGAGAAAGAATAAACAAACAAGAACAATGAAACAACAAAAGGAATAAAACCAAACCCCCAAAACAAAAATAAAAGCAAAAAAAAAAAAATGCATTGTTGGACCTGGAGAGGAGAAACTCTGGGGGACACCTGCAAGCCACAGAACTCACAAGATGGATGTGGGAGGAATGTGACAGCCGAGTTCCTGGCCCTACATGGAGTTTCTATCCACCTCAGTGTTATCTATGTTCAGTGTGCTCAATCTCAAGTAGTTGTTGAGGCCCTTGATGGAACTGGTTTCAGTGTGTATAAGGACTACAGGGCAGCTGAGGCCAGGGTAACTGGTTAAATGCGGGTCTGGCGGCTCTATGGGTTCTGTAGGTCTGGAGCTGAGCCTATCTGATTCCAGGCACCAAAGGAACACAGCTGGCCCTAACCCCACACTGGCATGGCTCCCAATCATGAGTCTCTGAACTACCAGAGAGCATAGTGTGAGCTGGAGAAGATGATGGTGGGAACTGGCCACACCTCTGGTGAAACGAAGCATGGGGGAAAAAGAAAGAATCATACCTTTCCCATTACTTGTGTGAATCTGCTCTGCAAGGCCACTTTCTGTTGCCAAAGCTGCTCACAAGATCGTGCCGCGTCTGGCTGGCCATTCACTAGTTAGCGTTCCTCTGTTGCAGTCGCTGCTCAGTTTCTCCTCCCAGCAAGCACTGAATCCACGTCTCTAACCATTCTTCTGAAGTTCAGGGTTCCAGAATTTTCATCTGTGTTTGTTTTATTTGAGCTCTCGTATCTTTATTGTAGAGGGTCTGTGTAGTGTGTTTGCCTATTCTGCCATTTTATTGGAAGTAGGGATCTGTTTTCATGACACATCCTTTCACGAGTTATTAACCAGCTAATAGTTCATGCCCCATTGGTGTCTGTCTGTCTTAGTTACCTAGTGCTGCTATAAAAGAAATACAAGAAATGGTGGCTTTAACAAACAAATTTATTTGCTTACAGTTTAGGAAACTAGAAGTCTGAATTCATGGTGCTGTCTCTAGGGAGGAAGTTCTGGAGGAAGATCCTTGTCTCTGAGCTACTGCTCCTGGGTGAGCTTCGTGTGGCTTTGGCATTTTCCCTCGTCTCTGCTCTGCTCACTTGTTTAATCCCTCTTACAAGAGGGCTTCAAAAAGTTCATGGATAAATGGAATTAAATGATAATGGAATTTTCCCACTAACTTTTTGAAGCTCCCTTGTTGTTATTGTTGTTAAGTGCCATAGAGTCGGTTCAAACTCAGAGAGACCTGGTATAGACTGTACGGAGAGCAACTCGTGGGTTTGAACTGCTGACCTTGCAGTTCGAAGTCCAGTGATGATCCTACAGTGCCACACCAGAAGCCCCCTGGTATATCTTAAAAGAAATTGACTCAAAATACACCCTATACTAATTCTGCCTCATTAAAATAACAAAAACAACCCATTTCTAAGTAGAATTAAAACCACAGGTATAGAGATTAGGATTTACAACACATATGCTGTAGAGTCATTTCTGATTTATAGCAATCCTGCATAGGGCTTCCGGGTCTGTAAGTCTCTAGGGGAGCAGAAAGTCTCATCTTTCTCCCACAGGATGATACTTTTGAATGGCTGACCTTGAGTTGCTATATTGGAATGGTTAGTGGTGGTTATGTGCCATGGAGTCGGTGCTGACTCATAGCGACCCTATACAGGGTTTCCAAGGCTGTAAATCTTTACAGGAGTAGAAAGCTTCATCTTTCTCCTGCAGAATAGCTGGTAGTTTCAAACTACTGACCTTGAGGTTAGCAGCCCGATTGGTAACCACTATTGGAATGGTGGGGGGGGGAGCAGTGTACGCAATTCAATCCAGAATACCGTCTCTGGTCCAATCAACTGGGATGGGGGTACCAACCTGCTCAAGAAATCAGGCCTTTTGGAGTCAAGCTGTCTTCCTCTAGGCAGTGCTAACTTGTCTGAGGGGACAGGAAGAAGACCTCTGAACAAGCCAAAATTCCATGGTACAGACTTGTGCTACAGCTAACCAGAAATTCAGTGCTTTGTGGGGTTGAGAAAGTGCTCAATTTGAAGGGCTTGGGACACCATTGAGAGAGGTAAACACTAGTCTATTCTATGGATGGGAAAACTGAAGCAAAGAGCAGTAAGTCATTTGAGTCAATGATTCGAACCCAAGGAGTGTGGTACCAATGTGTGCACTTTCTACCATCTTTCAACACCTCACCACTACCCTGCTGCTGTGGAGAAAGAAAAGCAGACTGGAGAGCTTTGCTTCTCAGAATAATGACAAGTGATACATTGGTAATAACTCACTTGAAAAACAACTAGATAATTACCATCTGGTGAGAGTTAGAAATGAGTTTCTGCATTGAGATCTCAAATGCATTTTAGCAAAAATGGAGCCTTTGTATATGTCTCTTCTAAAGGCAAACTAAACAAGGGTCAGAAGATTTATGTTCAGAACACACATATTCCCAGAGCCTCCTTGTCTCCCTCAGGTCCCATTGCATTGGCCAAAATGCTGTCACATCTAGTGCCACTCCTGTACCCCCAAAAGAATGGGATTACTTGGCAAAAGGGAATGGGATTACCTACCTGGTCTGGAAAGGAGCTCTGGTAGTGTAGTGGTTAC
>NW_006408864.1:1044364-1046938 GCF_000296735.1 Chrysochloris asiatica | reverse complement strand
ATGGCAATGTAATGATATACGATGGAATGAATATGGAACTGAGGTTCTCTCATGTAAACTATCATATAATTCACATACAATAAAACATTAAAAAAAAAAAAAAAGATTTACAGCTTCGGAAACCCTGAACAGGGTCGCTAGGGGTCGATTCTGACTCCACGGCACATAACCACCACCACCTGGTCTGGAACTACCATGACTTGCCCTTTGAGGTGGAAGAGAGGCCCATACTCTATGACACACAGGCACCCTAAACCTGAGTAAAACTGGGTCTGTTAGCCTGGAATCTAGAGCAAGGCAGATACCAAGTAGACAAGTGGTGCCAGTCACCATGTGTCAACGTAACTACCTGGTATTCCTTACCCAGAAGGCAGTCCTGAGGATGTGGCCCCTTCTCATTCCCTGTCAGCAGGCCCCCAAGAGGATCTCTATTCCCACAAAGAAGGCTGCCTAAAAACTACAAGTAACAGCAGGACCCACACTAAATGCTGTACCCTGAAAATTCCCCCTAACTCTCATGCCCACCCTATGAGATGAGTCCCGGTGTGACGGTGTGGATTAAAGTGCTGGACTGCAAAGTCGTTTGAACTGCAAGGTCGGCAGTTCAAGCTCACCAGTCACACTTTGGAAACCCTATACAGGGTTGCTATGGGTCGGAACTGACTCAACAGCACTTAACAACAACAACAACAACTCTATGTGATGGGTGCAGTTTTCATCCTCATGTGACCAAGGAGGAGACAATCCACAAAGGACCAAGTGGCTCTCAGCAGATGGTACTAGTGCACCTAGTTCCTACATTGTCTGCAGTGACATTACTCACCAAGTTCAACAAAACCCACAGCAAATGACCTTTGGGTCATTTAGTAGCCTGAAGTAAGATCCAGCATAAGTAGAACTATGGTGCCAGCTGGAGACTCTGAGAGGTAAAAAGTGGTTAATATATTTGGCTGCTAACCTAAAGGTTCAAGTCCATCCACAGGCACCTCAGAAGAAAGGCCTGGTGATCTACTTCTGCAAAATCAACCATTGAAAACCCTGCGGAGCCCAGTGCTGCTCTGACACACGTGGTGCCTCCATGGCTTAGAGTCAATTTGTCAGTAACTGGTGGTTAATCCTTCATGATTAGTGGGTATTATGGAATCCTGATGTGGTGCTATAGTATAAGCAGTGGACTACTAATCTCAAGGTTGGTGGTTCAAACCCACCAGCTGCTCCTATATAGGGTTGCTATGAGTCGGAACCACTATGGCACTTAGCAACAACAACAGTGGGTATTCTATTTCTTTGCCAATAGGGATATCAGATTTAGGGGATATCAGAGGCTGTGAAGCTTCAAAAGAATCTATTAGAATAGACTAAGGTGGTCTATAAACCAAGCTGGATTACCATATATAATACAGGGTGCCCAGGTAGTTTTAAATTTGACAAATAATGTTTTTTCAGCATAAAGTCAAGAGTAAGTGCAAGATTTCTACACAATCATGTTGTTGGTAAGTGCTGTCAAACAGGTTCCGACTCATAGCAACCCTGTATAGGGTTTCCTACAAGCAGCTGGTGAGCTTGAACCACCGACCTTGAGGTTCAAACTGACCTTGCAGTCCAGCGCATTAACCTACAGCACCACACCAGAATGCCACACAATCTTAGAAATCTTTATTAAACAAAAGTATCAAAATGTGAAGCTATTTTTTCTCAACATATCCTCCATCTGGGTCTGTTGCTCACTTCTGAAGATGGTGTTTCTGTCTGTCTAACCCATCCCAGAAGAGTTTTGTGCTCTTTGATTTATACCATGTCAAGGCAGCTGAGACACTCAAATCATGTTCCTTTTAAATTATCTTTGAGTTTGGGTAATAAAAGGAATTCTGAAGGGGCCAGATTAGAGCTGGAGTGTGGATGGGATAAGTTTTCCCAACGAAATTCTCGTAAAACAGCCCTTGCCACCCTCAAAGAATGAGCAGATGTATTGTCATGATGGGGAAAAAAATTCCTTGATACAACTTTCCTGGCCTTTTTCTTACCAGTAGAGTTGTCAGCTTCCTTACAATGTTTTCATTATAAACCCTGAGATTATCCTGTGTTCTTGGAGGGAAAACTATCAAGATTATCCCTTGGGAATCCCAAAACACAGTTGCTATGTGGTTATGAACTGGGCTGCTAACCTCAAGGTTGGCAGTTCAAAACTACCAGCTCTTCTGCAGGAGAAAGATGAGGCTTTCTGCTCCTGTAAAGATTTACAGCCTCGGAAACCCTGTACAGGGTCACTATGAGTCGGAACCGACTCTACGCTACTTAACAACAACATACATACATAACCTGAGCTAACCTCTCTGCCATGAATTTAACTGGTCCAGCAGATCCCTTCAGAAGCCATTGTTTTGGCTGTACCATGCTTTCTAGATTGTATTGGTAAATACAAGATTCATCACCCACTACGATTCATTCCATAAAATCGTCACCATTCAATTTGCTTATAAGACTGTTGGAACAATCAGCTCTTGGAGCTAGCTGGTATTTTTACAATGCTTTTGGCACCCTTCAAGCCGAAAACTTGCTGAACCCAAGATGTTC
>NW_006408864.1:1041621-1043459 GCF_000296735.1 Chrysochloris asiatica | reverse complement strand
ACTATACACAAAGCTAGGAGGGACTAAGACAAGGTACAGCTGTCAATCTTACTTTTCCAGACATTCGGGCAACTTCACATCATACTTCGCAGGTTCGGATCTCACCACCGCAACTTGGTTTCTCAAGCTTAATTAACATATCTTTTTGCACCTAGCCTCAAATGGAGGGAAGAAAGGGAGGATTGAGAGGATTCCCATTGTGTTGGCTACCCAGCCCAGGTTCTTCAGGAAAAGAGGCACCTGGGTGAATGGGCTACACCTGGAAACACTTTAGAGAGGGCATTTCTATTGTCCTTAGAACAGAGAACGGGGAGCCACCCAATTTACCTTGAATGAATTCTCTGAGGGAAGAACTTTGCCTGTTTGGAATTTTACAGTCTTGGCTTTTAGGAAAATATTACATTTATCTGTGGCTATCAAGGGCTCCATGTATGAAATTAGTAAATATAACTGAACACTAAGATGAAAAATAATTTGTTATTAACTGCCAGTGGCCTCATTTGTTCCTCAGAGCCTGCGTCCTGTAGTCTACACACGGTCTGCAACTCCCTAGGGCATGTGAGCCCGGCTGAAGGTGCACACACTAGGGGTCAGAAGGATGAATCACAGATTGTGGAATTTCAGACCTTGGGTAGCAGACAACCAGGGAATGTTACTTTATATAAGGGCCCATCTGAGAGTTCCTTTCAACACCTCTTCTATAGGGTTTCTCAGCTGGAATTGTTTGTAGATGGTGCTATGAAAATCTCCCAGAACATGTGCTGGCATTTCAATCCTCCCAGGTTGTGTCAGACTAGAACCCACAGGAAACTCATGTCCCAAGGCCATAGAGGATTTCTAGTGACAAGAAAAACCTGTTTCCCAGCAAAAAGCAGACAAGTAGAGCCTGGGGATTTGGGATCTTCGAGATAACTAGAGTCTGGCCTCAAGCATCTTGTAGGACCTGGTTACAATTCAAAGTAACAGACAGCTTTACCTCAGCTGCAGGACCCCCAGCCCACCCTTCTACAGTAGCCGAAACGCTGCTGGGGTCTCTGCTACTAAACAAGAACCACAGGGAGTGGCTTCTAGAGATGCAGCCACTATTCATCACTGTCTCCTTTGAAACTGAAAATCTCCCTCCACAAAATCACAAGTTGCAATTGTGTTATTGTGTAAATAATATTTTACAGTAACAGTTATTAATATATTTCTTGAGCATGTTGTAGTTAAGTGCTGTCAAGCAAGTTAGTTCTGATACGTAGCTACCATGTATCGGGTTTCCAAGGAGCAGCTGGTGGGCTTGAACCACTGACTTTATGGTTAGTAGTCCAGTTCTTATCTTTGTTTTTTTTTTTTTAAGTTTTTATTGTGAATTGAGTGATAGTTTACATGGGAGAACATCAGTTTTACACTCATCATTTCATTGCAATAATTACAATCTCCTCCGTGCATCATCATTCAATAGTATTTACTTCTATTCCTTCAGGGTTGTTTTTTGTGTTTTTTTGGGGGGGGCGGTATGTACAAAAAAAAACACTTAAACAACCAAAAAGTCATTTAAACAATCAAAGAGCACATTCTGCAAGCCTGCCTCCTGGCCGCCAGCACACAGTCTTTCTCTTTCCATGAGACTAGAGTCCTCTTTCTCTCTTTCTCCATGTCCTCATCTCTGCCTCCATCTCTGGTATCACTACCTCTCTGGATGGGTGTCTCAAATTCCACTCGTGCTCTTTTCCCTTGATGGTACCAGGGTCCTCTGTTTCTGGACTGTAAGATTAATTATTCCCTGCTTTTTGTTACAAAACTTCTATTTTTATAGTTGTGACAGTTACAGTTAGTCATAATAACAATTACTA
>NW_006408864.1:1010019-1040770 GCF_000296735.1 Chrysochloris asiatica | reverse complement strand
TGATACTTGATGTGAAGACTCCTTCCCTATCAGTTGGTATTTTGAGCTACTACATCCATAAGTATAGGTCAAGTTAATCAAATTGTAGCAATTTCTAGCATTTATCTTAAAACTCCACACCAGAACCTTTAGCAATGTTGTTGTTGTTAAGTGCCGTCAAGTCGGGTTCCAATCCATAGCGACCCTGTATAGGGTTTCTGAGGAGCAGCTGGTGAGCTTGAACTTCAGGCCTCCCAGTTCAAGTGGACTTTGCAGTCCAGCACATTAACCAACAGCGTCATACCAGGACTCCCATCTTTAGCAGAGGAGATACCAAAAAGCACAAAACAAATCAAAATTTCCTATCATCACACTAAATATGGATAACCAATATTAACCTCCTTTCAGTATTTCATTGGTGCTTCTATAAGAGGGGGCTTCAAAAAGCTCATGGAAAAAAATGCATTGAAAAGATAATGGAATTTTTCTACACATTTTTTGAGACCTCCCCTCCTTGTATATGAGTTAGGATTTGATTATTCTGCAAGTAACAAATGTCAACAAAACAAATCCATTGCTGTTGCATCTACTCAGCTTATGGCGACCTCAATGCATTATAGAGTAGCATTGCTCCACAGGGTTTTCAATACTTTTAGGCCTTGCTTCTCCAGGGATCATGGCCAACCTTTTGGTTGTTGTTGTTAGGTGCTGTTGAGTTGGTTCCAACCCATATCAACCCTGTATACAGTTCCCAAGGAGCGGTTGATGAGTTTTAACTGCCGATCTTGAGGTTCAAATCAACCTTGTGGTTGAGCGCTTATGCTACAGAGCCACACCCAGACCTAAAAACCAGTGGCTTAAACAAGGTAATCAATTTATATATGAACTGCACAAAAAAGGAAGGCCAGTGGTTGGTAGGTTGGCTTGATAAAATCACCAGGGACAAAGCAACTTTCAGCCATGCTCTGATATCCATGAGGAAAGGATGTTTATCCTTGTGCTGTAATGTGGTTACCAGAGCTCCAGCCATCACACTTGCATTCCAGGTAACACAGTAGAATAAAAATGAAAGAGTGCTTTTGCCCTTACAAGTCTTCCTGAAATGCCCATATAACATTTGAACTTAGATTTCACTGGGCGAAATTTAGTCCCCTGGTTAGCAAAGGGAACGTCTTATAGAGATGCTACCTGCAAAGGAGGCTGGAAAACAATTTGGCAGTTCCAAAAAAAGCTTAAACATAAAATTATCACGTAACCCAACAATTCTTAGGTATATACCCAAAAGAACTGAAAACAGGAACTCAAACAAACATGTACACTCATGTTCATAGCAGCATTATTTGTAATAGCTAAAAGATGGAAATTGCTCAAATGTCTATCAGTATGATGATTCTATAAATAAATTGTGATTTTATATATATGTTGTTGTTAAGTGCCATCGAGTCAGTTCCAACCCATAGCGACCCTGTATAGGGTTTCTGAGGAGCAGCTGGTGAGCTTAAATTGCCGACCTTGCAGATCAAACCAACTTTGCAGTCCAGCACATTAACCCACAGGGCCATACCAGGACTCCACATATATATAATGGAACATTATTTAGGCATAAGAAATAATGACATATTGATAGAATCTACATGTGAATGGAGTCCTGGTGTGTTGCTATAGGATAAGCACTGGATTGCAAAGTCAATTTGAACTGCAAGGTTGGCTCCTTGGAATCCCTATACAGGGTCCCTATGAGTCAGAACCCACTCAACTCGAAGGCACTTAACAACAGCAATTATATGGATGGAGTCCTGGTGTGATGCTGTAGGATAAGCACTGGACTGCTAACTGCCCCTAGTCGCTCCTCGGAAACCCTGTACAGGGTCACTATGAGTCAAAACAGACTTGATGGCATTTAACAACAACTATGTGGATGAAGTTCAAAAATGTGCTGACTGAAAAAAAGTCAAACACCAAAGGTCACATATTGTATGGTTCCATTCATATGAAATGCCCATAATAGCCCAACCCATAGAGACAGAAGATGACGCTGACTGCCAGGAGCTGGGGGAGGAGGAAATGGGGAGAAACCACTTAATGGACTGCTATTGTTAAGTCGACCTTGGATAGGGTTTCTGAGGAGCTACTGGTGGGCTTGAACCACTGGTTTTTTTTTGTTGACAGTCCAGTGTTTATTCTATAACATCATACCAGGATTCCACTTAATGGGTACAGGATTTTATTTTGGAGGGATGGAAATGTTTTGGAACTAGATAGAGGTAGTTAGTGGTTGTTTGGCAATGTAAATGTAATAAATGCCACTGAATTGTTCACTTTAAAATGATTCATTTTATGTGATGGAAATTTCTCCTCAATAAAATTAAACAATAGAGCAAAACAACCTCCCCGGTCCTGAGACATCCTCACAATCATTTCTGTTTCAACCACTGTGTCAGTCCATCTCAGTGAGGAGCTTCCTCTTTTTGCTACCCCTCTGCTAAGCATGATGTCCTTGTCCAGGGACCATAACATTTCCAAAGTTCATGAGACAAGTCTCACCATCCTCAATTCTAAGGAGCATTTGACCTGAACTTCTTCTAACAAGCATTTGTTCATTCTTTTGGCAGTCCATGATAATTTCAATCTTCTTCACCAACATCGTAATTCAAATACAATCAATTCTTCTTTGGTACTCCTTATTCATTGTTGCCACTGTTCATCTGTCAGTTTGTCATACTGTGGTGACCTCTGTGTTGCTGTAATGCTGGAAGCTATGCCACCAGTATTTTAAATACCAGCAGGGTCACCCACAGTGGACAGGTTTCATCTGAGCTTCCAAACTAAGACAGAGTAGGAAGAAGAAGAGGAGAACCTGAAGGATCCGCCACTGAAAATCTTATGAATAGCAGTAGAACATTGTTAGGCATAGTACCACAAGATTAAAGCACTATGAATAGCAACAGAATATTGTCAGATACAGTGCCAGAAGATGAGCCCCTCAGGTTGGAAGGAACTCAAAATATGACTGGGGAAGAGTGGCCTCCTCAAAGTAGAACTGACGATAATGATATGAATGGATTAAAGCTTTCTGGACCTTCATTTGCTAATGGGGTACAACTCAAAATGAGGAGAAACAGCTGTAAACATCCATTAATCATCAGAATATGGAATGCATGAAGTATGAATCTAGGAAAATGGGAAATTGTCAAAAATGAAATGGAATGCATAAAGATCAATATCATAGGCATTGTTGTTGTTAAGTGATGTCCAGTTGGGTTCAACTCATAGCAACCCCTGTGTACAACTGAATGAAACACCACCTGGTCCTGCGCCTTCCTCAGAATTACTGCGACATTTGAGCCCATTGTTGCTACTACTGTGCCAATCCATCTCGTTAGGGGATGCCCTCATTTTAGATGACCCTCCATTTTACCAAGCATGATGTCCTTCTCCGGAGACTGGTCCCTTCTGAAAACATATCCAAAGTATGAGAGATGAAGTCAGGATTTAGATGAGGACGTGGAATGCTGGCATCAGATGGGTCTTGGCTAAAAGCAGAGAATACCAGAAAGAGGTTTACTTGTGTTTTATTGACTATGCAAAGGCTTTTGACTATCTGGATCATGACAAGCTATGAATAACACTGTGTAGAATGAGTATGCTGGAACACTTCATCATGCTCATGGTCTTCCATGTAGGTATACGAATATTATCCTATCACTGACAGTGTGATACTTCAGGATCGATCTTGAAATGTTCTTTTTAACAACTAATATGATGTCATTCCTCTTCAATTTCTCATGCTTAGCATAGTATTGCTGCTGCCATTGTTGTTGTTGTTAAGTGCTGTTAAGTCAGTTCTGAATCATAGCAACCCATATAGTTTCTGAGGAGCAGCTGGTGAGTTTGAACCACCAACATTGTGGTGAGCAGTCCAGTGCTTATACTACAGTGCCACAGCACGACTCCCAGCATAGTAGATCATATGATTATATGATTCAGAATGGCCAGTATCAGTCCAATTCAGTCCACTGTTTTTGTTGTTGTTATGCCATTGAGTTGGTTCTGGCTCATAGTGACCCTGTATAGGGTTTCCAAGGAGCAACTGGTTGGTTTGAATAGCTGATCTTATGGTTCGCAGTCTATTGCTTATCCTACAATGCCATACCAGGACTCTTAGTGCCTAGGATGTCTGTCTTTATGCATTCCATTTCATTTTGGGTGACTTTTAATGCATACTTCATACATTTCATGTTTCTGATTATTAATTGATATTTGCAGCTGTTTCTTCTGATTTTCAGTCGTACCCCATCAGCAAATGAAGGTCCCAAAGACTTTGCTTCATTTACATGAGTATGGTCAGGCCTACTTTGAGGAGACAACTCTTCTGTTGTCTTATTATGGGTGCCTTCCAATATGAGGGGCTCATCTTCCGGCACTACATCAATGTTCTGTGAACAATCTTTTCAGAAGTGAATTGACAGAGCCTCCTTCCTAGTCTAAGTCTAAAAACTGCACTGAAACCTGTTTACCATGGGTGACCCTGCCAATATTGGAAATACCAGTGGCAGAACTTCCAGAATCACAGCAACACACAAGCCACCACGGTGTGACAAATTGACAGGCAAGTTGTGGATAAATTATCTGGTCCGTTAGCATTCAGATGGCCATAGTATCAGTCATCCCAATAGGGACACTGTTGAGAATGAAAACGGGGTGCTATTATTAATTATACAGCAGGAACAAGCAGGACTCTTACCTCATTGATGCTGAAAATAGAGATTATTTCCTGTCAGTGTTTTCAGAAATCTCATTTCAGAGATGTTTGTACATTTCAGAGGGTATGTTTATGACCTGAGATATAAATATTTTCCCCAGGTGGTTGTTTGCCTTCATCTTTGCAAATGGTGGTTTATGTATTTGTGCCATGTAGAAGTCTTTTTTTGTTTTTATCTTTCTTTGGATTTCAGTCAGGGCTGGAAGGGGTTTCCCTATTCTAAAATTAAACAAGACTGCTTCACTGTTCCAGTGTTTTAGCTCTTCTCAATCTCTGATGCATTTGGGATTTTTTCCTGCTGGATATGTGGGATGTGGATTTATAGTTGAATAGTTAAAATTATTTTTATTATAATAAAAGCTTGTAGTTTAAAAATCAAATAGTATTTAAAGTTTATATCAAAAGACATCAATCTGTGCTCCAGCCCTCCTCCCAGACCCTCAGTCACTTTTCAGTGTTTCTCATTTCTTGTGATATTCATTTCCGTGTTTATGATAACATTCTTACACTACTATAGATTAACATGCAATCCTTAGGTTAGTTTATATCAGTTTTAAGCATGACCTATTATTGTGTTCTGGTGTGGCGCTGTGTGTTAATGCACTGGACTGTAAAGTCAGTTTGAACTGCAAGGTCATGGTCCAAGCTCACCAACTGCTCCTCAGAAACCCTATACAGGGTCACTATGAGTCAGAACCAACTCGACAGTACTTAACAACAACAACAACAACAGCAATTATTGTGTTACCTGAGAATTAAACTCTTACCTCCAACTCACTTCCTTCAAATATAGTTGTATCTCAAAAGCTGGTTAACTGGCAGGATTCTGATATGTCTGGAAAATGTAGGCCAATGTACCATTAGGTTTGAAAATGGACACTTCCCCATGACAGTTTTATATGCTATGCCCTATAGCAGACATCTATACTGGAAAACGATTCTTTAAAATATATACTTATGTATTCTCTCATTATAATTTCCCTATGGCCAGATTAATTTATACTCTTTTTCTCAAAGCAAAACTCAACTCTGAAAAGATAAAAAATGCATTAAACATGCTAATTTTTTTTAAGTTGGTTAAGTCTGCCAGTATTTACACTGGTGTTTCCTGTGCAGTCAGGCACTGGGATTTTACTGTTTTATTTTGCCCTTTAAAATTAAAAAAAAAAAAGTTTTCATTTTGAAATAATTGACCTGAATTAGTCATTATAACTCTCCTTTTTCAAATATATAAAATCCAGACAGACTTCAGAGGAAGGCATGAGAAGGAAGAATTTCTTATTTTTGCTTTATAGTAATATGTTTCTACTTATACAATGCTGTCATTAGAAATAGCTAGTTATAGTTAACGCTAAATAACCAATAACCCAATGTCCATTTTTATTTACTTCAATGTTTCCAGCCTACCATTTCTGAGCAACCCTAAGATTCATTTGATAAATATCAATAAAATTTAATATTTATTAAAATATTGAGATAAGAGTGGCTCTTTTGTACCAGGCATGGTACTAAGTGCTGATAATATAATAGTGCTCAAGACAGACTCTGGCCCTACCCTTTTGAAATTTATATTCTGGTAGGGAAGGCAGACAAGAAATAGATGAATGTAAAGACAACGTAACTTTCAGAAAGAAAACAAAGCAGTGTGAGAGGATTAGGAATGACTAAGGTGGAGGGTCAGAGAAAAAGAGGAAGACCCCCAGTGAGATGGATTGCCAAAGTGGCAGCATCAATGGACTCAAGCATGGCAACAATTGTGAAGTTGGCCCAGGACCAGGCAGTGTTTCATTCTGTTGTACCAACTGATAGCCCTAACAACAACAACAACAACAACAAGGAGAACTGGTGTTGTTCTACTAGGTGGTATGTTACCTCGTGCTGCCCTAACATAAATAACACAAGTAGGTAGCTTTAAAGAAGAGAAATGTATTTTCTCATAGTTCAGGCGACTAGAAGTCCAAATTCAGGGCATGGCTCTAGGGGGAGGGCCTTCCTTGTCTGTTTCAGCTTGTAATAGTGGTGGTGGTGGTTATGTGCAGTGGAGCCAGTTCCGACTATAGTGACCCTGTGTAGGGCATTCAAGGCTGTAAATCTTCCCAGAGCAGAAAGCGTATCTTTCTCCTGAGGTGTAACTGGTAGATTTGAACTTCTGACCTTGCAGTTAGCAGCCCAACTCAAAACCCACTACACTACCAGAGCTCCTTTTAGCTTCTAGTTGTTGTCGTTGTTCAGTGCCATTGAGTCAGTTCCGACTCATAGTGACCTTGTATAGGGTTTCTGAGGAGCAGCTGGTGAGCTTGAACCACCAACCTTGCAGTTCAAACGGCTTTGCAGTCAGATGTATTAAGGACTGATTCCCTTCTAGTAGCTGCATGCAATGCTTAGCTTTCCTGAGACATCTGTCTCAGTTATCGGTCTTCCTTTTCCCATATATCCTTTTCTTGTGTCTATTCTGCGCTTTCTATAATTTGGAAGTGATTGGTTTAGGACCTACCCAAAACTGGCAGGACTTCATTTCATTTGCATAACAAAACCCATCTTTCCTAACAGGTATAGGGGTTAGGGTTCCAATACATTTTTTGGAGGACACATTCAATCCTTAAGTGGTCAGAGAAATCTTCTTTTAAGTAGGTGACAAAGTTTGAGCAGATGGCTGAAAGGTTTGAAGAGGAGTCATGTGAAAATCTGAGGCAGAACTTGGGGACTTGGGAACAGCACATCCAAAGACCCTATGGCAGGAACACATTTGTGTTGAGGGTGGGTGTGAACAGCTGAACATGTGAAGAAAATGGTCAAAAACTTTAAGTTATGTCTTCTCTGGGCCAAGAAGCAAACCAAAACTAGTCATAAAGTCATTTTCAAGAAACAGAAAAAACTCTTAAGCAAGTGTCACTTGTTAGCATGGATTAACCTGAGTTAGCACGTGCCAGACTGCAAAGCTGTTTGAACTGCAAGGTTGGCGGTTCAAGCTCACCAGCCACTCCTCGGAAACCCTATACAGGGTGGCTATGGGTCGGAATCGACTCAACGGCACTCAACAACAATAACATCAGCGTGAGTTAGCAGCACTCATGGAATCAAGACAAGTCAGCTTAGCATTCAGTGCCCAGAATAAAAGGAAAAGTTGATGTACCTAAACACTCAATGCAAAAGGCTTACCTGTGTAAACTCGATTCCTTCACCTTGTTCAATTTGGGGAGCTCCCTGTTTGGGAGCAGCATCTCACTTAATAGACTCTATTAAATCTAATTATTTGTTGATGAGAATTTTTTTCTCTACAGAAAGATGGTGGGAAGTGGTCAGATTCAGAAGAGATTTCAAGGTAGCCCAAAAGACACTTGAATTGGATGTGAGGAATGAAGGAAGAGTCCAGAATGACCCACAGATGTTTGAGCCAAGCATTTAGATGAACTGCAATGGCACTTGCTGAAATGTACAAAATGGGGGAAACCAAGAGCGAGGTCTGAAGTGCCTTTTGACTTCCAAGTGGAGAGATTGTGGGAGACCAGGCGAAGCTACGAAGACTTGATCTGGGGGGCCCTCCAGCCTGTAGAAGCTGAAGAGATGAAGTCGTGGGTACTGGAGACTCTGGGAGCAGTCAAGGAATGCTGAGGCTGCACTGACTCAAGGCAATTGTTTCAAGACAAAGAAAGTGACCAGTAACATGCGAATTGACCACTGAGTTTGGCAAGCGATGTGTTGCTGGTGACTTTGCAAACTGGTTTAGGGGAGGGACAGAGACCAAAGCCTGAAGAGGGAATATGAGGCCAGGCAGTGAGGTGGAGCCAAGACCCTGTAAAGGGTTTTCATTGTGAATTGGGCAGGGAAATAGAGCCATGGTAGGGAGGGGGGATGGGATTAAAGCAGGTTTCATTGTCTTCTTTCTCTGAATTGATGAAAGGATTACAGTATATTTGCATGCTTGTGGGGAACCAAAATGGAATACAGGAGAGATGGAGTGAGGGTTGGAGTCAAGTTCTTGGCATGAAAGAACACAGGGTGGGTACCAGAAAGACTGAGCTGACCACAGAAAGCATGAGGCAGTTGGGAGGTAGGATGGAGAAAAGGACTGAATCGGAAATTTTGGGAATGATGCGGTTGCTTGCTGGTAGTAACAAGTCTAAGCCTTTGCCATGACTCTAAGGCATGACAACCAGGGTGGAGGTGGCTCAGGTTGTGGCTGAAGAGGTTGGGAAACAGAGAAGCAAGAGAGTTCATGGTCCTTGCTGAAGATACCAAGAACATTTGGTAAGAGGACAGTGGGCCAGAAAACCTCCTATGAGGGGGAATGACAAGGTGCAGGATGGTATAACCTGAGGCATGGCTTTCAGAAGACTGGTTGCTTATTACTAGAGGAGGGAGGAGAGATGTTCTGGGAAAGTGTTACCTCCAGGTCCTCTGGGCTCGGGATAAAACAACTACCAGGTCAGAGAGCTGCAGGGAAGACAACATCCTCAGGGATGTTTCCATCACAGCAAAAAGGTGAAGGAGTAATGCTGAGAAGTGAGGAGATGGGACTTTTTTTGGCAGCTCCATGCGTTTTCAGTAGAAGTGTAAGGGTCAGCAAGTGGAGTGGATCAGAGCAGACTGGAATAAGGGAGGGAATCAGCCTACATCGGAAAGTCATGTACACTCTGTAAGCAACCTGGTGAACAGATCCCAGGTAAGCCCAGAGCCAGGAGAGCTGATGCTGCAATATATATCAGCAAGAAGGACGCTCACTGAACAGGCCGCTCTCTGCCTGGCTGGCGGGGGGACTGGCCTGACCAGTGGGGGATTTTCCCTGTGGAAATGACAAGCTGTGTGCTCTTACATCCTGTTTCAAAGGTCAGCTTGGAGAAACCCAGGCTACTCTATGACTATGTGGCCACACACAGTGAAAGGTCAAAGCATTAGACTAGAATCCCACTCTGTACCCCAACTGCTCTGCTAGTGGTGAGAGTTGGGGAGTATCCACTCTTGGTGTGGTCCTATGACATCTATTCTCAGGGCCTGACCAGGAGAACTTTTGCTTACTCACTTGCCATACTCCGATACTACATGAAGACATTAAAATTCCTGAGGGGGGTGATTTGCATTGGGTGGAAACCAGGGTGCTATGGGCACTTGGTTTAGCTCAGTGCTCAGCAGCTAGCTAAAATATTCACAAACAGCAGGCCCCGGCATTATGGTTACTTTCCTGACCTCAGTCTCAAATGCCAAATCTCAAAACTATCATTAAATTGTCCAGATTTCTTCATGTCTGCTAAACTTCATAATACTCAACTGAGTGTATGCTTACCACCGGCCCACTTGACAGTGTTTGTTTGGAACTTAATGAGTTATTCTAAGTTCACTGGGAAGAATAAAGCTGAGATAATTTTGAATAAGGAGAATAATAAAGGAGGGTGTGACCTGCCCAATATCAAAACAAACCAGAAAGATGCAGTACTTCCTAAAAGTATAGTATCAGCAAAGGAATTAAGAAAAAAAATAGATTTGTGAACTATCAAGTCTAAAAATGCTGAGATACGTGTGGGATCTTAGTATCTCACAGGTGGCATGGGAAAGGAAGGACAACTCAACATAGGAGCTTGGGACGCTTTGCTATTGGTATGGGGTTAGGGAGAGAAGGGGAAAAGCAAATTAGATTCTTACTTTTTTAGACACAAAACTCAGAAGCCATAAATGGAAGACACTGAGTGAGACATTTAACCACATAGCAATAACTTCAGTATGACAAAAGACATATTAAAAACAGTTATAAGATTAAAAACAGACTGGTGGTAAAACTGACTGGGAGAAAATATTTCCAATACATAGCAGGCAGTATACAAGGGTAAGTCAAAAAGCATTGCTACAAAAAATCACAGAACCCTTTATTAAGTAGAAATATCAGTATCAAAAAGTGAAGCTATTATTTCTCAATATGTCTTCCATCTGGATCAATATATTTCCAAAAGCCAGGAAATTTGGAAGATAAATGCCTGGTCCCCTCAACTGGAAAAGATCCATATTTGTGCCCATTTCAAAGAAAGGTGACCCAGCAGAATGCAGAATTATCTAACAAGATCACTAAAATCACATGCAAGTAAAATTTACTAGAAATTTGTAGCAGTACTTTGACAGAGAGCTGTCAGAAATTTAAGCTGGATTCACAAGAAGACTTGGAATGAGGTATATCATTGTTGATGTAAAATGGATCTTGGCTGAAAGCAGAGAATAACAGAAAGATGTTTGCTTGCATTTTATTGACTATGCAAAGGCATTCAACTGTGTGGATCATAACAAACCATGAATACTGTTGTGAAGAATGTGAATTTCAAAACACTTAATTGTGCTCATGAGTAGCCTATACATAGACCAAGAGGCAGTCATTCAAACAAAACAAGAGGATACAGTATAGTTTAAAATCAGGAACAGTATGAGTCAGGGTTGTATCCTTTGATAAAACTATTCAATTTGTATGCTAAGCAAATAATCTGAGAAACTGAACTATATAAAGAACAGTATGGCATCAGGATTGGAGGTTGTTGTTGTTAGAAGCCATCGAGTCAGAACTGACTCATAGTGACCCTATGCGCAACAGAACAAAATACTGCCTGGTCCTGGGCCAACCTCACAATTGTTTCCTGTGGATGCTGCCACTTTGCCAATCCATCTCACTAGAGAGTCTTCCTCTTTTTCTCTGACCCTCCACTTCACCAAACATGATATCCTTCTCTAGTAACTGGTCCCTCTTGACAATATGTCCCAAGTATGAGATATGAAGATTGGCCATCCTGGCCTCCACGGAGCACTTTGGCTGCACTTCTTCCAACACAGATCTGTTGGTTCTTTTGGCAGCCCATGGCATTTTCAATATTCTCCTCTAACACCATAACTCAAAATCATCAATTGTTCTATGGTCTTCGTGATTCACTGTCCAGCTTTCACATGCATATGAGGTTATTGAAAATACCATGGCTTGGGTCAGGCGCACCTTAGTTCTCAAGCTGACATCTTTGATCTTCAACACTTTAAAAAAGTCTTGTGCAGCAGATTTGCCTAATGCAATACGTTGTTTGATTTCTTGACTGCTGCTTCCATGAGTGTTGATAGTTGATCGAAGAAGAATGAAGTCCTTGACAACTTCAATCTTTTCTCTGTTGATAAGAATGTTGTTTATCGGATTGGAGGTAGACTCATTTAAACCTGTAATATGCAGATGATACAAGCTTGCTTTCTGAAAACAAAGAGATATTGAAGCACTTACTGATAAAGATCAAAGACTGAAGCCGTCAGTATGGATTATAATTCAATGTCAAGCAAATAGTAATCCTCATAATTGGGTCAATAAGCAGCATAATGATAAACAGAGAAAAGACTGAAGTTGTCAAATATTTCATTTTACTTGAATCCACAATCAATGATCATGGAAGCAACAGTCAGGAAATCAAATGACATTGTATTAGTCAAATTGGCTGCAAAAGACTTCTTTCAAGTATTAAAAAGCAAAGATGTCACTTTAAAAACACAAGTGTTTGTGATCCAAGTCATGATATTTTCATTCACTTCATATGCATGTGAAAGCTGAACAATGAATAAGGAAGACCAGAGAATTGTTGCATTTAAATTATGGTGTTGGTGAAGAATACTGAAAGTACCATGGACTGCCAGAAAACAAATGAATCTATTTTGGAAGACGTACCACCAGAATGCTCCTTAGAAGCAAGGATAGCAAGACATAGTCTTGTGTACTTTGGTATTAGGAGGAACCAGTCCCTGGAGAAGGAAATCATGCTTAGTAAAAGAAAGGGTCAATCAAGGGAGAAGAGCGGAGTACGGGTCACTACCCAGAGAAACAGTGACGCCAGAGATGGAGGCAGAGACGATAGCGTGGAGAGATGGAGCGGCTGGGAACTCTAGACCCAGAGAGAGAGAAGGGCTGTGTGCTGACGACCAGCAGGCAGGCTTGCAGAGTATACCGTTTGGTTGGTTGATGATGCATGGAGGGGATTGTAACCATGGCAATGAAACGATATACAATAGGATGAATGTAAAGCTAATGTTCTCCCATGTAAACTATCAGATAATTCACAATAAAACATTCAAAAAAAAAAAGAAAGAAAGAAAGGGTCAAAAAAGATGAGGATCCCCAGTGAGATGATTGACACCATGGTTGCAACAATGGGCTCAAATATAACAATAATTGTGTTGTTGATGCAGGGTCAGGCATTGTTTTGTCCTAGTGTACATAGGATTGCTATGTGTAAGAACCAACTCAATGGCACCTAACAAAACTTCCTCAAGGGACTCAAATCATGTTCCTTTAAAATGTTCTTTGAGTTTGGGGAACAAAATGAAGTCTGAAGGGTCAAAATCAGAGCTGGAGGGTGGATGGGTTAAGTTTTCTCATGAAATTCTCTTGCTGCCCTCATCTTTTCTTCCAGTTGCTATAGCTTTTCTATATTCAAGAGCAAGTTTCAGTCTCTTCTGACATCCATTTTGGTCCTTTCTTGTCTTTTTAATGCCTTTTGCTTTCTTTATGTATGATGTTCTTGATGTAATCCTACAACTCCTCTGGTCATTAGTGGTTATTAGTGTCTTAAGCTTCAAAATGTTCTTGAGATGGTCTCTAAATTCAGGTGAAATATACTCCAGGCCCTGGTATGGTGCTGTGGGCTAATATGGCAGACTGCAAAGTTGTTTGAACTGCAAGGTTGGTGGTTCAAACTCACCAGGTGCTCCTTGGAAACCCTATACAGGGTCGCTATGGGTCAGAATTGACTCGACGGCACTTACAACAACAAACATTCCAGGTCACATTTTGGTTCTTGAAGAGTTGTTTTAATTTTCTTCAGGCTCAGCCTGAATGTGCATATGAACAATTGACGGCACTTAACAACATATATAATATATATATATATATATATATCAGTGAATTCAGTACAGAATGCGGTGCATGGTTGTTATGGGGGAAAAAAATCCTCAGTACAATTTTCTTTGCCTTTTTCTCACCAATGCAAACTTCAATTTTCTTAAAACTTCTTCATAATAAGTCTTCGTGATCATCCTGTGTCTCTGGATAGAATCTATCTAGATTACCCACTAGGAATTCCAGAGAACAGTCGTCATAACCTTCTGAGCTGGCCTCTCCTCTCTGTTTTCAATTTAGCTGCCTCATAAGGTCCCCTCAGAAGCCACTGTTTTGATTGGACTTTTTTCCTTAGTATCATTCTGGTAAATCTGACTTGCTCCTGGTTATGATTCATTTCATGAAATCATTTTCATTAGCTTCTATCTTGTGTAAAACACTGATGAAATGACTGGTTTTTTGAATGAAGTGACTGTCACATAACACTTTTTTTAGTATCCTTTTTTAAAAGGCACCTGAAGGAGGCTATGACAAGTGTATACTGTTAGAACCTGTCTGCAGCCATCACTGATCACAGAGACAAGTTTAAACACGTTTTGTTTGGAATAAGCCTGTGCACATGTCTGAACTGGAACCCTGTGTAGCAATACTTTTTTTACTGACTTTGATAATATTTGTCTATATGCGTATTTCATTAATTCTGAGTTTCATACCTTTTTTTACATTTTAATCAAACGATAATACATTTCATTAATAGCATTCTTATTCTATAACAATCCACTACCATCGAGTAGGTTCCTACTCATAGCAATGCTATATAGCGTTTCTGAGGTTATAAATCTTTACGGGAACATAAAGCCTCATCTTTCCCACAGAGTGGCTGGTGTGTTTGAACTACCAACCTTGCAGTTAGCATCCAGGGCTCCTTTGATTCTATCATTTTTATATTTGTATATGTACAGAAAAATATCTAGAAAAATACACAAAACTGTTCATCCTATAGAGGGTAAGATTTTTGTTTTAGTTTGTTAAGATCTGTCATGTCAATTCTGACTCATAGCGACTCTGTACAAGGTTTCCAAGGAGCATCTTGTGGGTTTGAACCACCAGCCTCTTGGTTTGCAGTCCAGTGCTTATCCTACAGCGCCACACCAGGAGTCCATATTTCCTAGAAAAATACTCAAAACTGTTCATCCTGTTGTTGTGAAGTGCCGTCGAGTTGGTTCGGACCCATAGCTACCCTTTATAGGGTTTCTGAGGAGCAGCTGGTGAGCTTGATCTGCTGACACTGCGGTTCAAACCGATTTTGCAGTCCCATACCACATCAGGACTCCTAGAGAGGGTAAGATTAGGGATGGCCAAACTTACTGAACAAAATTGGGGTTCTGTAAACCACAAAGAAGGGATTACTACTGTGGAGCCAAAGAGCAAAGTTTGCCATAATTTTTCTTCTTGCTCCCAATTCTTTCAAATGACAATTCTGAGCACTTGGCCTGAGGTAGTTAGTATCCCACAATTCTTCTGGGAGCAGTGGAAAGTGAAGTTTATAAATGTAGAATAAATAACTCAAGTATGTGGTGAATAGCTGATTACTAGATTCTAAAATGTCCTCATGGACTGATTGTAAGGGTTGGAAATCTAAAGGTGGACATTTTATAGCAAGGAGGGGAATGATTAACTTTTCATTCTAGGAGCGGAGGACCCTAGGACCACCGATGGAGAAAAATGGAGAGCGGGATCCTACCCAGAGAGGCAGTGAGGCCTGAGATGGAGACAGAGAAGATGACGTCAAGAGATGGTGTGACTGAGGACTCAGGATCAGGAGATGGAAAGGGGCTGAGGACTGTGGTGGGGTGTGTGTGCAGGCTTACAGGGTACACCCTTTGGTTGGGTAAGGATGCATGGATGGGATGGTAACTATGCCAATGAAATGATAGATGATGGAATGAATGTAAAACTAATGTTCTCCCATGTAGACTATCACACAATTCACAATAAAACATTTAAAATAAATAAATAAAATGTCCTCATGGCTTCTGCAGGAGGACATTTTAGAATCTAATAATGAATCCTCAGTAGATGTGTTTTGCAAAACACACTAGCGAAAATTATATTGTTCAACTAAGGTCTCAAGCTTGATACTGAAACGAGTGCATCATTTCACATGAAGGAATTGTAGAAATCCGTAGAGGCAGGGGCATAGTGCAAATAATCTTATAGCTTGAGCATTTGATGGGAAATTGAACAAGCTTTGCAGAGAGAAGACGGAGACTCACAGGTTTTCAGCATGTAGGATTCCTACAACAGGTCGCCAAGTGATGAATTCCCTCCGCTTTTGTTTATTATTGTTTATCATCCACTGTGAGTGACCTTAACTATATTTAAAATGCTGGTGGCTAGCTTTCAGCACCACATAACACACAAGCCACCACAGTAAGACCTTGATGTCAGCAGCCCGATTTGTAACCATTAGTCGAATTAGGCTACTAATCTCACAGTCAGCAGTTTGAAACTACCAGCTGTTCCATAGGAGAAAGATGAGACTTTCTGCTCCCGTAAAGATTTACAGCCTCAGAAACCCTGTACAGGGTCGCTATGAGTCGGAACTGACTCCACGGTACTTAACAACAACAACAATGGGTCAGAATGGACTTGATGGCACTTAATAATAACAACAAAATTAATATAAAAAAGAAAACCCATTCCTAAATGGGAGTCTACCACTCCTCTGTCAGTTTGTCTTACTGTGGTGGCTTGTGTGTTATGTGGTGCTGAAAGTTAGCCACCAGTATTTTAAATACGGTCAGGGTCACTCACAGTGGACAAGTTTCAGCAGAGCGTCCAGACTAAGACAGACTAGGAAGAAGGAAAGGTGGATTACTTCTGAATGGTTAGTTACTGAAAACATTATGAGTATCAGGGAAACATTGTCTAATATAATGCTGGGAATGAGCCCCTCAGGCAGGAAGGCATTCAAAATACTACTGGGAAAAAGCTGTCTCCTCAAAACGGAGTTGACCTTAATGATGTGGATGGAGTAAAGCTTCCAGAACTTTCATTTGCTGAAGGGATACAACTCAAAAGAGAAGAAACAGCTGCAAACATCCATTAATAAGTGGAACTTGGAATAGACGAAGTATGAATCTAGGAAAACTGGAAGTCCTCAAAACTGAAATGAAACCCATGAAGATCGATATCCTAGGCACTGTTGTTATAGTTAAGCGCTATCAAGTCGGTTCCAACTTACAGCGACCCTCCAGGGTTTCTGAGGAGCAACTGGTGAGTTTGAACCGCCAACGTTGCTGTTCGAATGGACTGTGTGGTCAAGTGCTTATCCTACAGCGCCACACCAGGACTCCACATCCTAGGCATTAGTAACTGAAATAGCAGGTATTGGTCATTTTGAATGGTTTGCTGTGCCAGGAATGACAAACTGAAGAGGGATGAAGTCACAATTATCATCAAAATGAACATTTTAAGATCTGTCTTGAAATACAATGCTGTGACAGAATAATTTCCATATGCCTATAAGCTCACCAGTGGCTCCTAGGAAACCCTATACAGGGTTGCTATGGGTTGGAACTGACTCGAGGGCACTTAACAACAACAATAAGGAACACCAGTTAGTACAATTATTATTCAAATTTATGCACCAATCACTAAAGCCAATGATGATGAAGCTGATGAATTCTACCAAATTCTTCAGTCTTCAATTGATCAGACATGTAATCAAGATGCAATAATAATTACTGGTGATTGAATTGAAAAAGTTGGAAAGAAAGAGAAAGGGTCAGTACTTGGAAAATATGGCCTTGGTTATAGAAATGATGCTGGAGATGATATGATAGAATTTTGCAAGACCAATACTTTTTTCAACAACATAAATGGTGAAAACACACATGGACTTCACCAATTAGAATACATAGTATTCAAACTGATTACATCTGTGGAAAGAGACAATGGAGAAGCTCAACATCATCAGCCTAAATAAGGCCAGGGACCGACTGTGGAACAAACCATCATATGTAAGTTCAATCTAAAGCTAAATAAAATCAAAACAAGTCCACAAGAGCCAAAACATAACCTTGAGTATATTTCACCTGAATTTAGAAACCACTGCAAGAAGAGATTGAATGCATTAGATACTATTGACCAAAGGCCAGAGGAGTTGTAGAATGCTATCAAAAACATCATACATACGTGAAGAAAGCAAAATGTCATTAAAAAGACAGGAAAGAAAGAAAAGACTAAAATGGATGTCAGAAGAGACCTTGAAACTTGATCTTGAATGTAGAGAAGCTAAAGTGACTGGGTGAGATGAGGAGGTAAAAGAGCTGAACAGAAAATGTCAAAGGGCAGCTCTAGATGTGCAAAGACCTGGGGTTAGAAAACCAAAAGGGAAGAATGCTGAGCTTTCAGCATTCCCCAAGTTGAAAGAAATAAAGAAAAAATCCCAGCCCTGAGTTACAACACTGAAAGATTCTATGTTGTTGTTGTTGTTGTGAAGTGCCATCAAGTCGATTCCGACCCATAGTGACCCTGAATAGGGTTTCCAAGGAGCAGCTGGTGAGCTTGAACCACCAACCTTACAGTTCAAACGGCTTTCTATAGGCAAGGCAAAATGAGCCCTGATGTGGCTCTGTAGGATAAGTACTAGACTGGTAACCACAGGTTGCCAGTTCAAATCCACCATCTGTTCTTGTAAACCCTATACAGGGTCAATATGAGTTGATTCCATGGCATACAGCAACAACAACAAAAATGGGCAACATATTGAATGAAGTAGGAAAATTAAAAGAAGATGGAAGAAATATAAAGTCACTGTACCAAGAATAACTGGTTAACATTTAATTATTGCAGGAGGTAATATATGATAAAAAATCAATGGCATTGAAGGAAGGCCAAGCAACCCTGAAGGCATTGGAAACAAGCAAGATCCCAGGAACTGATGGAATTCAAATTAAATGTTTCAACAAGCTGATAAAGTGCTAGAGGCTCTCACTCATATATGCCAAGAAATTTGGAAAACAGCTACCTGGCCAACCTACAGAAAGAGATCCATATTTGTGCCCATTATACAGAAAGGTGACCCATCAGAATGCAGAAATCATCAAACAATGTCATTAATATCAGATGCAAGAAAGAAAAAAAAAAAGCAGAATGTTTGGCTGTTGCAATGTCAAGCAAGCTGTTTACCTTGGAGCCATAAAGGCAAGAAATTAAGCCTGTCAGCATAAACCCTCTTCTAAGATTGAAACTCAAAGAAAACACAAGAGCAATCTTTTATGCTTGCTGGTGATCGCCCTGGTCAACTTGTGAGTGCAAATGGGGGAAATGCAGCAATGAAGACATTATCTGCATTTGGCCATGTACCATAAATACTTGTTGACCTTGAAATGAGAACAATGAGAAGTGGAAGGGCTGGCTAGTTTGAAGTTCAGGGAGATTTGAGAATTCCTGAACCCAAGGACACTGACCTAGCTACTGGGGACTAGAGTTAAGAGTGAAGCAGCCAGCTGAAGTGAGGGGAGTTGGGCGAGAACTCCCAAGCTTTCCTGACTGTGCTGTTTCAGAATGAGGGGTGTAAGGTAGAATCCCCACTGAACAGTTTTCCTCTTGTCCAGATGGGTCTGAAAGGGGATGGGGGAATACAGAGGTAGGAGTTTATGATTTAATTGTAAGTATTTGATAAGGAGCTCTGGTAGCGTAGTGGCTATAAATCGGGATGCTAACCTCAAGGTCGGCAATATGAAACTACAATCGGTTCCACTGGAGAAAGATGAGGCGGTCTGCTCCTGTAAAGATTTACAGCCTCAGAAACCCTTTGTAGGGTCACTATGAGTCAGAACCGACTCCATGGCACTTAACAACAACAACATTTGGCAACAAGACTCATTGTTATTGTCACAACCGTAAATGTAGAAGTTATATAACAGCGGGAAGTAGCTAATCTTTCATTTCAGCAACAGAGGACCCTAGGACCATCAAGAGGGAAGAGCATGTGTGGAGCATGGGATTCTAACCACAAAAGTGGTGACAGCAGACACGGTGGCGGAGGCAATGACATAGAGAGATAGAGCAGCTGAGGGCTCTAGGCACATGGAATAAGAAAGGCAGTGTGACTACCGGCAGAAGTCTGGCTTGCAAAATGTGCTCTCTGGGGATTTAAATGAATATATATTTTCTGTGTGGTAGGTGTACATCAAAACAAAACAAAACAATGGAATAGAGGTAAATACTGTTAACTGATGGTACATGGAGGGGATTATAATCGTTGCAATGAAACAAAATATGACTTGGTGAATATAAAACTGATGATCTGCCCTGTAAACTTTCATTCAATCACAATAAAGGCTTTCAAAAAAATATCACATGCAAGTAAAATTTTGCTGAAGGTAATTAAAAAACGAATGTAGCAGTTCATCAACAAGCTGCCAGAAATTCAAACCGGATTCAGAAGTGGATGAGGAATGAGGGGTATCATTTCTGACATCAGATGGATCTTAGCTGAAAGCAGAGAATACCAGAATTACTATACAAAGGTATTCTACTGTGTGGATCATAATAAACTACAGATAACATAGAAGAATGGGAATTCTAGAATTGCGCTCATTTAGAACCTATGCACAGACCAAGAGGCAGTTGTCAGAACAGAACAAAGGGATACTGAATGGTTTTAAATCAGTAAAAATGTGTGTCAGGGTTGTGTCCTTTCACCATACTTATTCAATCTATGTGATGAGCAAATAATCTGAGACGCTAGATTATTTGAAGAAGAATGTGGCATCAGGATTGGAGGAAGACTCTTCAACAACCTGTGATATGCAGACAGTATAACCTTGCTTACTGAAAGCTAAAAGGACTTAAAACACCTGCTGATGATCAAAGCCTGCAACCTTCAGTATAGATTTCACCTCAATGTAAAGAAAATGAAAATTCTCACAATGGAACCAAAAAATAACATCATAATAAATAGAAAACATTGAAACTCAAATACTTCATTTTCCTTGGATCCACAATCAGTACTCATGAAAGCAAAGGTCAAGAAATCAAACAACGTATCTGCCACAAAAGACCTCCTTAAAGTGTTAAAGAGCCAAGAGGACTAAGATTTGCCTAAACCAGACCATGGTCTTTTCCATTGCTTCATATGCTTGTGAAAGTAGGGCAATGAATAAGGAAAATCACAGATGAATCTTGATGTGTCTGATTTATTGTGTTGATGAAGATTATTGACTATAATATATACTGCCAAAAGAATGATCAAATTAGCTTTGGAAGAAGTATGGCCACATTGCCCCTTCTTCTCTTGTACTTTGGACATGTCATCAAGAAAGACCAGTCTCTGGAGAAAGATACCATGTTTGGTGGAATGTCAATGAAAACGAGGAAGACCCTCAGCGGGAGAAAAAATGCTGAAATAACAATAGTAAGTATCGCACAGGGTGAGGCAGTGCTTTGGTCTGTTGTACACAGGGTTGCTATGAGTCAGAGCCTATATGACAGAACCTAACAACAACAAAAACAATGAAGATGATATATTAATAAATAGAAAATATTAATAGATATACATTATGAAAAAGTCGCTCTGGTTGAAATACTGCCTCTTGTTCTATGTAGAGGTTTAGCATGAGCACAATTAAGCGTTCTGGAATTTCCATTCTTCACAATGTTATCCATGGTTTGTTATGATCCACAAAGTTAAAAGCAGAGTCAATAAAACACAAGTAAACATCCTTCTGGTATTTTGTGCTTTCAGCCAAGATCCATTTGACGTCAGCAATGAGATACAACTGACCTCAGTAGTGATATCCCCACTTCTTTCACCAACTCTTCTGAATCCAGCTTAAATTTCTGGCAGCTCCCTGTTGATGTACTATTGTAACTGTTTTTGAATAGTCTTCAACAACATTTTACTTGTGTGTGAGATTAGTGATACTATTTGATAATTTCTGCATTCTGTTTGCTCACCTCTCCTTGGAAAGGGAACAAGTCTGGATCTCTTCCAGTCTGTTGGGCAAGTAGCTGTCTTCTAAATTTATTAGCATAGACTAGTGAGTGCTTCCAGTACAATGAAATGTGTTGAAACATTTCAGTTGGTAGTCTATGAATTCCTGGAGCCTTCTCATACTTCCCTTTATTTAGACCTGGTACACAATGAAAAACTGCTGAAAATTGCAGAGCAGAAACACGGATTGAACCTGGGAGATTTTACTGATGATCTCTCCAGTTGCTGCACCTACTTTGAAATTACTTGCATGCCATTTGGATTTTGGTCTGGCAGTTGAGTCAAGGTGGAGCAGAAGTGGGAGATGGAAGGATGGGGACCAGGAACCTGGAATATTCCACAGCTTAATTTGCTCACAAAACGTCACTGTTGTTACTAGTTAAAGATCCACTTAGGTTTCCAAACAGTCTAGTCCTAATTGATCCAACTGTTCCTAGCATTACAATAGTTTTTAAGGTGACTGGATTAAATAGATGGATAGATGGCAGGTGGCTCTTCCTGCCCATCTTTATCCTGTCCCTGTGAGGTAGGTTTTGTTGTTCCACCTTAAGCATTTGGAAACTTCATCTTAGAAAGATGAACCAACTTGTCTAAGATCAGCAATAGAGTTAGGAGTCACACCTGGGTTCTCTACTTCTGAGACCTGGGCTCTGTTCATTGCACCCCAGTTGCTTTCCAAACTAAACCCGTGACTCCCTCCAGATTTTCCCCTTTCTTGTGTTTCCTAAACAATGCAATTAGCTGTTACCTGTTGGCCCTGTGAGAAATTCTCAAGATGGTTCATCTTCAGGAATAAAGGGCACACAAGATGGCTACACCAGACATAGGTTGTTGAGTCACACCCAGGGGTACATGAGCAGGATGAATTGGGGGAGGGGAGAAAGAAATCTGTTCTAAGACTAGGAGCTTTAAATAAGAATACAGTCATTTAGGCCACGGGTGCCATCTGGGCTAGACTGTGAACTGCATGCTAACTGGGGATGGGAAAAACAGGAATAATAAAACTGTCAGCTGGCCATGATGCACGTCTGCCCGTGTCTACTGGGTTGGGCGCCCGATTTTGCAAAACCGAATAAAGGAAACCTCACTCTCACTAAAATGAGTACAGATTGGATTTCTTAAGCGTTTGTTGGTAAGCACTTGTGATAACTCTTTGGTGGCCACATAACCAAGAGGAACCGAGGCAGTATCAGGTTATCGACAATGTTACTCACAGCCCCAATTTATGGTGACCCCATGCACAACAATGTGCTCCCTAATCTTGGGCCATCTCTATCATTGTCTAGAGACAGAACTGTTGTGATCCACAGAGTTTTCATTGGCTGATTTTAGAAGTAGAGCGCCAGATCTTTCTTCCTAGCCCATCTTAGTCTGGAATCGTAGTAACCCACTACCACGGTATCAATTCCAAATCATAGCGACCCCACAGGACAGAGTAGGACTGCTCCATAGGGTTTCCAAGATTGAAAAGCCTTAGGAGAGCAGGCAGCTTCATTGTTCTGCAGAGTGGCTGGGGGGTTTGAACTGCTGACCTTGCAGTTAACATCCCACTGCTTAGCCCTCTGCACCACCAGGACTCCTTGGAAGCATCATTGCAACATGCAAACTACCACTGCAGATGAATGGTGATGCACGTGAGGCACACTAGCCTGGATTAGAACTCGGTTTCTTGCATGAATGGGAGAATTCTACCAACAAACAACAATCGTCCTGATATTTGTAATTACTTGTTATTTTACTGCCACCTCCATGGACTCGATGAGTCCAGCACCAATCCCATAGAGAGCTCCGAACTATGGTTTCATGGAGTCAGGATAACTCAAGTCATTTAACCTAAACTTTATGGAGAAAGAAGGGTGGGTGTGTTAGTCAGAGGGTACTGTGCTATGTGGTTGTACAGTAGAGAGAGGACAGAGAAGAATGAGGCTTCACTGGTGGTGTCCAAGTGTGGATACCAGTTATGTGAACCCAGCAGATAGCAGCATATAAGGGCACAGATTTACACTGGGGATATTCCCTGCTCCATCCTTCATGGTAGGTCTTCTGAAGGAAGTTGGGTTCTGGAAAGGTGAAATGAGGATTCCAGTCACAGGAAGTGCTGGAGCTGAGCCCAGTGCCCAGACGTTGCAGAGTGTGCAGAAAGCATTTGCAGCACCCACTTGGCCTCAGTCCCACTGCCTCCTCTCTCTCTGCCAACTCTCCATGCACTGCTGCCAGATAGAGCTCTGATCATATCATTACTCTGTTCAGTACCTCCCAGGGCTGGCACCCCGGTACAGCCAGCAAAACATCCCAACACACTATGCTGGTGGTCAAAGCCTTTCATAGCCAAATGTCTTTCTCTGTTCTCCGGGGTATGGCTGTCTCTGAGCCAGCCTCTCTCCCTCCCACCTCTACCCAGCCTGATCTCTTCACACTGCCAAACCCTGCCCATAATGCAAATGCCTCCTCCCAGAAAGCCTCTTGTAACTTTCACCCTGCCGACTACTCCAAGCAAGTGTTCCTGGACAAGTTACTTGCTTTCTCTCCAGTGTTAGCACCTGTGGGGGATCTGAAGCGTGAATCAAGTCTTAAGGGATCTTGACTGGTGGAGAAGGGATATTGGAACTTAGAGGGTTAGATGACCAGGCCAAGGAATGTGTGGTTTCTCCAATATTTTAATATATAAAGCACAGTTTTTGTTTTTAATTATAGAAGTAACAAAACTGACTGGAAAACAGATTAAGAGAAAACAAAACAAAACCCTATAATTAACTCAGGCAGCAAATACATCTACTGTGAGAGTTTTGGAGAATACTTGTTACATACTTGTAGGTGGACATTACTTTTCATGCCTGTTGGAGGTCTGGGTTGGGAGTGGAGGTTAGAACTGGAGGAGAAAGATTTGGGAGTGAAGATTGTACAGGTAGCAAGGGAAACCTTGGGAGCTATGAGCTTATCTAGGGAAAGAGTGGAGGATAAATAGAAGGCTTAGGTCCCAAGGCAATGTAGGATCAGCACTGGACTGCTAACTAGAAGGGCAGCGGTTCAAATCCACCAGGTACTCCTCGGAAACCCTATACAGAGTCGCTATGGGTTGGAATCAACTTGATGGTACTTTAACATTTTAGGCATTTTAGGAAGATAGCAGAAGACGTGGAGGCGTCCATCACAAAGTAGCAGGAGAAGGAAGAGATGGAGTCAGTTGGCCCGAGGCTAGAGCAGCTCCCAGGAATGGCCTGGAAGACAAGTAAGTAATGGGTGAACTTTGGCGTTGTGGAGGGCAGGGGTGGCATGGCGCGGGGCTGCAGCATCCCAAGGGCTCCTTGCCATTGAGGGCGGCGAGCTGAAGGGGCTTTTCCGGTGGGAAAATGTGGCCGGAGACGGCGGGTGAGTCAGGTTCCCGCTTTTATCTTCCGTCTCCTCGAAACCCTGCAGAATCGCGTCGTTGGTCAGGTAAGTTCAATCGCGCAGTGCATGCTCTGGGTTGCGTGAGGCTTCCCTGCCCGATAGTGGAGGGATTTTGGAGGAGTGGGCTCCCCAACTGTTCTTGGTGATGTGGCTGAGAGTTTTCGCAGTGGGCCCTAAGTATAGACCGAGCCCTGGGGCAGAGAGCTCCGTCCTCACCCTAGTAGCGGCCCACGCCGGACACAGTGCGACCGCTCGGGACACACAGCGGAGCTGGACTCAGTTGGGAAACTTGTCTTGGTTACATACTCGTTACCACAAGGTGAGCCTCAAACTTTCGCGGGACCCGCCCACGCTCGGACCTCAGCGAAGGTAAAAGCAGCTGCGCAGCGAAGTGTAGACCGCGGCCAAGAGGCAGCTGCCCCACCTCCAGGACCCCGCCCCGCCGGAGACCCCGCCTCCGTTACCGGTCCCGCCCCCCGAGCCCCTCCCCGAGCCGGAGAGTCTGGCGGGCAGGACCAGGCTGGTGGACGCGCGGTCTGGGGCTTAGGCCATGCCTGGCGGGGCCCAGAAGACTGCCCCGCACTCGGCGTGGCCCCGGTAGGCTCCTCACGGACCTGGCCATGCCGCTGGCGGTGCAGGATGGATTGTACGTGGCGCTGGAGCTGGCCATCGCCGTGCTGTCGGTGGCGGGCAACGTGCTGGTGTGCGCCGCGGTGGGTACGTCGAGTGCGCTGCAGACACCCACCAACTACTTCCTGGTGTCCTTGGCGGCGGCCGACGTGGCCGTGGGACTGTTCGCTATCCCCTTTGCCATCACCATCAGCTTGGGCTTCTGCACTGACTTTTATAGCTGCCTTTTCCTCGCCTGTTTCGTGCTAGTGCTCACGCAGAGCTCCATCTTTAGCCTCCTGGCCGTGGCTGTCGACAGGTACCTGGCCATCTGCGTCCCGCTCAGGTGAGACGCGCGGCGCCCCGGACTCTAGGGCTCCGTGGAAGACCGGAAAAGAACCGCTCTCTCCAGGCACAAGTTCTCAGACAGGCAGGCTGGGGCGCGCGGGGCGCTCGGAGCTCAGCTCTCAGGCTGGGAGGCGTCAGCCACCCCCTGAGACACGTGTACCCTTATGCTGGGAGCCTCACCAGTTCCCCGGATAAGTACACGGACCGACTCTGCGACTTTAGGGCGTCCTGGGTGCGTGCGTCCCTCTAAAGAGGTCAGCAGAGGGACTGACCAACCCTAGGAATGCCGGAGAGTGCGGTCCCCGGTGCGCCCGTCGAGGCTCGGGGGAAAGCATTGCTCCAGCAGTCGGGTGCCCCCCACCCTCCACTCAGGCGCTGGAGGTTTGACGACCCTGCCGGTAAGGCAGAGGTTCAGACCCCAGGCAATTTTGGACCCTGGGACAGTCTCCTCCCTACTTAGCTGCAGAATCTGCCAGACCAATCAGGAGAAGATGCTGGTTAACTTTGGGGGAAGTCACAGACTTTTGTCCCTGCATGCTTAATGGTGACTCAGATCACCTTTATATAGTTTTAAAAATTAAAAGTGCAAACTGGTTCTCCAAAGAGGCGGACAGTCTTAGAGCCGCATTGCTGTTATGTAACCCTGTTTGTCCCATGAACTAGTGATCAACCTGTATGGGCCGTCTCCACTCTGTCCCAACAAGCTGGGAAGTGTCACCGAGATCTTGGCAAACTGTAGAAAGGTTACCTGGGGATGTTGTCAGTCCTCAGAGCCCCGGGGTGTAGCAGAGGAATTCAGTTTAGCGCATGTGTATCAGGGGATCAGCATTTCGTTATAGTTATTATCTTTGGTGCCTGGGTCCCTTTGGTGTTTCTGAGTTGGGTGAGCTTGCGAGCTCTGTGGATTTGAAACTGAGACAGGGAAACAGAGCCACAAGTGGTTAGTAGGTGCTATTGTATTGGTCATAGGGTTTCTTAGCTGTAATATTTATGGAAGAAGATAGCCAGGTCTTTCTCCCATGGAGCTGGGTGTATTTGAACTACCATCCTTCAGATTAGCAGTCAAGTGTTTAATCTTTGCATCACCATGGCTCCTTAGAGCCAGAGGAATCAGAAGGAAAGGAAGAAACTCATTTATTGAGCGTTAACTATGTACCAGGCAGTTTATATTAAATTTAAATACTTTTAATTTTTTTTCTTAAATGATTTATTATGAATTATGTGACAGTTTACATGGGAGAACATTAGTTTTACATTCATTCTATCGAATATTGTCTCATTGCCATGGTTACAATCCCCTCCATGCAATCCTTCCCCCGTACCCCCAGCTCTTCAGCACACACTCGCTCTCCCTCTAGGGATCTAAAGTCTCCAGCTGCTCCATCGCTCTAAGTCATCATCTCTGGCTCCATTTCAGGCATCACTGCTTCTCTGGGTAGGGTCCCGCTCTCTGCTCTTCTCCCTTGATGGTCCTAGGGACCTCTGCTCCCAGACTGAAAAGTCAATCACTCCCCTCCTTGCTATAAAACATCTGCCTTTACATTTCCAACCCTCACAGTCAGTCCTGATAACAATTATTCACTATTGTATCACAAGAGACCCTCTGCATTTCATCAGGCCTGCCTAGTCAGATTGAATACTACTCACTGGAGATTCTACCTTCCTCCAGGTCTTCTCTATCTAGGTTCCCTCTTGAAAGCTTGTAAGCCAGTCACTTCTTGCCTTTGTAGCCCCCCACCCCCCATTTTAGGTAGCCATTGTCCAAGTTGCCCATCCCTGTCTACTCTGTGTGTGGAGGGGGTGGGAATGATTCTTGCTGTAAGGACCTGTTCCCTCTTTTGAGCTACTGCTTCCGTGGGTGTAGGTAATACTTTTAATTCTTGAAATAATTCTAGAGGATATTTTGGAGTTAGAGGGTGGTGGCTAAGAGAGATTAGAGTCTTGTTCAGGATGGTGCATCTGGAATGAGAGTCAGAACTAGAACTTGAACTCAGAGCTGGCTCAAAGCTGGTACTGTATTTCTACCATGTTACAGGCTATGTTGCAGTGCTGTGAACGGCACCAGTGTTTGGGAAACGGGCAGCAGGCATATTGTTATTTCTGTAAGAGGGTTCTGCCTGTCGTAAACTGTGCTGGTAAGGAAAATATGTTTGTGGGAATTGACTGGGGGAATGCCCTCAGAATCCTTTTTAGTAGGTTGACGGGTTGAGCCTCGTCTCAGTGGGCCTGGACCTCTTGCTTAGCCAGGCTGTGAGCTTGTTCAGGGCAGCTGGGTTATTCTACCGTGCTGCTCCTCAGGGTCTCTGACTGGGATGCCTCCAATCAGGTGTGAGAAAGGCCAGGGAGTTCAAATTTCAAGGCTTGAGAGTGCACAGCACACTTTTTCTCTCATTTGTGAGTCCCTTTTGGTTTTTATATGGGTTACTCGATGGTCTTTTGGACTTTCTCCTGGACAGCAGGGCAGTCACACTCCCTGGACTGAGCTGCCCATCAGATGGGAGCTGGAACTTGTCCAGAGAGACTCAGCTTACCCGGGAATCAGCTCAACCCGTCAACCTGTGCCACACTGAGGCAGGAAGATTCGTAAAAGTTTAAATCTGCTAGTTCTTGCCCTGATCTTAAAACCCTGGAGGTGTGTGGGGGTATATTAAGGAGAAAGAAATGTGACTCACAGGCCTTTGCATTTGTGCTAAGCTGGAAGGTCAGGTGTAGATGTAGGGAAGGAACCCCCCAGGAAGCTCCCCAGATCCAGCTCTCCTAACCAGCTCCAATGCCCGGAGGTTAGGAAGAGGTACAGCCTCCAACTCCTGTCCTGGGAAGGTAAGATCTCCTGACCTGTACCTAGCACCAGTCCTCACACAAGGGGTTGGAGAGGTGTGCCTAAGTTTCCTTGGCTTTGGCTTCCCTAAGCCCTCCTGCAGTTGGGTGCCTGGGACGAGTTTTCTTTCATCAGCTGTTTCTTGTATTTTCACCTGTGAGCAGGCTAAAAACACAGATTACAGGGCCCCATTTAGCCCTGGTGTGGCGCTGTGGGTTAATGCGCCAGACTGCAAAGCCATTTGAACTGCAAGGTCAGTGGTTCAAGCTCACCAGCTGCTCCTTGGAAACCCTATACAGGGTCACTATGGGTCGGGATCAACTCGAGGGCACTTAACATCAGCCTCTAGGGGGTGAGAAGCAGATGGGATTCCAGTATCTCTATCTTTTTAACCAGGGGATTCTGTTCCCACCAGAACTTGAGAACTCTCCTAGAGTCCAGGAGGCTTGAGACGTCCCCCTTATTTAATTGATTTGAGTTGGTGTCAGGGGCCCAGACCTCTCTGACTTGCTTTCCAGGTCCTCCTTAGGATAAAGCAGCTCCAGGTGGCCAGTAAAGTCTCCTGCAGGGAAGGAAGTGTTACTCTTATAAAGCCAAACATTAACCAGGGTGGGGAACAGGGAATGAGAGCCAGAAGCACCTTTTATCTGGGTATTTACCTTGGACTGGCCCGTGGTTCCAGCTGGGCGTAGAGGGCATTAGTGCCACAAGGCTCCAGGTGTGTGGCTTGCATGGTCAGCTGTGAACTCCACCCAAGTCCTCAAACACTATAACCTTCACCTGTTACAAAGCTGACAAAATGCTTGCTAATTGAGGAAGATTAGAGTATATGTTACAGAAGGAAAGGGGGACCCAATTAGGCACAACAATGACATTTTGGCTACACTTGAAAACAAAGAGTGTCTGCTCACATCTAACACTTCCTCCCTCTAGAATTTCTCATATGGTACCCATTGCGCCTAGTTTGGGTCCACAGTTCCTGACACTTGAAGATGTTAACCCTGGCTAGAGGGTCCAGCTGCCAGAGGTGCTATTGGATGTAGGAGGAAAGGGAGATGTAGATGCAAACAGGAGAACTTGGAGCACAGGTTTCTGGGTTGTTGCGGTGGGGTGGGGTTAGATGAGGGTGTGCATGCCACAGGGCAGGAGTCTGTCCTTGCCCACCTCTACTCCCTGGCTCTCATTTTACACTGAGAATATTACCTTATATGACAAAAGACTGAATATTACCTTATATGACTCTTGAGAAGAGGAATTTATCTCAGCTTATCTGTGTGGGGCCTATATGCATTCACATATAGTCTTATGAGATAGACATAAAGAGGGGAAGGCGACGTCAGGACAAACACAGAGGCTGAAGTGATGTGGCCATAAGCCAAGCAAGCTGCAACCACCAGAAGCTAGAAAAGGCATGGAAAGGAGTCTCCCCTAGAGCCATGGTAGAGAGAGAGAGTCTCCAGAACTCGGAAGGAACAAATTTCTGTGAAGTGTGGTAGTGTGTGACCGCAGTCACAGGAAACTCACATTCACATCAATACTGGAATAATCTTTGCTACATACCTTGGTCTCACACCCTCCTCCACTATTGGTCCATCATAGTAACCTTCTCCAACAAATCATCTAGTCTCACCGCCTCCACTTCTGTTGTTACCACTATGCCGCTGAAACTGCACCGATCGGTGCCTTCCTTTCGGCTAAATCTAGTGGTCACTTCTTGGACCTCATTGCACAGGTCCTCACAGCAGTTGTAAGCTAGCCCATCAGGATGAACCGACGTGGAGTTCCCCACCTTCTTCTTCCTTCTCCCTTATAGCTGCCAGGGAGAATATTTTAAAACAAGTTAGATCTTAAAATTTCCTTGCTTAAAACCCCCTCCACTTGTACCTGGTATTGTTTTTAGGTGACCTTTTGCAACAGACTGAAACCTTGCCCAGTTTTGCACCATCCAGATAGTTGTTACTATGTTTGAGCCTATTCTTTTTTTTTTTAATTTAAGGTTTT
>NW_006408864.1:990274-1005814 GCF_000296735.1 Chrysochloris asiatica | reverse complement strand
CTCTTGATTTCTTGACTGCTGCTACTATGAATGAGTATTGATTGTGAATCCAAGCAAAATGAAGTCTTTGACAAGCTGAAGAATTTAAAACTTTAATCTTTTCTCCATTTACCGTGATGTTATTTATTAGTCGTGTTGTGAGGATTTTTGTTTTTATAACATTGAGGTGCAATCCATACTGAAGGCTGTAGACTTTGATCTTTATCAGTTCTTTCAAGTTCTCTTCACCAGCAAGATTGTATCATTTGCATATCACAGGTTAATTAGTATTCCTCCAATCCTGATGCCACATTCTTCTTCATGTAATCTAGCTTCTCTGATTATTTGTTCAGCATACAGATTGAATAAGTATGGTAGAAGGCTACAACCCTAGCACACACCTTTCCTGATTTTAAACCACTCAGTATTCCTGTGCTCGGTTCTAACAGCTGGTCTTGGTCTATGTATAAGTTCCTCATGAGCACAATTAAGTCTTCCGGAATATCCATTCTTCACAGTGTTATCCATAGTTTGTTATGATCCACACAGTTGAATTCCTTTGCACTATCAAGGAAACCCTGTACAGGGTCGCTATAGGTTGGAACCGACTCAACGGCACTTAACAACAACAACAACATCAATAAAGCACAAGTAAACATCTTTCTGGTAATCTCTGCTTTCAGCCAAGATCCAGTGATGTCAGCAATGATATCTCTCATTCCATGTCATCTTCTGAATCCCGCTTCAATTTCTAGCTGCTTCCTGTCAATCAATGTATTGCTGCTACCATTTTTGAATGGTATTCACCAAAATATTACTTGCATGTGACATTTATGATAGTTTGATGATTTCTGCATTCTGTTGGGTCACCTTTCTAAGAAATGGGCATAAATAGGGATTCTTTCCAATCAATTGGCTTCCAAATTTCTTGGCATAGGTGAGTGAGTGCCTTCAGCGCTTCATCAGTTTGTTTAAACATTTCAATTTGTAGTCTTATCAATTGTTTTTCACCAATGCCTTCAGTACAGCCTGGACTTCTTCCCTCAGTATCATTGGTTCTTGATAATACACTACCTCTTAAAATGTTGGAACATCAGCAAAAAAACAAAAAACAACAAAAAAAAATTGTTTTGGTACAGTGACTCTGTATTCCTTCTGTCTTCTTTTGATGTTTCTTGCATCATTCAATATTTTGCCCATGTTGTTGTTAAGTGCCGTTGAGTTGATTCCGACCCATAGCAACCCTATGTAGGGTTTCCAAGGAGCAGCTGGTGAGCTTGAACCACCGATCTTGTAGCTCAAATGACTGCATTAGCCCACAGCATCATACTAGGAGTCCAAAATATTTTGCCCATAGAAACCTTGAATATTGCAACCCAAAGCTTGCATTTTTTTATTTTCTTTCCTCTTGAGAAATGCTGAGCATGTTCTTCCCTCTTGGTTTTCTAACTCCAGGTCTTTATACATTTCATTATAAAACACTTGTCTTCTCAAGCTGCCCTTTGGAATGCTTTGTTCAGCTCTTTTAATTCCTCTTTTCTTCCAGTTGCTTTAGCTTCCCTACATTCAAGAGCAGGTTTCAGAGACTATTCTGACATCCACTTTGGTTTTTTCCTTCTTTTTCGTTTTCTTAATGACCTTGTGCTTTCTTCATGTACGATGTTCTTGATGTCATTCCAAAACTCCCCTGGTCTTTTTTGGTTATTAGTGTGTAATGCCTCAAATCTGTTCTTGAGGTGGTCTGTGAATTCAGGTGTGTAAGATCAGCACTGAACTGTGAACTATAAGGTCTGTAGTTCAAACCCCCCAGCTACTCCTCGGAAACCCTACAGAGTTGCTGTGAGTCAGAACTGACTCAGTGGTACTTAGCAACAGCAACACTCAGGATCATATTTTGTCTTTCAAGAATTTGTTTTAAATTCTTCAGCTTCAACCTGAACTTGCATATGAGCAGTTGATGGTCTGTTCCACAGTAGTCCCCTGGCCTTGTTTTAGCTGATGATCTTGACTTCTCCATTATCTCTTCCCACAGACGGAGTCAGTTTGATTCCTGTGTATTCCATCTGGTGAGGCCTATATCCTTCTCCAGCGCTGGTCCCTCCTGACAACATATCTGAAGTATGAGAGACGAAGCCTGGCCATCCTGGCTTCCAAGAAACACTCTGGCTGCACTTCTTCCAAAATGGATCTATTGGTTTTTTTGGCAGCCTGTGGCACTTTCAGTATTCTCCTCCAACACCACAACTCAAAAGCATCAATTCTTCTACGGTCTTCCTTATTCACTGTCCAGCTTTCGCATGCATATGAGGTTATTGAAAAATACTTAGTTCTCAAGCTGACATCCTTGCTCTTCAACACTTCAAAAAGGTCTCGTGCAGTACATTTGCCTAATGCAATATGTCCTTTGATTTCTTGACTGCTGCTTCTGTGAGTGTTGATAGTTGATCCAAGAAGAATGAAGTCCTTGACAACTTCAATCTTTTCTCCATTGATATGAATGTTATTTATTGGTCCAATGGTGAGGATTTTTGTTTTCTTTACATTGAGATATATTCCATACAGAAGACTGTGCTCTTTGATTTTCATTAGTAAAGTGGTGGCTGCTCGCTCCTAAAAGACAACAATCCAAATGTCTCAGGACCCTGCATGCTATGACTTCTACCATCCCCCACTTTTCTTCCCTTGCTTACACTGCCTTGCCCCCCCTGGGCCCAAGTTCTTTTTCAGCCATGGTGACTAGCATGGGGCTTGTTGTTGTTAAGTGCCGTTAAGTAGGTTCCAACTCATAGCAACCCTGTATAGGGCTTCTAAGGAGCAACTGGTGAGTTTGAACTGCCAACCCTGAGTTTCAAACCGACTTTGTGGTCCAGCACATTATCCTGCAATGCCACACCAGAAGGGACCCCAGTTTCAAATTTTATTGTGACAAGAATTTTGCCATTCTGACCATTTTTAAGTATAATTCAGTGACATTAGTCACATTTAATATGGTGTGCAACCATCACCACTATTTTCAAAAGCTTTTCACCTCTTCAAATACTCTGTTCCCTTTAACTAATAACTTCCCAATCCTCTGTCCCTTTTCCTTAGCCCTGGTAATTACTGATAAGCTTACATCTCTGTGCATTTACCTATTTCCTGGGACCCACATTTTGATGAAAACATGAGTGGCTGGCAAAAAGCAGTGATCTATTGTGTCCAAGGAAGAGCTGAGACAGGCACAGGAGAACTCTGCAAAGAAAGATGTGGAGAAAGGACGGCCCAGGATGGCAGGTCTGGAATACCATACAGTGGACAAAATGTCAGATGAAAAGATGGTCCCATAGGTTTTGGGGTTTTTCCCTCCCAGTGGTTCTATTTTATTTACATGGTCTAAAATTTCTTTCTCACTCAAGAAAGCAGATTTATTTCTAAGTATTTTTTTGGTTTTAACAAAGTTTTTTCTTTGACAAAAATTGTCCCAGGAGAACAAAACAGATGCTTTTCCAAATTAGAGCACAAATTCTTTCCAAAATGTTCGTGTGTGATAATTATAGGACAGTGGTGGTGGTGGTGATGTGCTGTGCAGTTGGTTCCGACTCACAGCGACCCTAGTTTGGATTTCATAAAAGCCAGTGTTAAGGTGGTGGCTAGGGTCGCTTTGCAGATGGTCCATCTGAGTTTATTCTGTTACCAGTGTTATTTTCATCTTCTGCATCATCTTCTGCATCACTGTCCAAGGCTTTGCTTCTAGCCGCCGCCGCTACCAGATCCTGGACTTCCTGCTGTATTGGGGGGTGGGGGGCAGCCAGCCCCCTTCTCCCTCATCTGAGCCACTTCCAACAATAGGCTCTGGAGAGGGTCGGCATCGTTCAGTGCATCACAGGACACCAGTAGCCGCTGCTGCTGCCCGTCCTCCCCGACATACTCTCCCCAGTCCCATAGGTGTTGTTTTCAAATAAGTTTTTATTGTGAGGTTTACATGGAAGAATATCAGTTTTACATTCATCCTATCATATTTCATTTCGTCGCAATGATTACAATCCCCTCCATGCATCATCAAATAACCAAAGGATACACCCCACAGGCCCACCCCCAAGCCATCAGCGCACTGCCCCTCTCCCTCCCTGAGTTCAGTGCCTCCAGCCGCTCCATCTGTCCACGTCATCGTCTCTGTCTCCATCCCTGGCATCTCTGCCTCTCTGGGTAGGGTCCTACTCTCTGCTCTTCTCACTTGATGGTCCCAGGGACCTCCGCTCCTGGGCTGCAAAATCATTCACTCCCCTTCTTTTATCAAAAAAATATCTACCTCTATCCCATAGGTTTTAATGGAGAAAAGCATCTTCCCAAAGGTCTGAGGGAGAACAAGGAGAAGCAGAGGTCTGCTGTGAAAGGTGGTGGTGACCTGGTGAAGCCCCCAGGGCAAGCAGGGAAGCAGCAGGACTGTAGGCTGGGGCTGGCCCCATGGGAGAGCCTGAGTAGACACTCAGCCTGGGTGAGTGAGCGTGGCTCTCAGAAAGTTCCCCTGGACTTTGGAGGAGGGACTCTACTGTTATTTTGTGGTGTTATTTGCTTAGCACACACACTTCTCAGCAGTACCTCACAGCTGGAGCAATGCCGATAAAATCAGCAGCACATGTAGCTGCTCTTGTTGGCCCGTGTTTATAACTGCTCATTGGAACTGCCAGTCTGGCCTGGAGGATTGTTTTTGAACGGACGCTCCAGCAGAGGCCGAGGTCTGGTCTGGTCAGTTGGACTCTCAGTCTCTGCTTGAGGTCAGAACCAGAAGGTTACCTGAAGATCCTGTTCCCTCTCTGGGAACACATGGGAGCTGCAGGGTGGGTAACACTCAGTTTGTAGACCCAGGGAGTACGAGACTGCCGCAGAAGGGTGGGAAGGGAGGATACCAACACTTAAGGTTCTGCTCAGGACACCTTTGCCTTGCCATGGGACTGTGTTGTGGAGGGCTGGTCCAGAGGGCACCATGTGGCTGTAGCTGCCCACTATGGCCTGGGAGATGAGATGTACAGGCCTGTCCCGAGGAAGGTCTGTCAGGAGACTAGCCACTGACTTTGTGTCTCCATAGAGCTCATTACTTTCTCTATGACTGTTTGTGTTGGGTTTGATATCTTTCCCCAGCCTGTGAGCCCCCACCACCCTCATTCCCTACCTAGGAAAAGGCAGGACCAGGTGCTCCTTGTGGCCCAGGCTCTGGGCCTCACCCTTTTGATATGTCATGAGGGGTCAGTCCTCTTTGTGATCACAGTGGCTGTGGATGCCAAAGGACATCTTGCAGAACAGACTATGGGGAAGAATGTCCTGAACATTGGGATTTTTAATACTATGAATTGTTGTTGTGAAGTGCTGTCAAGTTGGTTCCGACACATAGCGACCCTGTATAGGGTTTCCGAGGAGTGGCTGGTGAGTTTGAACCATTGACCTTGTGGTTCAAACTGACCTTGCTGTCAAGCACTTATCCTACAATGCCACACCAGGACTCCAAATAGCAGTATGAAATGGTGGGAGTCACCTCAGAACCTGTCTAACTTCAGGGGGATATTGGCAGTCACCATCAACACCAGCTGATTCCTACGTGTGAGTGGAGACATACCTCCACTTGCCAACCTTTTTACCAGTTCTGACACCAGCTGGAGCACTCTCTACTTCTCTGATGTTTCGATAATTCACTGCAATGGCCACACAGAACTCACAGATCATACAGTTAAGTGTTTTAACTAAGGAAACAACATAGTACAACTTGGGGTCAGGATCAACAGGTTACAAGTTAAGGTCTGGAACAGGAAGCATTCAGGCAGAGGCTAGAAGGCTGCCCTGAAGAGGCGAGCACATCCTTTCCTTCCTCAGGGCAGGACATGTCTCTCAGCTGTTCTCAGCCATGTAATCAGGTCCTTCTGTCTGCTGTGCAAACTCCCTCTCAGCCATATATGCCTCCTCCTGACCCCTAGGACAGACCACCTCTCAACTCCCTGCTGCCAGCTCTTCACCGCTAGCTGGCCCAGCTCACAGCTGGTTTGTTCATCTTTGTTAACTGCATCCCTAGCAGCAGATTTTTTGTTTCCATTTGGGTTTCTCGGTGCCTTCTGTGTTAAATAGTACTCAAGCCAACTCTTTAGGCGATTCCTTGCCTTCTCTCTCTCTCTGCTTTTCTCTTCTATCAGCTTCCGTCTGCAAACTTCTGTGGGGTTAACTGCATGTAACTCCTGGTCAGTTTCAAGATATGGACCACAAACATTTATTTGCACAGTATGTCAACCAATCTCTGAAAGGTGAGTATCAACCAGAGGGCAGGCTGTAGCCCCAGGGCCAGACAAAAAGCACCAAACCATAAGATTACCTAGGAAATGCTAATCACCTTAGATAGAAGTAGAAAAGCAGAGCAAACATAATACCTCAGGGTTTAGAGGGAAAACAATCTCTCAAGCTATTTTTGCCAAAGAACTAAAAAGGCCACATAAAGGAAATCATTTCACCACAAGTAGCCACCATTGTGAAGCATCTTATATGTCGATGTCATTTAGTCTTTACAACAACTCTATGCAGACAGATACAATTACCTTTCCCACTTCATAGATTAGGAAACTGAGGCTCAGAGGGTCGCACAAAAGCCAGGACTGGACAGTCTTGTCTTCCCTGGAGCCCTTATCCATGATGTGAACAACTGACAGGGAAGGCCCCACCTGGTTATCCCAGACACCCTTTGACAAGTGCTCCAGTGTGCTCACTGGATAAAGACACCAGCATTGTGGTTGGGGCCCTTTAAAAATACTATGTGCAACTAAGTGACATGGAAATTTCATCAGTTTGCCTGTCAGTTGTTGTTGCTACTGAGTTGGTTCTGACTCATAGTGACCCTGTATAGGATTTCTGGTGGATTTGAACTGCCGACGTTGTGGTAAGCAGTCCATTGCTTATCCTGCAGCGCCACACTATCAAAAGCAACCGCTATTTCTTCACAACGATCAGAAGCAACCATTCTTTCTTGAAATCAACTCAGTGGGAACTAGTATATAACAGCAACTTCTATACAAATGACCTATTCTACACACATTATACAGTTGCTTTTTCTTTGTCAGTGCTTTTTAACACTGGTATTTTATTCTATAGCTGTCATAAAATAAATTGTCTTACCTTCAAAAGGAGTTTCTGATCATTGGAAACAGATAAACAGCATTTACAATGTTTACTTGTATGTGTCATTGTACATTACCCATCTGTCAGTTTGTCAGACTGGTGCTATGACTCACAGTGACTACAACAATGGACTCCAACTTACAAAGGATGATGCAGATGGCAAGGACCGGGCCACATTTTGTTCTGTGGCATATTGGGTTACCATAAGTCAGAGCCAATTGGATGACAGCTAACAACATCTTACTCTAGACCAGGGATGGGAAACTTTGTTGCAATCATATGAGGGCCATACAAAATTATTGTTGTTGTTAAGTGACGTCAAGTCGGTTTCGACTCATAGCAACCCCGGATAGGGTTTCTGAGGAGCGGCTGGTGAGTTTGAATTGCTAACTTTGCAGTTCAAACCAACCTTGCTGTCCAGTGTTTATCCGACAGTACCACACCAAGATCCAATTTAGCCTGTTATGTTTGGTACATCCTGGTGTGGCGCTGTGGGCGAATGTGTCAGACTGCAAAGTTGTTTGAATTGCAAGGTTGGTGGTTCAAGCTCACTAACTGCTCGTCAGAAACCCTATACAGGGTCGCTATGGGTCAAAATCGACTCCACGGCACTTAACTATGTGATGGAGTGAAGGAGCTCTGGTAGTGTAGTGGTTACGAACCGGGCTGCTAATCTCATAGTCAGCAGTTTGAAACTACCAGCTGTTCCGCCAGAGAAAGATAAGGCTTTCTGCTCCTTATCTTATTCCACAGGAGAAAGATAAGGCTTTCCCTATGAGTCGGAACCGACTTCAGTGCACATAACAACAATAGTGTGGTGGCGTGAGGAGCTCTGGTAGCATAGTGGTTATGAGTCTGGCTGCCAACCTCATGGTCAGCAGTTTGAAACTACCAGCTGTTCTGCAGGAGAAAGATGAGGCTTTCTGCTCCTGTAAAGATTTATAGCCTCGGAAACCCTATGCAGGGTCGCTATGGGTTGGAACTGACTCCATGGCACATAACCACCACCACCATGAGTCAGAACCTACTCAATGACACTTAACAGCAACACATGTGATGGCTAAAACTGTGGTTGCCTTGGCAGGGCCAGGTCAAATGATTTCACAAGCCTTATGTAGCCTTGCGGGTCGGACTTTCCCCACCCCTGCTCTAGACTCTAGTAGTAGGATTGAAAGAGATAGAGTAGAGAAGGAAATGCAATCTTGCCACTAAACCCACATTCTCAGGAAGGCAGTTCAAAGCGTCAAGTCAAATGGATTGATTCTATTTTTAGCTGCTATGAGTTGAAATAGACATACAATGATAGCAATGTGTGCTCAGAATTATGCTGTATTTTAGTTTGCTTCATGTTAGGATCATGAATGTCTCATCTGGAAATTAAAAGGAAGTTAAAAGAAGAAACATATTTCCATAACCTGTGTTCTAGCATGGAATCCTGGTGTGACAATGTAGGACCAGCCCTGGACTGTTAACCACAAGGTTGACTGTTCAAACTCACTAGTCACTTCTCAGAAACCCAGTAGAGGGTTGTTGTTAGTCTGAACCGACTTGATGGCATTTAACACCACCACATTTCTTCTATCTGGGATTCCATATTTGTTTATTTGCTTGCATTTATCTCCTTGTTGTTAGATGTTAGGTGCCATTGAGTCGGTACCAACTCATAGCAACCCTGTTAACAACAGAACGAAACACGGCCAGGTCCTGGGCCTCACAATTGTTGTTACACCATTGCTGCCACTGTGCCAACACATCTTGTTGGGGGTCTTCCTCTTTTTCTCCGACCCTCCACTTTACCAAACACAACATCCTTCTCCAGTGACTGGTCCCTCCTGACACTATATCTGAAGTATGAGTTACAAAGTCTGGCCATCCTGGCTTCCAAGGAGTGCTCTGGCTGTACTTCTTGCAACACAGATCATTGGTTCTTTTGGCAGCCCATGGTACTTTTAATATTCTCCTCCAACAGCATATCTCAAATGCATCAATTCTTCTATGGTCTTCCTTACTGTCCAACTTTTAAATGCATATGAGGTTATTGAAAATACCATGGCTTAGGTCAGGCATACCTTAGTCCTCAAACTGATGTGGTTCAAATGATTTTCCCTCAGAAGTTTGGAGTCATTGCTCTGTTATCTAGTATTGCTTAAGACATCTGCTGACTAGAGGAGTCTTTATTTGTACTTGTATTTCATCTCTTAAAGCTTTGGGGATTGTTTTTGCTTGGTGTTCTCAAATCTCATGAGGTTGGGTCTAAATATTGACTTTTCCTTTTTCTCCTTCATTGGGCCTGGCACTATGAGGTTAACTTTTCCAGTATTTTATCTTTTCATTTCCTCCTTCAAGAGTTCCTTACTGGGTTTTTTGCTACTTCCATGAACATTTTTCTGACTTCTGTTAAATTGTTTATGCATTCATATGTTCACCTTTATGAATAAAAAGTTTTGAATGCCTAATATACTTACATATTTCAGATTCACATGGCACAGAAGGGTGCAGAATCATAAGTCTGCCTTCTACCCCTCCACTGTTAGGGACGGGGAGGCGGGAGGTAAGTGACAAGGCTCTGTGAGGAAGGGAGCAGTGGCTGGTGGTGCTGGGGGACCCCCTCAAGGCCTGGCTATACCTGTTTCCAATTCAGGGTTTCCTGCATCCTGATGATCCTTCTGTTTCCTAGGAACTCATCAAAGTCTGTTTTGCAGATGTGATCCTCCACTTCTTAGAATGGTTATGAGTTTATTTACTTTTGTGTATCTTTAAATGTGATTTTGAGAGGAGAGATAACTGTGGTGACCTGGAAGGCCAATGAAGGATTTGAATCAGGAGTTTGATATATGGTTAGTTTTACATTTTAAAGTGGTCACTCTGGTGGGCAGCAGGGACAATGGCTTGTAAGAGAGAAGGGAGCATGACCAGGGCAAAGGTAGGGGAAGTGGAGGCAGAGTCTAAAGATAGTTGAGGCATGTCAAATCTGAACTCTTGCATCAGGGATGTTTGAAGTTTGATGTCATATAAGGGGTCTGAAAGTTTGAAGTCCTGGTGTGGCGCTGTGGGTTAATGCACCGGACAGCAGTCAATTTGAACTGCAAGGACAGTGGTTCAAGCTTACCAGCTGCTCCTTGAAAACCCTATATACAGGGTCACTCTAGGTCAGAGCCGACTTAATGGCACTTAACAACAACAGCATGAGGTGTGGAGTCCTGGTGTGGTGCTGTAGGATGAGCACTTGACCACAAGGTCGGTTTGAAGCACAAGGAAACCTTATACAGAGATCCTTTGGGTTGGATCCGACTTGGCAGCACTTAACAACAATGGGTTTGGAAGATCTGGAGCCGAGGGGTCACCTAACCAGCCAACGTTCATTGTAGCCCGGCTCACACAACAAATGACATGTCCATGCACCAGTGAACAGGGTGTGCCAGGGTCAGGGCTAGGCAGAGTTGGGACTGGTGGGAGTGAAGTCTAAGATGTCCACTCAGCATGCTGACAGTATCCGTAGTGACCAGTGAGTGTGGTGTGCTTGTGACTGGAAGATACGGGTCCAATGGGACTGGGTGCCCTGAGACAAGAGACTTCAGAGAGGGAGAGCACGAGTCCAGAATGATCCCCAAGTTTCTGGGCAGCAGGATGATGGTGTTAGGAAGAGAAGGGGCTTCAGAAATGCGTTTCATATGTTGTCTTTATGGGGGTACAGGCTGAGCAATTCAGTAGGTGGTTGAGTCTGGAGCTGAGAGAGTTTGGGGCTGGTCATTCCTTCCCCCAGGGGTTTGGACTCAGCTCCTTATGCCGTGGGCACCCCTCTGCCTCCTGTGCTGCAGCCTCTCCATTTCTAGGGTCCCCTTTCTGTCACTTACATGTATTCAAGTCCTTCGTCCCTCCCCCAACCACATTTGATTTGATTGACACCGTTTTGCTCCAGTCCTACCACCTGACATCTCAATTTCCATGGCTTGTTCCAACACCACAGCCTGTTTCCTTTGCATCATTTTTTTATTATATAAGAATATACATAACACATTTTCCAATTTAACATTTTTCATGTGTATGGTTTAGTGACATCAATTACATTAATTGGAATCCTGGTGTGGCTCTGCGTGTCAATTTGCTGGACTGCAAGGTCAGTTTGAGCCACAAGCTTGGGTTCATGCTCAACAGCCACTCCTTGGAAACCCTGTACAGGATCATTATGAGTCAACGGCATTTACCAACATCTCCAGTATGCATTGCCAAGTTTTCCATCACCGTAACCAGAAACATAATGCTTCCTAAGCTCAACTCCTGCTTTCCTCCTCTCTCCATCCCCTGGCAACCACTGATAAACTTTGGTCTCTATACACTTGCCTATTCTAGACATTTTCTATGAATGAGATCATACGATATTCGTCCTTATGTGACATAATACACTCAGCATCAGGTTTCCAAGGTTCTTTATGTTGTAGAATGCTTCAGAACTTTAATTTCCTTCATGGCTGATTATTCTATTGTAGGTATATGTATGTATGTAGTATGGACACATAGGACATCTTAATTTATCCATTCAGCTGTTGAGGGACATGTAGTTTCTTTCTGCCCTTTGACTATTTGAACGGTCCTGCAGTGAACATTGGGATGCATGTGTCTATCACTGCTGTCACGTCTCTTGGGTATATACAGACTGCTTAAGTGCTTGGCCTTCTCTAAATCCCCTTGGCTTTCCTCTCTCTACTTTGTTCTGTCTCAGTCTCTTTTGTGGCCGCATCCTTCTCCACCAAGGCGGAGAAGCACTTGGAAACATCCTAGCCCTCTTTTCCTCTCTAGCCCAACGTGACCTCGTCCAGTCCTTTATCTACATCTGCACACTCACAGCTCCTGTCTGTTTCTGGCTCCATGACAGTCAGCTACCTACTCAACCTCTCCACTTGGATGTTTCTTGATATCTCCGTCCATCCAGGACCGGCAGTGTTTTGTTGTGTTGTGCATAGGGTCGCTATGAGTTGGTACCGACTTGATGGCACCTAACAACAACAACAGGATGATCTTTATGAGGGTTGTTGTTGTTGCTAAGTGTCATGGAGTTGGTTCTGACTTACAGTGACCCTGTATAGGGTTTTTGAGGAGCAGCTGGTGGGTTTGAACCACCAGCCTTGCAGTTTAAAATGACCGTGCGGTCCAGTATTTATCCTACAGCATCACGTCAGGACTCCTTTATGAGAGTTGTTGTTGTTTGGTGCCATCAATTCGATTCCAACTCATAGTGACCTTATGAGAAACAGTGCCTGCTCCTGTGCCATCCTCACAATTGTTGTTAAGTTTGAGCCCATTGCTACTGTCACTGTGCCAAACCATCTTGTTAGGGGTCTTCCTCTTTTTCACTCCACTTTACCTAGTATGATATCCTTCTCCAGGGACTGGTCCCTCCTGACAATATGTCTGAAGTATGAGAGACAAAGTCTGGCCATCCAGGCCTCCAAGTAGTATTCTGGTTGTACTTCTTTCAGTATAGATTTGTGTGTTCTTTTAGTAGTCCATGGTATTTTTAATCTTCTTCTCCAATACCACACATAACTCAAAGGCAGTAATTTTTCTATGGTCTTCTTTATAAACTTTCTAGCTTTCACATGCATATGAGGCTACTGAAAAACCGGGGCTTTGGTCAGGTGCACTTTTGTCCTCAAGCTGACATCTTTTCTCTTGAACACTTTAAATAGGTCTTGTGCAGCAGATTTGCTTAATACAATATGTCGTTTGATTTCTTGACTGCTGCTTCCATGAATGTTGATGGTATATAGTCAAGCAAAACAAAGTCTCTGGCAACTTCAATCTTTTCTCCTTTTATCATGATGTTATTTATTGCTCCAGTGGTGAGGATTTTTGTTTTCTTTATATTGAGGTGCAACCCATATCAAAGGCTGTGGTCTTTGATCTTCATCAGTAAGTATTCTAAGTCGTCTTCATTTTCAGTAGAGGGAACCAAAGCCACCCACTGCTCAGACCAGAACCTTGAAAGTCATCCTTGATGCCTCTCTGTTCACACCCTAGTCTTATCAGTAACCAGGTTCCGCCAGTTGTTTTTTGTTGCTGTTGTGTGTCGTGGAGTCAGTTCCGACTCATAGTGATCCTGTATAGGGTTTCTGAGGAGCGGCTGGTGAGTTTGAACCACTGATCTTGCAGTTCAAACAGACATTGCGGTCCAGTGCATATCCTACGGCACCATTCCATGACTCTGGTCCTGTCAGTAGTACTTTTTCAACTTTGCTCAGTCTCCACCTCTAGGTTCCAGAATGCTAACATTAGCAAGTGTGGATGTCCATTCGTCACATAGCTGTAGTCTTTCTAAAATGAAAACGTAATAGCACTGCCTTCTTTTACTTAGTAATTCCCAGTGTCACAGGATATGATCCTAAATATTTCACTTGGTCCTGATGTGGCCACCAACTGCTCCTTGGAAACCCTGTACAGGGTTGCTATGAGTCGGAACTGACTAGATGGCACTTAACAACAAGAAGGCCTTTCCTGATCTGGGCTCATGACCCTGCCTTCTTCTGTGATCCATCTAGTCCCTTTTTCTCCTTTTTGTTCTCCCACTCAGGATAAATTTTGAAATGGCCTTTTTGACAAGGAATATGCCACCATTCCTTTTCAATTCGTCTTTCCTGGCATAGTAAACCATATGATTATCAGATTCAGAATGACCAATACCTTTCCATTCAGTTCACTAATGCCTTGGATATCTATCTTTATGCGTTCCATTTATTTTTGGAGAATTCCAGTTTCCTTATGCTCATACTTTGTACATTTCACATTCTGATTATTAATGGATGTTTGCAACTGTTTATTCTCATTTTGAGTTGTGTCCCATTAGCAAAAAGGTCCAGAAAGCTTTGCTCCATTCATGTCATTAAGGTCAGCTCTACTTTGAGGAGGCAGCTCTTCCCCTGTCATATTTTGAGTGCCTTCTGACCTGAGGGGCTCATCTTCCAGCACTGTATCTGACGATGTCCGCTGCTATTCATATAGTTTTCAGTGGCTAACCCTTCAGAAATGTTCTGGCTCTCATCCTTCCTAGTTGGTCTTATTCTGGAAGCTCCACTGAAACTTGTCGGTGACCTAGCTAGTATTTAACATACTGGAGGCATAGCTGCCCAAATCACAACACACAAGCCACCACAGTATGACTGACTAACAGATGAATGGTGTACTCCATCCCTGGTAGCCACTAATGAACATACAGTTTCTGTATTTTTACTTGTTCATGCCATATTTTAAAAGTGAAAACATACAGTATTTGTTTTTTTGTGGTTGACTTATTTTTTGCAATATAATGTTCTGTAGGTTCATCCATGCTCGAAGATGTTTTGGGAACTCATTTTCCTTTAGTACTGAGTAGTATTCTATTATATATAATGATTGCATGTTACTTATCCATTTACTCATTGAAGGACACTTAGGTGGTTTCTGTTTTTTTACTGTTGTGAACATAGGCATGCTTATGTCAGTGTCATTGTATTAGATCCCTAGAGTATTGCATAGCTACAACTGAGTCATGCGGCAGCTCGACCTTGAGTTTTTTTGAGGAATCACCAGACCATTTTCAACAAAGACTGGACCATTTTGCATTCCCACCAACATTGGATGAAGGTTCTAATATCCCCACATTCCTTCCAACCTTCCCAAACTCATCAGCCACTCCTCGGAAACTCTATACAGGGTTGCTATGAGTCAGAACCGAGTCAACAGCATTTAACAACAGTGAGCTTATTCTACCACTCCTCTGTCAGTTTGTCCTACAGTGGTGGCGTGTGTGATGCTGTGAGGCTGTAAGTCATGCCACCGGCATTTTAAATACCAGCAGGGTCACCCACGGCGGACAGATTTAATTGAAGCTTCTAGACTAAGACAGACTAAGGAAGAAGGAGAGGTGAACCATGATGAATGGTTAGCCACTGAAAACTTTATGAATATTGTTGTTAAATACTGTCTTCTTGTTGTTAAGTGCCATCGAGTTGGTTCTGACCCATAGCGATCCTGAACAGGGTTTCTGAGGCTGTAAATCTTTAAATACCATCTAGCAGAGAACAATTGTCAGATATAATGCTAGAAGTCGGGCCACCCTCAGGCTGGAAGGCACTCCAAATATAACTAGGGAAGTGCTTCCTCAAAGTAGACTTGACGTAATGACATAGATGGAGGAGTTAAGTTTTCATGACCTTCATTTGCTGATGTGGCACAACTCAAAATGAGAAGAAACATTTGCAAATATCCACTAATAATTGGAAGGTAGAATGTACAAAGTATGAATCTAGGAATATTAAAAGTTGTCAAAGTAAAATGGAATGCATTAAAGATCAATATCTTTAAGCACTAGTGAACTGAAATGGACTGGTATTGGCCATTTTGAATCAGACTATCATGTGATTTTCTATGCCAGGGATGACAAGCTGAAGAGAATGG
>NW_006408864.1:987273-989775 GCF_000296735.1 Chrysochloris asiatica | reverse complement strand
TTTTTCAACAACATAAAAGGCGACTACACACATAGACCAGGTAGAATATACAGGGATCAAACTGACTGCATCGGTGGGAAGAGACAATGGAGAAGCTTGATGCTATCACCCAAAACAAGGCCAGGGGCCAACTCTGGAACAGACCATCAGTTGCTCATATGCAAGTTCAGGCTGAAGCTGAAGCTGAAGCTGAAGAAAATGAAAACAAGTCCCTGAGAGTCAAAATATGATCTTGAGAATATATATCACCTGAATTTAAAGACCATCTTAAGAACATATTTGATGCATTAGACACTCATGACCAAAGACCAGAGGAGTTGTGGGATGACACCAAGAGCATCATATATGAAGAAAGCAAAAGGTCATTAAAGAAAAAGAAAGAAAAGACCAAAATGGATATTAGAAGACACTCTGAAACTTGTTCTTGAACATACAGAAGCAAAAGCAACTAGAAGAAATGATGATAAAAGAGCTTGCAAAGGGCAACTTGGAGAAGAAAAAAAATAAGTATTTTAATGAAATGTGCAAAAAGACCTGGAGTTAGAAAGCCATGCCTGTATTTCTCAAACTGAAAGAACTGAAGAAAAAATTGAAGCCTCAAGTTGAAATATTGAAGGATTCTGTAGGCAAAATGGAGTACAGAGTCAATGTACCAAAAAGAGTTGGTCTATGTTCAGCCTTTTCAAGAGGTAGCATATGATCAAGAACCAATGGTACTGAAGGAGGAAGTCAAAGCTACACTGAAGGCATTGGCGAAAAACAAGACTCCAGTAATCTATGAAATATAAGTGGTAATCTTTCAACAGACTGGAAGCACTCATTCCTCTATGCCAAAAATCTGAAAGACCTAGACAGCCAATTGGTAGAGACCCATATTTGTGCCCATTCCTAAGAAAGGTGATAAAATGAATGGAATGCAAAAATCATCAAACAATATAATTAATGTCACATTCAAGTATAATTTTGCTGAAGATAATTAAAAAACTGTTACAGCAGTACATTGACAGGGAACTGCCAGAAATTAAAAGCTGGATTCAGAAAAGGATGCAGAACTATGGCTATCATGACTGACGTCAGATAGGTCTTGGCTGAAAACAGCCTACCAGAAAGATGTTTAGTTGTGCTCTATTGACAATGGAAAGGCATTCAACTTTGCCAGACTCAACAGCTGCTCCTTGGAAACCCTATACAAGGTTGCTGTGAGTCAGAACCTATCAACAATACATATAGTATATATAGTAAAACCAAGCTAATGCCGACTTGTACTGATCTTATAGGACAGAGTTGTTGTTGTTGTTAGGTGCCATCAAGTCCATACTGACTCAGTGACCCTATATACAACAGAATGAAACACTGCCAGGTCCTGGGCCAACCTCAAAATTGTTGCTACGTTTAAGTCCATTGCTGCGGTCACTGTGCCAGTCCATCTCCTTGGGGGTCTTCCTCTTTTTCTCTGACCCTCCACCCTACCACACATGATATCCTTCTCCAGTGACGGGTCCCTTCTGACAAGTATGAGAGGTGCAGTCTGGCCACCTTGGCCTCCAAGGAGCACTCTGGCTGCACTTCTTCCAACACAGATCTGTTGGTTATTTTGGCAGCCCATGGCACTTTCAGTACTCTCCTCTAACACCATAACTCAAATGCATCAATTCTTCTACAGTCTTCCTTATTCACTGTCCAACTTTCACATGCATATGAGGTTATTGAAAATATGGCTGGGGTAATCTTTGCTCCTCAATGCTTTAAAGAGGTCTTGTGCACCAGATTTGCCATTTGATTTCTTGACTTGCTTCCACTGATGGTTGATCCAAGCAAAATGAAGTTTTGACAGCTTCAATCTTTTCTCCATTTATATGGATATTGTTTATTGGTCCTGTGGTGAGGATTTTTGTTTTCTTTACATTGATATGCATCCCATACCAAAGGCTATGTTCTTTGATCTTCATCAGTAAGTATTTTAAGTTCACTTTCAGCAAGCAAGGTCGTATCATCTGCATATCGCAGTTTGTTAATATGTGTTCCTCCAATACTGATGCCATGTTTTTCGTCATATAACCCAGTTTCTTGGATTATTTGCTCAGCATACAATTGAATAAATATGGTGAAAGAATACAACCCTGGCACACACCTATCCCTTGTCTGTTTGAACAACTGTCTCTTGTTCTATGTACAGGTTCCTCATATACACAATTAAGTGTTACTTAATACTCATACTTACCAACATTGTCCACAGCTTGTCATGATCCATACAATCGAAAGCCTTTGCATAGTCAATAAAGCACAGGTAAACATCTTTCTTGCATTCTCTGCTTTCAGCCAAGATCCATCTGACATCAGCAGTGATATCCCTCATTCCATATCCTCTTCGGAATCTGGCATGAACCTCTGGAAGTTCTCTGTCAACGTATCCTTGCAGCTGTTTTTGCACTATCTTTAGTAAAACTTTGTACCTGTGGGATATCAATGATAGTGTTCAAAGATTTCTGCATTTCATTGGGT
>NW_006408864.1:973716-980818 GCF_000296735.1 Chrysochloris asiatica | reverse complement strand
TGTTTTCTTATCCATTCTGCCACCCTCCATCTCTTAACAGGTGCATTTAATCCATTTACATTCAGTGTAATTATTGATAGGTATTGATTAATTGCTGCCATTTTTTTTTTTTTTTTTTTTGTGGTGTTGCTGCTGCTTTGCTCTGTGTGTCTTCGTTTGTTGAATAAATGATTTTTGTGGTCTTTCTTGTGAGTTTCCTCATAGTTTTGATGTTTCCATGTTCTTCTTGGATTTTCATTCTCTTGGTATGTTGTGACGTGTTAAGTTTCTCATAATATGACTCTTGCAGACTTGTTCTAATTTTCCTCAGCTTCAGCTTGAATTTGAATAGGAACAATTGATGATCTCCTCCACAGTCTGCTGCTGAAGTGTCATTATGAGTTGGAACCCACTGAATGACATGTAACAACAATAATACTGTTTCCAAGCCCTTCTTTGCAGAATGCCAGTTGATAAATGTGAAAGAAATGAGAGAAAAAGAAAGCAGCTGCTTTTGCAACCACCATGGTTAATAACTGACTCTGGCAAGTCTCCTGAGTGAGGAAAATGTTCCTTTACAGTGGAGAACCCTGACAGACACCACCTGAGCCAAGAGATCAGAGTTACAGATGAGCCGTAGGGCAAGTAGACATGTTTGCCACCTTATGAGATGGACTGGGAAGAATCCCACACTATAGATAGTATTCCTGCTAACAATGTGTAACCTGAATTCACCCTAACCTGAGCCCTGGTGTGGCGCTGTAGGGTAAGCACTGGACTGGTAACCACTCATAAGTCAGAACCAAATCCATGGGCACACAATATCCACCATAAGAAAACAGCCAAACTCATGTTGAGGAACATTCTGTAAAATCAATAGCCTCTACTGTTCTAAAATAAGTCCTGAAATACACACACAGATGATACAGAGCTATTTCAGATTATAGGATATTAAAGGGACAGAGGAGTCCTGGCGTGGCGCTGTGGGTTAATGCGCTGGGCTACAAGGTTGGTGGTTCAAGCTCACCAGCTGCTCCTCGGAAACTCTATACAGGGTCGCTATGGGTCAGAACCGACTTGACGTCACTTAACAACAACAACAAGGGGACATAGCAGAATCCTGGTATGATGCTGTAGGACCACAAAGTCATTTGAAATGCAAGGTTGGTGATCCAAACTCTATACAGGGCCACTATGAGTTGGAAACGACTCAGTGGCACTTAACAACAACAGTGCAGGAGACTTTGTTTCTATTCCCAGCCAATGTATGTCATGTCATGCATAGCCACTCCTGTCTGTCTGTGGATGCTTGCATGTCACTATGATGCTCAAGAGGTTTCAACAGTGCTTGCAGAATAGGAGGAAGGGCCTCACAATCTAGTTCCAAAAATTAGCCAATTAAAACCCTTGGGATCACAATGGTTTGACCCACAGCTGATCCTGGGAATGGTGTAAGACTGAGCAGCATTTCATTCTCCTGTGCATTGGATCACCAGAAAACGACAGAAAAAGCACACAAATGTAGCAGATCTCATTGAAGAGAATTATAGGAAGTCATGGTAGTAACTTAGCAACTTAAACAGAAAGTTGTGAATAAATATTACACTACTTCAGAATGACTCATTCTTTCTGAAACCATAGACAGCGTTCAGTTTGAAATTAAGAATAAAATTTCCTATTTAAAAATCTAGGTTACTCTATGTATAAAATCTATATATATTATATAGAGATATATATTACTATATATATGTACATTCAATAGCAGGGAATGTTTTTAGATTTACTAAATGAATGCTGTCTATGGTTACAGGAAGAATGAGTCATTCTGAAGTACATATGGTATATGTTTGTATGTGTGTGTCTATCCTTGATGGTGCAGTGGTCAAGCATTCACTCAGCTGTTAACCAAAAAAGGTCAGCAGCTCAGACCTCTATGGGAGAAGCATACTGACAGTCTGCTTCTATAATGATTTATAACCTTGGAAAAGCTATACAGCAGTTCTACTTTATCCTGTGTTGTTTAAAAAAGGTATTTGCAATGAACAAGTCATTGGCCTTGCAAAATTCTATCATGTGGTCTCCAGCAACATTATATCACCAAGACTGTATTTTCCAACTACTGAGCCTTCCTCTTGGTTTCCAACCTTTGCCTTCCAATTACCAGTAATGATCAATACATCTTGATTGCATGTTTCAATATTCAATACTCTGGTGCTGACAGTGTGCCACTGCTATTCATAAGCTTTTCAGTGACTAAATATTTGGAAGTAGTCAGTCTCTCCTTCTTCCTTTAAACAACATAAAGACAACAATACACATGAACCTCACCTGATGGAATACACAGAAATCAAATTGACTACATCTGTGGAAAAAGACGATGGAAAAACTCCATATCATCAGCCAAAATGAGGCCGTTTCTTTTCAACTTTGTCTTTAGGTAAATGTTGCCCTTTTGATCTTGAATGATTTACCATTCCATGGTGAGCAGACCTTACTAGTGTTGTTGTTCCATATATACACCTATCTACTGCTGGGTTGAAAATTGAGTGTCAAGTGTTTTGGATACAACAGTGAACAAGAAACCATCTGTCAACTGTCAAAGATTGAATTGTGTTCCCCTAAAACATGTGTTGTCAGTCCTAATTCCTGTACGTGTGGTTACACTCCCGTTTGAGAATGGGGTTTCTATGTAAATGAGACAGTAGTAGTGTAAGATGTGTCTGAAGTCAGTATCTGTTGAGATTGAGAAGAGACTAAACAAGGGAGCAGTGAGGATGGAGAATGAGAGATGTCAAGCCACATGAAGATCACCCACGAGCAGACACTCAAAAAGGCCTCCTTCCAGAGCCTTCCCCTAGAGCCAGCACCATGAATTTAGACTTTAGCCTCCTAAATGGTGAGAAAATCAATTTCTGTTTGTGAAAGCACTTGTGGTATTTCTGTTATGCTGCTGTTGTGGACTGCTGAGTCGGTTCCAACTCACAGCGATCCTGTGTAGGGTTTCCAAGACTATAAATCTTTATGAAAGCAGAAAGCGTCGTCATTCTCCTGTGGAGCAGCTGGGGGATTCGAACTGCAGACCTTGCAGTTAGCAGCCCAACATGTAGCCAACTTACTATGCTACCAGGACTCCTTATTGCTGATAGCAGCACTAAAGAACTAAGACATTCATTAAGGAGCTGTGGTAGGAGCCCGCACATCCAGTTATGTGTAGCTACGTGATCAGCATATTATAGGCATTCATGAAGGACATATGGGAACACTGTGGTATACTTAGTTCCATACAGACTGCTCTGCTGCCATGTGAATTTCTGTAATGTGATCAGTAAATAGGGGAACGCTGTTATGCAGACATTGCTTTGGTTCATATGTAATTTTCCCTTTGCGAAGAGAGCTGGGATTGTGGGAACAGAAAAGGTAGAAAGCAAAAAGCTGTTGTGCAGCAGAGCTGTTGGGCCATACGTGAAGGGAAATAAAAACAAGGACTCCTTCCTCAGAAAGCTGCATCTCCTGCCTCTGGGCTCCTTGGCTGGTCAAGTTGTGCTGTTTTTGTGCCTAGTTTATTACAGTCTCACTGCCTTAGAAACCCTCTTTCATCTGCAGTATCTCGGCATCATCAGCCTTGTTCTATTTAAAGTTTTGTTAGAATTTCCACTCTATTTTATGGTCCATTTTTAATATCCGTGATGGAAACCCTGAGCCACACTGAGCTGCCAGTTTGGATAATCCAAGTGATTTTTGTCATGCCCTGGTTAAAAACTCTGTAGGTTTGGAGTTTGCATTGGGCAAAGCTGCTACACAAGATCTTTTTAAAGTGTTCAAGAGCAATGATGTCTGTTTGAGGAGTAAGTAAGGTGCGCCTCACCCAAGCCATAATATTTCCAAGCACTTCACATGCCTGTCAAAGTTGGACAATGAATGAATAAGGAATCCATATTAGAATTGATGGATTTGAGTTACACTGTTGGAGAATACTGAAAGTACCATAGACTGCCAGAAGAACAAACATTTCTGTGTTGGGAGAAGTATAGCCAGAATGCTCTTTAGAAGCCAGGATGATGAGACTTTGTCTCTTGTACTTTGGACATATTATCAAAAGGGACCAGTTCCTGGAGAAGGATCATGCTTGGTAAAGTATTTGTCAGTGGAAAAGAAGATCCCCAACCAATTGGGTTGGCACAGTGACAGCAGCCATGGGATCAAGTGTGACAAATGCAAGGACTGGGCAGTGTTTCGTTCTGTTATGCATAGGGTTGCTTTGAGTTGGAACCAACTTGACAGCACCTGACAGTAACAACAAGGTTTGAAGTGGTCTCCTCACCTCACTGTCCACGTAAGCTCTGCTTTCTTCATGTGCAGTTTTAGAGAACTTGAGTTTTTCTAAGAATGTATGCATTGCTTTGTAACAGGAAGTTCTGTATTAATAGAGATATGAAATATAAACACAGAATGAAATAAAAACACAGAATATAAAGAAAATTATATACAAATAATAAACAGTTTTAAGCAGCAGTGATGGAATTCCATTGCATTTATTTGGCAATTGGAAGTTACTGTTAGTTTGCAGTTATTAAAGGGCTTTTGTACACATTACAGTGGACACTGGGCTGGGCATCAGCCTCACAGCAGGTAGCACACAGTGGATGTGAGTTCTGCAGCCTCTACTTGGCTCATTTTTAGATAGGAAAGTCAGACTCTTTCTAGCCGCTGGCTGGACCTGCACTTGTTCAATGTTCTCCCCAAGGCCACTGCCCAGGGAGATCTCCTGAATTCTGAATGCCCTAAGCACTGGGAATTTTGGTTTCTCAGGCTGAAAATGTGTCCTGGTTTGAGCTGAGGGTAACAGAGCCAGAGGAGGAGGGAACTCTGCCCAGAAATAGGACTTCACTTGTTGCAGCACTTGGTGGTTCCCGCGCTCCCCCTTTTGTTGTGTAACCCCGTCAACACTGTTCCTTTTAGTTGACTCCATGTGAGTGTTTTTCTGTCACTCTCCTTAGCTAACGAGTCCCTCCATACACCGCCATTTCCCCTTTGTGTGGCTTGCACAGGCTGGACCAGTACCTGCCTTGCTTGGAATACTAAAAGTGCCTGTCTTCTTAATTCATTTCTAGATAGCCAGTTACTTACTTACCTCTCAGACACCTGGGGCAAATGCCCTGCTTCCTTGACCTGCTGCTGTACCAAAAGCTCTCCCAGAACACAGTCTGGAGGATGTTCTGAGAGTAGCCGTACAGGGTGAGCCAGCGAGGGGTGGGATCAGGAAGAGACTGGGAAAATGATGAGGCACAGGCTCAAGTGGGAACTGGGAGGACATAGCATGTGGCTACCATGGGTTTCCTGAGACACTGGAGATCCCAGGTGTCACCCCATCGTGGGCCCAGCATCACTACATGGATGCACGCCTGCTCTCTGTGTAATTCCTGACAGCCACACACAACCTCTGCCTGGCTGCTCCAAGGTCCAGGCACTGTGTCTTGCGGAGGACTTGCAACACCAAAGCTGAGAGTGCTTTTGTCTTTGGAGCCCAAATCTTCTCCCCTCCAGTGGCCATGTCCTTGGTGTCTGGCTGTGTCCTCCAGCTGAACAAAGACTGAGCACATTTCTCTTTGCTGCTCTTTATGGACCATTTACCAAGTGGGTTCCAGAGACCACATCCTTCAAGTTTCTGATTTCCTCAGAGGTGGGGGCTTTCTGAGCCAGCAAGCAGCTATGGTAGTTCTGGATGAGGAAAATACTGCAGTTGACCTGTGGCTGCCTGCATTCATGGCGGGCCTGTGGCTGGATGGCCAGGCAGAGGCTGGATAGGATCGGTAAGATAAGCACTGAAGAGCCAACGATTCTTGAGCAGGAAAATGAGAAGCCAGCTAGATTGGGTTTGTGTCCTGACTACAATTTAGTAGCAGCAGGCAAATCATTTACTCTCTGAGCCTCAGTTTCTACTTTTATAAACTGGGGTAACATCTCTTACCTCATGAGCACTGGTTTGAAGGAGATGTGCAAGGTACTTGGCATGCTGCCTCCCAGAGAGGGTGTGTGTGAATGAGAAGGAAAGCTCTGAGTCATCCATTTGTTCTTTACAATTGTGGGAGGGGACTCTGCAGGGATTTGTCTCCAAAACTTGAGTTTGGTCATGTGGTTCAAAGGCTGATAGCGTGAGCAACATTCTGCCAAGTTAAGGGGACATAGGAAGAACTATATTGAGATGGAGAAATGAATGATGAACTCTATTTTATTTTTTCAAATTTAAAAGTTTCGAGTATGTTGGCATTTTAAAGATGAAAATAGAAACATGGGTTGGATATGTCAACTTTAGCCAAATATTTCAGGTCCTTGGAAAGTAATTCAATTAATTATCAGCCTCACAATGCTGTATATATTCGCTGGCTAATCAGCTCCAAAGCCTTCCAAACGCTGTTCTCTGGAACTACCATCATCGATGCCCACAAACACTGTTTTCAACCACTTCCTTCCCATATGGTCCTAACTGAGGCCTGCCTCTTCCCTGAGGACACTGCTGTCACTGCCCCTTATACCGTGGAGCAGGTCAGGACTTGGGCTGGAGTTCCTTTTCCTGGTTCTTTTCCACACTGCTTTCCAGAGTGTTGGCTGTCTCCATACTGCCAAAGACCTGCCCTTACTACTGCCAGCCTTCTCCTGTCTGAAAGCTGTAGCACATGTTGTTCTGCCTGAAACAGCCGTTTCTCGACTTTTAATTTCTTTAGTATTTTATTATCTTTAAAAATATATATTTTTAGGTGTTTTTGTGAAGGTCTACACGGTTTCTACACAAATTGTTCAGTGGCACTAGTTGTAATCTCCACAATGTATGAACAGTCTTATTACTTCTATTCTGGTTGTTTCATTTCCATTCATTTAGTTTCCCTTCCTCTTTACCTTTTCATCTTTGTTTTAATGTAATTGTTGATTGTTTAGTTCATAGAGATTTTTTTTTTTAATTAAATGTTTTTATTTTGGATTGAGTGAAAGTTTACAGGGCACATCATCAGCTTCACATTCAACCATTCATATAACTTGTTTCATTACATTGATTATTATCCCCTCCATATATCATCAGTTTACAGTGTTTCTCTCTATCCTCTTTAGCTTTTTTTTTTGGCTGGGG
>NW_006408864.1:949884-971216 GCF_000296735.1 Chrysochloris asiatica | reverse complement strand
ACTGTTAGGCACAGAGTAGGAACCTAACAGCTGACCCAACCACACCCAACACCTGGCACTTGAATCAACAATTCCAGGAAACTGAGCCCAGGACATCTTCTGAGAACTAGAGGTGTGCTAGAACACCACAAATGAAGACTATGTGCCACCTAGACCCTGCCACCAATCTGATTTCACTTGAGGGAGACAAGCCAAAAATTCTAGAAAGGAAGAGAAAGAACAGAAAGCCCAGGGGTTCTCTCTCACTGGCAAGAGAGACGCCCGCTTCTCCTCTTCTGAGACATGTACTTTCAGAGCTTAATAAGCTACTTGCTACTTTGTCTTTGTGTGTGCTGTTTGTGCCAACCTCAATTGGGTCTTGTGAGACCTGCAGAAGTCAAGTTACTGAACCCTAACAGTGACCTCCGGGTCAAATTTTGGTTGAAGATTTAAAGACCATCTTAGGACAGTCTTATGGAGTCCTGTGATCTCAACCAATCCAGGAAGTCTGGATTTTTTAAGTTCCACATTTTTCTCTCATTCTATCAGGATCCATCTGTAGTCAAGCACCATCTACTACTTCTGGTACTCTTCAGTTTTTGACTTTCAGGTTTCTGTTTGGAGAGGCCTTCCCTGACATTCTGTATTCAAGGTAGCCTCCCTCTGTTTTTGTCTGATCACCGCAACCTCTTCATTTTGTGTTGCCAAACTTAAGCCAATTTGTAATTATATACTTGAGTATTTACTTATTTGTTTTCTCTCTCTTCCATTTGTTTAGATTTCATGGAGTGGAAAAAGTTGCTGTTGAGTTGATTCCAATTCATGACTACCCCATGTGTGTCAGAGTAGAACTGCGTTTCATAAGGTTTTCAATGGCTGAGTTTTCCTAAGTAAATGTTGCCTCTGTTGTTGGTGGTGCTAAGTGCCATCCAATCCGTTACAACCCATAGTAACCCTGTATGGGGTTTCACTGGTGAGTTTGAACTGCCAACCTTACAGTCCAGTGCATTAACCCACAGAACCACACCAGGACTCCGCTGTTGTTAAGTACCATCAAGTCAGTTCTGACTCACAGTGACCCTATATAGAGTTTCTGACTAGTGGCTAGTGGGTTTGAACTACTGACCTTATGGTTAGCAGTCTAGTGCTTATACTACACCACCACATCAGGACTCTAAGAGGACTGAAACTTCCAATCTTTCAGTTAGCAGCTCAGTGTGTGAACTATTTGCAACAACCAGAGAATCCTTAAGTTCCAGGTTCCCAGTGCTTAGCAGAGAGCCTGGTACAAGGTAGGAACTCTCTGAATGAAAGAATGAACTGACAAGGAGGGAAGGGAGGCTATGATCCGCGTTATAGGAAAGCTCCCTGGATGGAATCAGTTTGGCAGAAAAGTCCGTTTTCACATGTGTAGGATCCAGCTGTTTCGAGAAATTCAGATGTGGGTGGATTCCAGTTATTGTTTTGAATTTTAGTGGGATGCTACCCCTGTGAGTCCTCCATTTACAGAAAACTCCATGTCTAATATTGCTGAGACAGAAAAAGTCTAGAGAAATGAGGTAGCCGAGAATCCAACCTTAAACTTCTGCTTTTTAGTTCTTATATTGTCTTTGTTACACAGATTATGTATGTCTCCATTTCATTTGTGAAAGAAAGGTTGGACTGAAAAGATGAAAGTCCCTTCCAGTTTGCATAAGTATGCTTTTAGCTACAAGTAACACAGTACTGGACCAATAGTGGCTTAAGCAATTAAGACATTTTATTTCTCTTATAATAATATAGATCCTTGGTGGTTAGGGTTAGTCTGGTGGCTCAGAGATGTCCCCAAGGACCTGGGCTTTTTTCTTCCTTCTTTGCCATCCCCGATCTTGGTTTTGTCTTCAGGCTCTTCTCCATGGTCCTAAGAAGGCTGCTGCGGCTCTAGACATTACAGACTCCCATAAGAACACCCAAAACAGGAGAAATGGGGAAAGGAGAAGGGCTCTCCTTATGGGTGCTCTCCTTTTATAAGTAGAAGTCTTTTCTGGAAGTCCCCAACAGACTTCTTTTTTTTTAAATCTCATTGGTCAAAACCACTTCACATTATGTACTCGAAACCAATACTGACAAAAGACGATGGAAGCACTATATTTGGTTACAATTCATCCTGCAGAGCTGGGCTGTATTCAGCTGCCAGACTACAGTTGAGGCCTGTGAACAAAGGAATAATACGGACACGACTATTGAGTAAGTAGGCTGCCTTACAGGTCTGCAATCTTGGGGCTCTAAGTGCTTGTCCTTTAGGTGGCTGCCCTAGTATTATCACACAGGGACTGTTTTCTTCACATCTCTAAGTGAGGCAATGGCTAGGAGGAACATTTTCTGCTACCCTAAAGATTTACAGTCTCATTCACCCTAGGGACACAGTTCTGTTCTGCCCTATAGGGTCTTTTTGAGTCAGTATCTTTTGCTAACAGTGGGTAAATTATGAGGCAATAAATAACGAAGCAAACATTACCAGCCCTGCTGCCTGCCTAGGCCACAACCATCAGGTATTCCCAATAGGCAGAATCTTACTTTAAAGCGGTTTGATAAATCACAGAGCAGATCAGAAATATATTCATAATGGCCATATTTTTGGTGTGAACTCCCTATGAGCCAGGCCCTGTGCAGGCCCTGAGAATACTGACACCAAGGGATGAGGTTCCAGTCCTTAAGCAGCAGATATTCTAGTTGAGGGGAAACGCATGTAAACAGATAAACAGGCTTTTTTGGGGGGAGGTGGGTAACAGAGTAGGAATAGGATTCTCTACCGTAGCAGTGATCAGGAAAGGGGGATGATCCTTTAAAGTGGCACAGACATTTTATCTGGTGTTGAGAGCCAGGGGGTGCCATCCATCCTGAGTGGCGACAGGCCCTCTGGATGTGGGGCTGAGGCTTGGGGGAACTCTGTGGGTCATGCCCAGCGAGAGGTGCCAGCTTTATCCTGCAAGCAAAGGAAATCGGACACTTCCCAAAATCAAATCTTAATGTAATAAATACCAAATTATTTCCCTTTCCCGCCCCTCCCAACCCTCTAGGGGTTACAGAGAGATTTTGTTTCACTTACTCAATATATTACAGTGAATAGTTATTAATCAGCTAGTTTATAGCAAAAAAATGCAATAAATGTTACTAGTGATTTTAAGTAACTCTTAATGGTTTAAAACTTACTGGAAAAAGTATCTGTTTAATATTTGCTAAGTGGTTTCCCACCTTTCATCACCTCTGCTGTTACTGTCTCTGTACCATTAGGAAGACTGCTAGAACACTTGCTCTCCAGAAGTCAATGGGGGAGGTATCCAAGGATGATCCTGCCCACAGTCAGAAGCAAACCTCTTGCGTTACTTGTGGGAGACCAAAAGAATCCTTGCCCAGAGCCAACAAGAAGTGTGGCCTAACTGCAGCTCTCCCTTTGGGCTTGTGAATGCCCCTTAAAAGCAGGGACCTTCATGTGTCCTGTTCACTAACGTGTCTGTATGACCCAGAACAGTGTCTTACAGAAAGCTAGATTCAGAGGTCGGTAGTTAGGTAATTAGAAAGCACACCTCTAAAACTTTCTACCAATTCTTATTGACCACAGTTTTTGTCACTAAGCTAAGAATGAAAATCTTACTTAATTTGGTAACGCTAAGCGGTTCATATCCTGCTTGCATGCCTTCAGCATCGGGGGTAAAGGTATGGTGCCCTCTGAGGATCAACATTAGAGGAATCTAAGGGAAGTGGCACAAAAACAGAGGTGGGTCTTGGACTGTGGCTGCAGAGTATTGTAAACTGATCGTAACGGATGATGTTCTTTTGAACAGGTATAAGAGTTTGGTCACTGGGACCTGGGCAAGAGGGGTCATTGCTGTCCTCTGGGTCCTTGCCTTTGGCATTGGATTGACTCCTTTCCTGGGATGGAACAGCAAAGACAGTGCCACCAACTGCACCGAGCCCTTGGATGGAACTATGAATGAAAGCTGCTGCCATGTGAAGTGTCTCTTTGAGAATGTGGTCCCCATGAGCTACATGGTCTATTTCAATTTCTTTGGATGTGTTCTACCCCCACTGCTCATCATGCTAGTGATCTACATCAAGATCTTCATGGTGGCCTGCAAGCAGATGCAGCGCACTGAGCTGATGGACCACTCGAGGACCACCCTTCAACGGGAGATCCACGCAGCCAAATCCCTAGCCATGATTGTGGGAATTTTTGCTTTATGCTGGTTACCAGTACATGCTATCAACTGTGTCTCTCTCTTTCAGCCAGCTCAAGCTAAGTACAGGTCCCAGTGGACAATGAACATGGCCATTCTCCTATCACATGCAAACTCAGTTGTTAATCCCATTGTCTATGCCTACCGGAACCGAGACTTCCGTTACACTTTTCACAAAATCATCTCCCGGTATATTCTCTGCCAGACAGATGCCCTTAAGAGTGGGAATGGACAGGCAGGGGGCACAATGGGCTCCTGATGCGGCCCTGTGACCTAGGCTCTGGCCTCTTTGAGAAGGCAGCACAAACTCACAATACACAAAGGGACGTGGCATGACCGGCTGATTCTCATTGTGAAAAGGCTACACCTCACAAGCATATGGGCTGCCTCTTCTAAGTACTTCCCTGGAGTTAACACACATCTAGCTAGTATGTGTATGTTATTAGGAGGCTCCAAGGGTTGACAAACATATTTTGTGGCATTTACAGTTTTATTTAGCTGCTCTTACTAAGTGGATGATGCTGACATGTGAATGGATTCTAAAACACAGGTGTGTTTTCTTTTAAGAGTCTTTTTCATAGTAGGAAATGATTGGAACCATTTTACTGTGAAACACTGTGAATTATTTTAATGCTAATATTTTTAACCTAAATGCAATGAAAAAATAAAAAGTTGTGTATACTAAAATTGTATACTTGTTCCTAGGAGAAGTGTAATTAGGAAAATTAAAGTATATTTCTTCAATTGAGAAACTGCTGTATTAATTTAGGGAAATGATACTGTCAAGTTCTTTAATAGAGTATCTTCAGGTAACAATTTTGAGCTCCTTTCTTTGCCATTTACAGAAAATGTACTCTCGGGAAAGAACTGAAGAACTAGGATCACTCCTCTGACAGATTTCATTTTCCCCTTCTGCTAGGTAATATGTTTGACTTCTATCCAAGTTCAAGTTTGGCCAAGTTGTGGGAACCCAAAGTGTGAAAACTTTTCTGAGTAAACTGTGTGTGTATGTGTGTGTGTGTATATTAGGTGAAATAAGAATGAAACTTTTAACATTGAAGCTTAGGTGTGAAAGAGATGCACTTGTTGCCTATACTTTACCGCAAAGACTAAATTTATACCCAAACCAAACTTCTAAATAGAAAAATTGTGATAATTTGCTACATCTCAAAGTGACAGAATGCTCTACTGCCAGCCACAGAACACTACAATGTCTGTGGCCTCGGACTTTTCACAAAGCATTCACTTCGTGGAGTGAAGGCTTTGTAGGCTGTAAAGTCATGTATTTATTTATTTATTTTAACAATATTGTGTTTTCAGTTTAAGGTTCCCATTCAGTAATTTCTACATAGCTTCTTCAGTGACACTGGTTACATTTTTTACAATGTGTGAACAGTCTGTTTCTGTTCTCAATGTTTCCATTTCTAATAATCTAGTTTCCCTGCCTGTTACATTCTCACCTTTGTTTTACAGTAATTGTCTACCATTTGTACTCATATAGGGGATTTTTTTAAAAAGGAACATAGTACTTACGGGTAATATTCATTGTTTTTGAGCCAATTTGTTATTTAGCTACAAGGTAATCTCAAGGGTTTGCTTCAGTTCAAGGTCTGACGAGGACCTTACAGCAGTAGACTTGGGAACTCCTCCAGTCTCAACCCATCCAGTAGGTCTGTTTGGTTTTTTCCCCATAAAGAACTATGAGCTGGTGTTTCCCATTTTCTCCCATTCTATCAGGGTCCATCTACTGTGGCTCTAATTAGAACAGTCTGTAGTAGTAGCCAGGTACCATCTCGTTCTTCTGGTTTCAAAATAGAAGAGGCCACAGTCTGCATGGACAGTCTGTCGTGTAGACTAGTTTCTTCTTTGAGCCTTTCGTTCCTTCTTCCACTTTTGTTTCAAATGAGTTGAGAGCAACAGTTGTACGTTACATGGCCACTTGTGAGGCTTGCTTTTAAGACCCCAGACACAACTCACCAAACTAGGATGCAGAACATAACAAAGTATTTGGTTATGTCTAAGAAAGTCTCTATAACTGTGCCCCCATGTACTTTATTAGGTATATGATTGTGTGAGCATACAGTTAACAGATGCAGACACATAAACACCAAAACCAAACCTGTTGCCATCAAATTGATTCCAACTCTTAATGACTCTGGAAGACAAAGTAGGACTATGTCATAAGGTTTTTAAGGCTGAAATCTTTATGGAAGCAGATTGTCACAATCCTTTGCCCATAGGAGTTTGGAACCGACAAACTTTCACTTAGTAGATACACTACTGTGCCCCTAGGACTGCTCACAGATACACACCCATATATGTATCCATACACACCCATGTATGTTGTTGGTAAGTGCTGTGGAGTCAGTTTTGACTCATAGCGACCCTGCATAGGGTTTCTGAGGAGCAGCTGATGGGTTTGAATTGCCAACCTTATAGTTAGCAGTCTAGTACTTATCCAATACACACACATGAGGGTGAGTCAGAAAGTACTGGTACAAAATCATAGAAACCTTCATTAAACAAAAATATCAAAATATGAAGCTATTGTTTTTCAACACATATCTTCCATCTAGGTCTATATACTTCTGAAAGCAGTCTTTCCTTCTCTCTAACCCGTCTCCAAATAATTCTGTGCTCTTTAATTTACACCCCAGCAAAACGGCAGTTTGGGCATCCTTGGGAGACTCAAATCATGTTCCTTTTAAATGTTCTTTGAGCTTTGAGAACAAAATGACATCTGAAGGGGCAAGATCAGGGCTGTGGGGGTGCATGAGGTAAAGGTTCCCAGTGAAATTCTCATAGGACAGCCCTTGCTCCCATCCAAAATCAAGCAGGCTCTTTGTCGTGATGGAAAACAATTCCTTGGCACAACTTTCCTGGCCTTTTTCTCACCAATTGCAGTTTTCAATTTTTTAAAAAGTACCTTTAAGAAACTCATAATAAGTTCCTGTGATTGACCTGTGTGGAATCCCCAAACAGCCACCAGAACCTTTTTAACAGACCCCTGTGACTTGAATTTAACTGGCTCAGCAGATCCTCTGGGAAGCCACTGTTTGGACTGGTGCTCTACTTTGAAGGTACCCTGATGAAACTAAGACAAGTGTATTACTGAGAGAGCTTGCCTACCACTGGTAGCAGAGACACATGGAAACGTTTTGTCTAGACTGACCCACGCGTGCATAAACTGGAACCCATGTAGCAATACTTTCTGAAGAAAGATGAGGTTTTCTGCTCCTGTAAAGATTCATACCCTTGGAAACCCTATGTAGGGTCGCTGTGAGTCAGAACCGACTCCATAGCACACTACCACCTTATGTATATATGCCTACATACAAACACACATCTTCTCACACATTTTTTGGTTGTTTTTGCTGTTTCAAAATTTTTTGTGCTATGTTCTTGTTAAATGCTGTTGAGTCAGTTCCAGTAGCAATTCCCAACAGGTCCTTTTTAAGTGACATCATTTACCTTTGTCAAACTGTCTACTCTTCACCATCATTAAGTGTTAACTTTGATATCACAAAATTAACAAGTGTCTACTATCTAGAGAGTGAGATCCTCCTACCTGGATCATCTAGTTTATCTATTTGTTCACTGCTTTAATCTTTTGTCTTATCCCAACAAGTTTATTGAACCTTTCCAGAGACAGGAAATCCTTGTCCTTCTAGGATCCTATTGTGGCTGTGAACCGCTTACCTATTAAGAAGTTCTCTTTCTATACTGAAAGCTGTCTCCATTACTCCCTTGCTTTCTCATGGAGTCTGAATGAGTCCCATCTCACTCCATATAACAGCATCATTTGCCTTTTCTTCAGACTGAAAATCTCTAGAGCTTCTTTTCAGGATATGATTTTGAGTCCTGGCCCATATTTGGTCTGTTACAAGGCTCAGAAATGCATACAGAACAGTAACACTTCTTTTGTTCTGGTTAGCACCTCTCTACTTAAGCTTTAAGGAGCTCTGACAGCGTAGTGGTTACAAATTGGGCTGCAAACCGCAAGCTCAGCAGTTTGAAACTACCAGCTGTTCCATGGGAGAAAGATGAGGCTTTCTGCTCCCGTAAAAATTTACAGCCTTGGAAACCCTGTACGAGGTCGCTATGAGTCGGAACCAACTCCATGGCACATAACCATCACCACCACTTAAGTTTTGGAGTCCTGGTGTGGCACTGTAGGATAAGTGCTGGACTGCTAACCACAAAGTCGATGGTTCAAACCTACCAGCCACTCCTCAGAAACCCTACATAGTATCTCTATGAGTCAGAACCAACTTGACGGTACTTAACAACAACTTGAGCTTTGAATTATGGTGTTGGTCAAGAATATTCGCTATACCATGGACTGCTAGAGAAATGAACAGATTTGTGTTGGAAGATGTACAGCCAAAGTGCTCCTTAGAAGTGAGGATGTTGAACCTCTGCCCCATATGCCTTGTGTGTGTCACCAGGAGGGACCAATCCCTGGAGGACATCATATGTGGTAGAGGATCCATGAAAAAGAGGAACACCTTCAGCAAGACGGCAGACACTATGGCTACAACAGGCGCAGACCGGGATGACTGAGGATGGCACAGGACTGGGCAGTGTTTTGTTCTGTTACACTTGGGGTCTCTATGAGTTGGAACTGAATCAATGGCATTTAACTACTTAAGCTGTTTTGACACCAATACCACAGATGCTTGGAGCTTACTAAAACTTTACCTCTTTAATTGTATTTATCGTCTGGTTGCTATTTAGTCATATCTGTGTGCTCTGATCTTTGACTGCTGCAGAACAATTTTCTGAACCCAAGGGAAAAAAACAATCTTTTAAAATATTACCTTATTCAGAATGGCCTACATCCAACCAACTTTGACTCCTACATGGTATTAGGATTTTTTTCGGCGTATAACCTGCCTGATTCCATCCAGGAAAATGATTTTATCCAACACTGGTTGGATTTTTCATGGGGAGACTTGTACAGACTTTCTAAGCATACACTATGGGTCCAACGCTCAGCTCCTCCCGCAAGCCAGGAGGGAAAAGAGACCAAGGATTCACAGCAACAAGAAACCTTTGAGTGATCCATTCCAGCCGTCTTCCATGTGTGTACCATGACTATTTTAAACATATTTCTCAATGGGACTTCTATTTTAAAAAGATAATGATGCTCAATTTGTACCTTTATGTTCTTCTTCCTCCTCAGTCAGTAATATGTCAGTCAACTGCTTGTCAGAGACGCTTAGTTGCTGGCAGGTGCCCATTACTTGACAAAGATAAACTGCCAAGAGATGCTTGCACTGGAATATAAACACACCGGCCTATTAGAATCGGGCAGGGTCAGTGCTAGCCAGCTATCATTATGTCTAGTGGGAACGTACTGGGATATACTACTTATGGGCCTTCAGCTTATGGTCTAAAAACTGCCAAAAAGGAAGATCAGACCAAAGTATTCTCTGAAAAAGTGAGAGGGGCAAAGGAGTTGCTTTGCCTGCTGCTTTGGGAGATAGGGTAGCTCCAGTTGGCAAGAGTTTACATAGTGTAACCAAAGGTGAAAACCAAGACAGGCTCCTTATGTTTGTCCTAAGTTGGACTTCATTTTCCTTACCTTCAGAAAGGTAATGACTAATATTCTTTGAGGCACTGTCCGGCTAAGTGCCTCTTTTAAATTTGCTCATTTAAATCTGACAGCTACCCTATGAGGGCTGGTATTATCCCCATTTTAATCATGTGCTCAGAGTTCATCTCTTAACCACTGTGATATTTCCTGGGGAGGGGGAGAGGGGGTGGAATAGAGGGGAGGAAGTGGCAGCAAAACTCATATATATGTGCCTGCACATACCTCTAAGGAGACAATGGGGACAACTACAGGACAGAGCTTTAGATCTTGATGGAATTCGGGTCACTATTGTCATGTTACAGCTGAAATAAACATGGCCTCATGTACAATGGGATACCCAACTTGCCACTCAGTTCCCAAGATGTTTTCTACTTTTAAGAAGTTCTGCCTTAAGGAAGGGAAGAACACAGTGGCTGCTATAATTTTCTTTTCTGACAGGACTTAACAACTACTACTCTCAGATGACTAGTGCCTTTTCCTTTGGAATAAGGAGATACATGAGTGTGTCCCATTCTAGATGCTCTGGCCTCCTATGAAATTGACAGAGGAATCACTGTGCTCTTTGACCCATGCAAAAGACAAGTGCAACCAAGTTCCAGGCTGATAGCTAGTGTGGGAAGACACTAGCTCTCAGCTGAAGTTGGGGATTTGCAAAGCTGACCATCTCCAATTCAGCTCCTAATTCCTTATTGGGCTGTTTAATTCCTTAGTGACAACTTTAGGGATTTCCTTATTGTGCTTCTCAAAGCTTCAACCTTTTAAATAATAATAATAAAAGGCAGGAAACTGATTGCTTACAAAATGATCTTGTTTTCAGAAGGTAAATCCAAAAGAGATGACAAGCTATATAGTCAAGGATAATAAACGATAGTTTGTTTCAACATGTAGTAAAATCTCTATGGTATACATCTCTCAAACCACACAATAAGGGCAAACTCCCTAATTCAGTTGTAAGGGAAGAGCCTTCCCCATCCTCACCAGTAGGCGGTCACTCTTCCGGAGCACTGAGAAGGCAAATGCAGGACATGAGCAGTAATGACAAGACACCAAACATATGTAAGTCTTACCAGAACTTCCAAGTACCTAGAAAGAAAAGGACAGATCGGATCAGATAGGATCACAAAGTGTGCTGGAAAACCAAGTTCTTCCCTTGTATTTATTTATATGATAGCTCAGAGTTGCTCTTTAAATTGCTCTGGGAAGAACTGCTTTATATAAAACAGGAAACTCAACTTCCCTCTGTGAAGATTCTTCCTCATCTCTCAGTGCTCTTTATTTGATGAAATCATACAACAGAACTGAGGAGTTTCAGGCTTAGTTAGACCACCCACAAAGACCGTTTTATTCCTATACTTAGTGATTCATAGGGCACCCCCATGGGCTGTGTATGCTCATAAAAACTGATGTTTCATAGCACATCTGTAATTTCTAAAGCATCTACCACACACCTATGAAAACTACCAAATCATGTAGAGTGAACAGGAAGACAGTCTTGAGAAAAAGAAAGTGGGAATAGGCTTTTGGGGAGACAATAAAGCAAAGAACCCTGCAAAAGGGATGCCTCAGCTACACCAGACGGAGGTTCTCGGGGGAAAAAGCAAGCTGTGGGTGGTCTGTCTACTCATCCAGAGGTGGAAAGAAAGACCTCAGATATATTGTTGCTGTTGTTAAGTGCCGTCGAGTTGGTTCCAAGCCGCTCACTTGGACACCCTGTGCAGGGTCGCTATGAGTTAGAACTAACACGATGACACGTAACAACATGCCAGTACAGATTTTGGACTAACAGCAAAATCCCTTGTGGGGTTGCTAGATGACCAGAAATGGCCAATTAACGAGAAATACGATACCTACTGTATCCTTAGAAGATTTCAGCCAGTTAAAAATTAGGTAGTAAAAAAACACACCTTAATATTCCTAAGGGTTCCCAAAGAGCAGCTGGTGAGTTTGAACTGCCAACCTTGTAGTTCAAACTGACCTATGGTCGGTCCAATGCTTTATCCTACAGCACCACATCAGAACCTAGTTAAGAGGGCAAGTTCAAGATCAAACAACCTTGGCAGCAGTCAAAAGGGACAAAAAGGAGAGTTACTGCAAAGTCGCTTTAAAGCTTTCAAGCTCACCAGTAACTCTTTGGAAACCTTATGTAGGGCACTATGGGTTGGAACCAACTCAATGGCACTTAACAACAACGGGAAATAGATCAATCAGACTGATTTGAGGGCAGTGGGTTTTTGGTTATGGGGCAAGGATAAAGTACCTGCAATGTAATGGACATAACCATGGAGGGCTTCATTGAGGGAGCTTTATTCCTAGAATTCATTTCCAAATTGGAGGTGTAAAATTATCATTAGTTTCCAAGGGAGGTAGAAGCATCTTGGGGGTTATCTTATAATGAATTGCTGCTGAGGGATATGCCACGGGGCCTTCAAATCAGTTTCAGGCTTTCCGATGGCAATTTCAATCGTTCAAAAAGCCAGACCTTATCATTACAGTGTCAGCACTCCCTTCTTCCCTCCGACTCCTCAACAAGTAACAGGTAAGGCTACAACCAAAGAAATAGTAACTAATATGTGTTCTGCACATGTTTCTAACATGTCTGGTGATTAACATCGTGGTGTCCTGGCGTGAGGCTGTAGGGTAAGTACTGGACTGCTAACACAACGTTGGCGTTTCAAACTCACCAGCCGCTCCTTGGACACCCTGTGCAGGGTCGCTAGGAATTGGAACCAACTAGATGACACTTAACAACAACATGCCAATACAGATTTTGGACTAACCGCAAAATCCCTTATGGGGCTGTTGTTGTTAAGTGCTTCTGAGTCAATTCGGACCCACAGCGACCCTGTATAGGGTTTCCAAGGAGAAGCTAGTGAGCTTCAACCACTGACCTTGCAATTCAAATGACTGTAGTGTGACGCATTAGCCCACAGCGCCATACCAGGACTCCTTTATGGGGTTGCTAGATGACCAGAAATAGCCAATTAATGAGAAATAAGATACCTACTGAATCCTTAGAGGATTTCAACCAGTTACAAATTAGGTAGTATAAAAACCAAACCTTATTATTTCCTACCTTGTGGTACAGATATGTTGCATCACTTATGATATACCACTGAGAATCAGTGGAGGAATTTCCCTAGAGTGTCTGGAAATGTCAATGGAGAACATTCATAGATGGTTTCCCACTTAATCCTGGAAGAAAAGCCACCAAGACCAGCAGTGACATGAATGATTCTTGAGTGTTCAAACTATTACCAATGAATAAAACTTGGTATTTTTTCTTCCTTTAGTTCTCTTCTGAGGCATTTCTCTCTAGGTTTAAGCTTGAGCAGACATATATGCCTCTGGAATTATACACTGGCTTGAATGGTTCACTGGTTCCTTCTTATTGTGGGTCCCCAATCCTTCCTTGCCTGATCCTTTCAAAGGCTGACCAGGACTCAAAATAAAATGTTCAACTGCCTGAAGCAGTCAATACTGTAAAGAGATGGTGAACTTTGAATCTACTTTTTACTTATCCAGTAATAGACCACTAGTGAACCTAGTAATCAGGTAAAATCTGAGAAATGTTTAGAACTGGAAATTGACCTCAGGGATCATCTAATTCAGTTCATTGACCCGTCAATGGAAAAATGACCTTATCTTCCAGGAATTACTCCTCATTCTCCCACTCATCGCCTGGAATGTTTATCCCCAGAAGGAGAGCTTTTAAACAAATGAAGCATGCAGGAAAGAGGACACTCAGGTCCATGACTGGACTTGTAGGAAACTCACTTGGAGTAAGCTGACTGCTGTCAGTTAGTTCTCTGGGTGTGTGTGTGTGGGTGTGTGTGTGTGGGTGTGACCCACCTAGATGATCAGCCCTCCAAGCCTCTTAGGACCCTTCACAGTGGTAAACTGCATTCCCCAGTGTTCTGTGCTTCTCTCTGCAACGGGATTATACATCCCTGCCCTGTTAAATACAGGCTGACTCTGCGATCTGGCTTAGCCAGTACATTTGAGTAACCACGCAAAAACATTACAAATTGGTGTGTGTCATCCTCTCTCATCGTCTGCCATGAGGCTCCCCCACCCCAATGATCTACATGGGGGCGACTCCAACAACTGGGACCATGGAGTGAAGATGTTCTGAGCAGAGGCATAACTGACATGTGATGGTATGCAGCATGAATGATAGAAAATGACTTTTGAGGCCTTGGAGACTTGGGGCCATTGTGCCACTGTATAACAACCTTTCCCGTGGATGCACCCTCCCCGTTCCTGAGTGAATCAAAGAAGGTATCAAAAGCATCTCAGGCAACAGCAACATGATGACTTACACACTAACCCTAGAGGGCAGTATAAATGTTAGAAGGTTGACTCAACGTTATCAGCTCAGAAAACCCTTGAATTCACCCAAACTCCAGTTAATTCTGATTCATAGTGACCCTGTATAAGTTATCTGAGGCTATAAATCTTTGTGGGAGCAAGAAAACCTCATCTTTCTCCTGCTGGAGTGGTAGAGAGCTCAAATCACTCATCTTGTGGTTCGCAGTCCAGTGTTTATCCTACAAAGCCCCCGCGCTCCCCATACAATGATGGTCATTGTCGTGTGCGGTCGAGTCAGTTCTGTCTCATTGACCCTGTATACGGTTTCCGAGAGCAGCTAATGGGTTTGAACTGCCAACCTTTGGTTACTGTGGTTAGCAGTCCAATACTTATCCTACAGCACCATATCAGGGCCCCCTACAATGATGGTAGTCAGGTCAATTTGAGGGTATATAAGATACCTACAAAGTCCAAATTGACTGTCACAATTCTAGGAAGTTACCATTTTTTATGACTAATAAAACAGGAAGTAAATGAAGAAAACTAAACAACTCATAGTGACCACTGGGAGGAACAAAAAGTCAGTAATAATGAAAATATTTTAAAACAAAATCATGATCTTATCTAATCATTAGATCACATAACTAGAGGAAGTTGGAAGTCTGCTTGCTCAGGTCAGGTGTTACACTGATATTGGAACTAAGACAAAATAATCTGACAGTAAAAGACAGAAGGGTAACTGAAGGCCCTTTTAGGAAATGCTAGAATATTTTAGCTACATAAAAACACCGTCAAGTCACAAAATTAAAAAAAAAACAAAAACACCAAGAAGGACAAGACATACCTCTTCAAGTACATGCGATATTATTTCTCAGCTCTGACTACTTAGAACCCTAAGCTTACCATGAGAAAATTCTAATAGGCAACCTCTTTTGAGTAAGCAAATGCCATTCAAAATTGTTAACTACAGCATTCAACGCTAATTGGTGGTGGTGGTGGTGGTGGTGGTGGTGGTGGTGTGCCATGAAGTCCGTTCCGACTCATAACGACACTGCATAGGGTTTCCAATGCTGTAAATCTTTACGGGAGCAGAAAGCCTCATCTGCTCTGGTAGTTTTGAACTAGTTAGCAGCCTGACTTGTAACCACTACGCTCCTTTTAACACTAACTACTACTACTTTTTCCGTGATGAAGAAACTTATGAAGATTTTGCCCATGTGAATGAAGTTATGCTGCAATGTGGAATGGCCAATTCATTTACTAAATATAGGCCCCTATTTGCCCAAGATGACTTTGTTCAAATAATTCACACTCAGAGGTACCTGACATACATACTCTCAGCTCCAAGAAGTTAATCATAGATAAACCAGGATTCAAACTATGACCATCTTCCCCTTTCTGGTCTTCAGGAAAGCCTGGATTACATACAAAATAGCAGCTTCTTCCCCCCGCTTCCATGACAGAAATAAAACTTTGGAGACCCATAAAAATGATGAGGTGGGGGCAGCTGACCTCTAACTTTACAGAGAGGAAGGAGAATCAAGATCATCAATCCACAGCTGGGGCCAGACACTCACATACCTCCTCCAACCATTTTACCAGTTGTGACACAAGCATTGCCTCCCCGGGCACTCTCTACTCCTCTGCTGGACTCCATAATTCCATACTTGCAACAGCTACATGGAATTCAGAAGATACTCACAATTAATGGGGCTTATTACTGATGAGACAGGTTACAGACCAGGTCAGGAAAGATGTACAGTTTTTTAATCTGTACAGTCTCTTCTCTGACTTGTCCGTAGGCAGGCCTTTCTCTGACCCTTAGACCCCTGGAGCCTCTCTGGCTGGGCTGGCCTGGCCTTCCTTCCAATGAGGCAAGTACTATGAGACTTCATCAATAAGTGCCTGGAGGCCCACTGTGCTGTCTCCCAAGAGTCTCCAGGTTTGGCTGCTTCTGCTGTCACCACGACTCTGCCAAAGCTTCTTGCTGTCTCCGGTATGACAGCTGTCTCCTGGAACCAGAACCTTCTCAGTGCAGGGATCTTGGGTCCATAAAATGTACTCCGCTTCCACATCTTCTTTCTTGGTGGTAGTCTGGTCCCCTCGTCCGCTTCTGGAATGGCTCTTTTAAAGCATAGCGGGATGGTAAAAGTGACCAATCCCCTCAATAGGGTTCCATATACTTTATTTGCATGCCTCTACCTCCATATGGTGGGAGTCCTGGGGTGGCATTATGGGTTAATGCGCTGGACTGCAAAGTCAGTTTGAACAGCAAAATCGGTGGTTCAAGCCCACTAGCTACTCATTGGAAACCCTGTACAGGGTTGCCATAGGTTGGAACCGAAACCACCACCTCCATATGGGTGCATCATTAGAAAGCTGCCCAGCCCCCTTAGACACTAGCTCTCTAGTGCCGCTCTAACAGAACTACAGGTAGATAGCTTTACCTAATGAATCTGTGTTCTCAGGTTAGGATGGCCAAGTTTAGGGAGCCGGATCTAATGGAAGGCTTTCTCTATCTGCTCTGGGGTAAGGTCCTTGTCTCCTTTCAGCATCTCTGAGCCCAGAGTTCCTTGGAGACTTACACAGGTCATAGCATCAATCTTCCCCAGGTCTACAAGGGTCTCAGTGCCCAAGGATGCATTCTGTTCCTAACTCTGCTTCCTTGGTGGTACTGAGGTCCTCTGCTTGCTTCTCTCTCCTTTTACCTTTTGTAAGATAAATAGTGATGCAGGCCATACCCCATGGAAACTCCTCTTACACAGAGAGGATCAGGGCTATGACTTGAACGAGAGCGTTGAATCCTATGTTAATCCTGCTTCATTAATAAAACAAATATAATTCAATCATCATTAACATAGGCTAGTCCTGTCTCGTTACCACATAAAAGTCAGGATTCATAATACATCACAAATGAAGGATAATTATGTCAGATCATATCACGGGGGATGATCATTATTACATTACATAACTTCCACATTACATCCTAACATAATTATTAAACTACATCATCACATAACTGCCAAACCACTGAAAATCATAGCCGAGCCAGGTTGACACATATTTTGGGAAGACATGATTCAATCCATGACTTTGATGGGTGATAAGTACCTCATTTGCATATCCCATACCATCATTTGGTGGGAGTTACAAAGACTGGTTACAAGGACCATGTTTAGTAACTCACTGCACCACAAGACCATTAACAAGTTTCTCCTTCCCTAAGTTCCAACTCTACTTAACAATGTCTCATATAGCTAAACCTGGAAGAGTAGCGGGCGGATGGAGTCTGGCCTATTATTTATATAGCCTTTACTCAAGTCTCAAATTATATGATAGGCAGCATGGAGCAACAGTTATGAATTCCAGGTGCCAGATGTGAAAGTACTTCAGAGTCTGGTAAGAGGTAGTTACTTCACAAATCTAAGCTTTGAGAGGGGAAAACTAGGTCCAAGCAGATGGCTTGCATTCAGCACAGTCTGACCTTTAATAAATACTTCTGGACAATAGTTTGAAAGATCATTTCTGACAGGTGATCTGAGCATTTTGGAGGATCTCAAAATGCATTCTGGCATTTAATTGTAAGGAAGAGATAATGAACAAAGTGAAGATGTCAATCAACTCATGTAAGGAGAAAAAAATCATCTCTATTTTCAAATAATGGGAAAGCAAAAGTTGGCTAAACTCCCAAAGACCTGAAAAAAGAGCCACTTCACATCATTTCTAGCTCTATACAATGCTACTGGAAAAAGTTAGTAAGCCATTATTTATATTATTTTAATTATTAATAGGTTAATCTTATTAATTTGGGTCAAATGCTATTCAGTAAGCCAGGAAATACTAAAGCTAGTCACGAGTGTCGTAGAGATGCATGAAAACCCATGTCCTAAGAATTTCCTTAGAGATTACCCCCACCTCTAGATTTCTACCTGATATACACGCCTCCCACTAGGAGATGAGAGTAAGGTGATGGACTGCCGGTCAACTAAGTCCAAGGCCTGGACGGCTGATGAGCCAAAGATAAACTTGAGCCTGGAAAATAGAAAAGCTTCAGATTAGGGGCACTGAATCACACAATGAACTTCACTAACTTGACCCAAAGGACCACCAGCCTCAACAATAAAAAAATTCAACTTAGTTTAATTTGAAAAAAGATAATAATACACTAAAATCCTATGTACCAACCTCCACCAGAACTATTGAATGTTAACATTGTTCATATACTTTAAATCAACTTTTTTAAACCAACAGGAGCTAACCATATTGCAAGAAAACCCCATTTGTTACTTCTTCCCTGGGAGGTGCAAACAGGGAAGCCCTTGGCTGCTAACAGAAAGGCTGGCAGTTTGTTTCCACCCAGAGGCGCCTTGGAAAAAGGTCTAGAGGTCTACTTCTGAAAAATCAGCTACTGAAGATCGTACAGAGCACAGTTCTACTCTGACACACATGGGCCTCAATGGGTAGGAAACAACTTGATGGTAGCTGGAACAACTAATATACTTCTTCCTAGTGCTTTTTTTAAAAATATTTCTCTCCATCCTTCCTTCATTCCTGAGTCAACCACTATCATTGCTGATTTCCTTCCTACTAACGTTATTATAGGAGCTCTGGTAGTGTAGTGGTTACAAATCGGGCTGCGAACCTTAAGGCCAGCAGTTCGAAACTACCAGCCGCTCCGTGGGAGAAAGATAAGGCGTTCTGTTCCTGTAAAGATTTACAGCCTCGGGAACCCTGTACAGGGTCGCTATGGGTCGGAACCGACTCGACGGCACTTAACAACAACAACAACAACATAGGCTTCTTTTAAGCAACTTGTTTTTCTCTACTCAATGTATTTTTTTCCTCCATTCCTGATGCCATCTTTTCCTTCATGTAATCCAGCTTCTTGAATTATTTGATCTTGGTACAGATTGAATAAGTATGGTGAAAGAATACAACTCTGACAAACACATTTCCTAATTTTAAACTATTTGGTGTTCCCTGTTCAAACAACTGCCTCTTGGTCTGTGCACAAGTTCCTTCCTCATGAGCACAATTAAGTGTTCAGTCTACTCAATGTATTTTTGCAAATGATGCATTGTTTACATATATTTCTTTTTATTCAACTTCTGAAAAAAAAAATCCCATCTTTTGTACATACTATATTTTAAAGTACCCTTTGGCATTGTGGGTTAATTGCTGGACTGCAAGGTCGGTTTGAACAGCAAGGTCAGCGGCTTAAACTCACCAGCCACTCCTCAGGAACCTTATACAGGGTCTCTAAGAGTTGGAACCGATGCAATGGCATTAACAACACAAAGGTTTTCAATTGTGTGGATCATGACAAGCTATAGACAACACTGCAAAGTATAAGTATTCCTGAACAATTAATTGTGCTCATGAGGAATCTGTACATAGACTAAGAGGCAGTTGTTTGAATGGAACATGGGAATACTGAATGGTTTAAAATTAAGAAAGGTTTGCGACAGGGTTGTATTCTTTCATCGTATTTATTCAACCTGTGTGCTGAGCAAATAATCTGACTCATAGTGATCTTGTATAAGGTTTCCAAGGCTTTAAATCTTTGCGGGAGCAGAAAGCCTCATCTTTCTCCCTTGGAACAGCTGGCGGGCTCAAACTACAGACCTTGTGCTTCACAGTCCAGTGCTTATCATATGGATTAGTAGTAAGGTTAAAATGTTGAATGGTATATCAGGAAAAAATTTAACATGTGAGAAATTTCTTATGATAGAATGTTAGGTTGGGCATAAAACTGCATATTTAAAAACATGCAACCATGTTAACAATTGTTCTTTACAATCTATAATTATCTCAAAATAAAAAGTTTAATAATTAAACAAAGACAATAAACCAAAATGTTATCAGTGATGATCACTGCTTGGCATGATTATTGATAATTTTAATGTTTTTATTTCTAAAAACGTTTTTTTAAAATAATAAGTTACTTTTTAAACTGGAAAAGAAAATGGCTGGGTTGAACGTTTATCTTTTAAAGAACCCACATAGAAGAGGAAGTCAAAAGTACTAAGGTTTTAAATTTTAAATGTTCAACTTCTTCATTTTCCAAAAACTTGTCTCATATACAACAAACTATTGGTGAATGTTGTTGTTAAGTGCTGTTGAGTTGGTTCCGACTCATAGTGACCCTTTATAGGGTTTCTGAGTGGTTGGTGGTTTGAACCACCAACCTTGCATTTAGCAGTCCAGTGCTTATCCTACAGCACCATACCAGGACTTCATGGGTAAACAGGAAAGACTTTTATTTATTTTTTTTACATTGAAGATATCAAAGGTTAGACCATGAAAATAGAAAAAATGTGGTGATAACCTTATTTAGAAATAATCAGTTAATTTAAAAATATGGCTCTAAACCTTCTCTGTCCACTTTATAACATATTGTGAACATCTTCTGAATGCACTAAATATTTTTCTATATCATTTTTAATGGCTGCAAAGAATTCCACTGTAAAGAGGATGAATTACACTTTATTTCCGCCCCCTCCCCCCCAACTTCCTTTTTGGACAATCAGAATGTTTCTGGGTTTTGCTACCATAAACAATACTGGAGTGACTATGCTCAGTGCAAAAGCTTTATGAAAATCTATCATTACTTGCTTGGGATATAGTGCTATAAGTTGAATTTTTGGGTCCCAGAACATGTGCATTTTAGAACTCTTCTTGCTGTGGTGGTGCAATGGTTAAGTGCTTCACCGCTCCCAAAAGGTCAGCAGTTCAAACCCATAGTAGCTCCCTAGGAGAGCGAGACCTGGTAACTGGCTCGTGTAAAGACTAGTCTAGGGAACTTGGTGGGGCAGGTTCTATTCAGTCACCACCTCAAGTCACTATGAGTTGGAACTGACTGGATGGCACATAACAACAACAACAACACTGTCTAATCTTCCAAGTTATAGTTGTACCAGCAGGGTTTCAGTGATCTCTTTCCCCATATTCTTGCCAAAATCTGCAATTATCTTTTTTTGTTGTTCCCAGTTTTACAAAGGAAAAGTTACCTTATTATTTAAATTTTTGGTATTTTTATGGTTGCTAGTAAGATTTATCTTTTGTTTACAGAGTTTTTGGCCATTTATATTCTTTGTCTATTTTCTTGTTTTTAAAGTAGTAATATAAAAAATAATGTAAAATATTTTACAAACAGAGAAAATTCCCTAAATTCTATCTCCCTTCCACCTGTGTAAGATAACCACTAGTATGTGGTTGTTAAGTGCCGT
>NW_006408864.1:917719-949639 GCF_000296735.1 Chrysochloris asiatica | reverse complement strand
GGAGTAGAAAGCCTCATCTTTCTCCCGCGGGGCGGCTGGTAGTTTCGAACCGCTGACCTTAAGGTTCGCAGCCCGATTCGTAACCACTACGCTATCAGAGCTCCATATATTTATATATATAAACAGAGACCTGGTATGGCCCTGTGGGTTAATGTGCTGGATGCAAAGTCATTTTGAATCACAAGGTTGGCAGTTCAAGTCACCAGCTGCTCCTTGGAAATCCTAACCAGGGTCGCTGTGGGTTGGAACTGACTCAACAACACTTAACAACATCACAATTAAATTTGGGAACCAACTTGATGGCACTTAAAAACAATCCACGTTTTTGTTGCTACTGAGGATGTAATTATATTTTTGAACTATGGTATCAAGGAAAATGATTTTTGCATTTTTAAAACTTTATTTTACTATATTTTCTTGGGTTTTGATAAGTAGTCATATCATCTGCCAGAAATGGTAATTGCTTTTCCTTCCTTGTAAAAAGGTAAACTTCTAACTTCTTTTTCGTATTTTTATTTTCTCTACTTCCTAGGAAAATTTCTACAACTTTATCTTTCAAGTTTTCTATTGAATTTCCCAGTCTATTATGTTTTTAATTTACAGTTCCTTTTTCTAAAGATTCTTTCTTTCACTGTGTCTTGTGCCTATTATTAGTTAGTGTATCCACTGCAATTTCTAGAACAATAGTAAACAAGAATGGCAAATTGGACAATATGGGAATGATTGTAACTTTTCACCTGAGACAAAGTTTTAATAATCATGTCAAGAAAATACTGTTCCTAGCTTTGTAAAAATATTTATAAAAATTAAGAGTTGGTGCTGAAAGGATTTGGCTCTTGAAACACTGAGGTTAAAAAAAAATACCCAAATACAACAAAATGTAACTTACGATAACAGGTGCTCATCAGGAACTGCAAAACAGAAATGCAAAAAAGTTAATCATGTTAAACCAATGAGCAGAACAATCTTAAGAAGACTGTAACCAAAAGACTTCTGTATAAGATAGTGATTTAAACCTATACATCTAATTTACCTCTTTCTCAGAATGCCACTGAAAAAATAACAAGGATTTATTACTAGTTTTTTCAGACATAAATTACCAAGGATGAGAAAAGGAGAGGAAGCAACAGTTAAAACACACTGGAAGCTGAAGAGTGGAAAAATACCAGATCTGAGAAAATGGAATTATATTCCAGAATAACCTACCCACCTTTCTAGATCAGAAACAAAGAAAGAACCCTTCAAATCAGTGGCACCAAATAGCTTTGTAATTGGTGGTGAAGCATGAAGCTTATATATGGAAAACTCTTTGAAAGTAAGTTTAAGAAGCAGTAGGACCCCAGTTCCCTTCCTAGCTCTAGGTGACGGATTTTTCTCTCTCTGATGAAATACTGGGTTTATTTTCTAGAGATTAAAGTACAAACTATCTAGATGCGGGGGAAATACTAGGAACAGTTGAGGTCAAGAGCATCTCAATGAAAACTAGGCGATCTCTTGCCTTCCTTCTCAACATGCCTCCCATAACATAGACAATCAGGCTTTGGTCCTCTAGATATGAGTCTATGATATTAGAATGGGTTTCCCAATCAAATAGTCTAATAATATCAATTACAGTGAAGTTCACAGTTTATACCTATTGCCATGGAATCCATTCTGACTCATAGAGACCCTACAGCACAGAGTAGAACTGCTCCACAGGGTTTCTAAAGCTATAAATCCTTATGGAGCAGGAGTTTCAGGGCAAGATAGTGGAGTAGGCAGATGCACTCTGCCAGCCTTTTCCAACAAAGACATAGGAGACCAAGTGAAACAGAGACAGATGGTGATTCTGGAATCTTGACCATCAGAGGATAGTACAGAGAGGTGAATTGTATGCTGACTGGAAGAGGAAGCTAAACAGGAGCAGTGAGAAAGAAGAAAAACAGGCAAGCTGTCAGCTGGCGTGTAGCGGTGAGGCCATCTTGAACTTTTGCAGATGGCTGCCCATACAGTGGCTTGAGGGCACAGGATGCCGCTGGAGGTTGGCGGTAAGTGGAGTGCAGCTCTCCCTTATTCCCACACGCACCTGGTAGCCAGGGGCACCCCTTCCTGCACAGCCTCAGCTCTCCCTGGGGTAGGGAACAGGACGTGCCACCCCTGCTCCTGGCAATGTGTGAACCCATCCTGAACTATATACTACACAGTCGGTGACCAGAGAACTGTGTTCACACTTCCAGTCTCTACCACACCCACCTGGAGACAGGATTTGAACTGCCAACCTTTTGGTTAACAGGCAAATGCTTTAACCACTGTGCCACGAAGGCTTATTTCATGGTCTTTGTTGTTGTTGTTAAAGTGCCATCAAGTCAATTCTGTATAGGGTTTTCAAGGAATGGCTGGTGGGTTTGAACTGCCAACCCTTCAGTTTGCAGTCCAGTGCTTATCCTATAGAATCACACCAGGAAACCAGTCTATAAACTCCATCAATCCACTCAGTGCTTTCACCCTAAATCATGACCAGACAACCAAGGATCACCAGACATGAAAGAAAAGGACATAGGAAAGAAAACAAACCAAAGGAAGCTAATCAGATGTAAAACAGCAGAAAGAAGACAATTAAAAAACTCATTAAACATCAGGGAAAAAGATGTCAATGCAACTACGAACCAGGCATGAGACACAATAAAAAAAGAATCTTTAGAAAAAGGAGCTGTAAATTAAAAACATAATAGACTGGAAAATTCCATAGAAAACTTTGGATGATAAAGTAGTAATTGTCCTAGAAGTAGAGAAAATAAGATGAAAATTTAAAGGTAAAAAGCAGAAGAACCTAGTTTACTATGTAAACTTTCACTAAAAACACAATAAAACATTCTTTAAAAAATAATAAATTAGGAGCCAGGATGGCTGGTATCAGCTGCTCCCTTGTAGCATTCAACTTCTCTGCAGGGTTCAATAATTTGTTGCAATGGCTATACAAAACTCACAGACCATATTCATTATTGTTATGTTGGTTCCAACTCATAGCAGCCCTCTGCACAACAGAACGAACACTTGCCTGGTCCTGCTCCATCCTCACAATTCTTCCACTTGAGCCCACTGTAGCTGCCACTGAGTCAGTTCATTTCTTTGGGGATCTTCTTCTTTTTCTGCTGACCCTCAATTTAAGCATGCATGATGTCCTTTTTTAGGGAGTGGTCCCTCCTGATTTGTGTCCAAAGTGAAAGAGACAAAGTCTCACCATCCTCGCTTCTAAGGAGCAAATCTAAAAAGATTTGTTTGTTCTTCTGATAGTCCATGTTGTTGTTGTTGTTGTTATGTGCCGTGGAGTCGGTTCCGACTCATTGCGACCCTGTACAGGGTTTCCGAGGCTGTAAATCTTTACGGGAGCAGAATGCCTCATCTTTCTCCCGCAGAACTGCTGGTAGTTTTGAACTGCTGACCTTGTATTTTCAATATTCACCAACACCATAATTCAAATGTATAGATTCTTCTACAGTCTTCCTCATTCACTGTCCAACTTGCACGTGCGTATGAGGTGACTGAAAATACCATGGCTTGGATCAGGCAGACGTACTTTAGACCTCAAAGTGAAATCTTTGCTCTTTAACATTTTAAAGAGGTCTTTTGCGGCAGGCAGTCTTGCTCACTACATTATATCCTTTGATTTCCTGACTATTGCTTCTATGAGTGTTGTGGATCCAAGCAAAATGGAGTCTTTTACAATTTCAATCTGTTTTCCATCTAATGTGATTTTATTTATTTGTCCATTTGTGAGGATTTTTGTAGAAAACAACCTGGGAGCTCCTGTGCCTCTAAAGCTGCTTCTCTAAGAACTAGAGCAAGGGTAGTTCTCCAAACAACTTTATAGGGCTCAGGAGGAAAATCACCTTAGCTGGTTTTTTTCCAAATAACCAAGACAAAATGGAATACATTGCACCAAAGTGGCGCAAATAGTTAACATACTCAGTAGCTAACAGAAAGTTGAAGGTTTTACTACAACCAGAGGTGCCTTGGAAGGAAGGCCTAGTGATCTGTTTCCCAAAAAATCTGTGTTGAAAAGCCTATGCTCTGTGGTGCCACATGGTCAGTATGAGTTGGAATCCACACCAACAAGAACTAGTATAAGGCTCAGGACTGGTTTTTACACTGTCATAATACAAGTCTAACTTGCAATCTTAATATTAAAACATTACTACTGTGTGGGAAACAAATGTGAATCAATGGTTGTTGCTGTTGTTGTTAAGTGTCATGGAGCTGGTTCCAACTCATAGTGACTATGTATAGGGTTTCTGAGGAGCAACTTGTGAGTCTGAACCACCAACCTTACAGTTCAAACTGGTCTTGCGGCTTCAACCTTGCTCATCCTACATAGTCATAGGAGTATCAGGTATCTGATGAGCAATGAGTATCAGGGAAACTACTGTGTATAGGAGAAAAACAAGACAGTCACAGTATATGAAATTATGCATTAAAACATAGAGCCCAGTTTTGGTGTAACTGATAATAATCCATTCTCAAGGTCATCAAATCTGTGGTTAAATGTACGGAATCAGTTCTGATTCACAGTGATGCTGTACAAGGTTTCTGAGGATTCCATAGGAGCAGCTGGTAGGTTTGAATCACTGATCTTTCAGTTAACAGTCCATTATTTATCCTACCATGCCATATCAAGATGCCCATCAAATCTTAGAGCCCCTGAAACACTATCTGACCTGATGGTATATGTAATCGGAACATGGCTGGTCTAATAGTGCTGAATGAACGGAGAAAAACAAAAGCTGGCTGGCTTTTCTCAATCTTTTAAAAACAGTTAAGTAACTCAAGCTCTTTCAAAGTGCAGTACAGTACTTTGAAATAAAAAATCATCCAAGTGAATAAATTGTGAGGTCTGACTCCACTGTACGAATATTTATAAAATGACCATGTTACTTTAGGAGACTGGTTATAATCAGTGGAAGCGTTTGAAAAGTTTTGTTTTTTATTCGTCTTTTCTCAGTGAGTCTGATAAGCATAGACACAGAGCATCCTCTATTGGTAGGAAAAAAGAGGTACTTTCACAATATCCCAATTTAGTCTACAGCCTCTGGATTACACTCCTCACCCACTGCCATAGCCACCCCATGTGAGGTTTCTCAAACTGTAAATCTTTACGGAGCAAAAGCTTTTCTTCCAAAGAGCATGTGGTGTAACTGAATTGTGATCCTGTGGTTAGCAGTCCAACATCTAACCCACTATGCCACCAATTTTTAGTGCTGTGTAGACTGCAAAGCCGTTTGAATTGCAAGGTCGGCGGTTCAAGCTCACCAGCTGCTCCTCGGGAACCCTATACAGGGTCCTTATATGGGTCAGCACCGATTCGATGGCACTTCACAACAATTCATTTTGGAAGGCGCCCTGGTAGTGTAGTGGATTTCGAGCTGGACTGCTAACTTCAAGGTCAGCAGTTTGAACCTACCAGTTGCTCCATGGGAGAAAGATGAAGCTTTCTGCTTTCATAAAGATTTACAGCTTCAGAAACTATACAGGGTCGCTATGAGTTGGAACCGACTCGGTGGCACACAACCACCACCATTCACTTGAGATGTGTGGTACTAAACATTTTCTGAATCAAGTGTATGAGAGTTGTAACTTTTAAAGCTAGCAGTATTTGCTGGAGAAAACTAAGCAGCAAGTTGGCGCTGTGGGAAAAAGCACCTAACCCATAAGGTCATTCTGAACCACAAGGTCGGCGGTTCAAACTCACCAGCCATTCCTTGGAAACCCTTTAAAGGGTCGCTGTGAGTCGGAACTGACTCGATGACACTTAACAAACACACTACAGCACTGCAGGATCAGCACTGGAATGCTAACCACAAGGTTGGCGGTGCAAACCCCAACAGCCGCTCCTGGGAAACCCAATACAGGATCAGAATCAGAACCGACTCCATAGCTCACTGCAGAGTCCCGTCCTTCCCACTCTCCTGCTCGCATCTGAAGTGCCTGCCTCGCCGGCAGCTCTCAGCACTTCCAGTCGGAGTTTCCCTATGGCCTGCTCACCCCTGAGAGAGGCGCCCTGGCAACTGTGTTGTTCCCTAAACACTCGCTCGATAGGTTTGACTTTTACTTGCCCCAAATTTCGCCTTCTCTCCTCCCCCCCCCCCTCCATAAAGACCAGCAGGAGTTTGAGAGAGAGAACCACACGGAAATAAGCTAAGAATAGGTGAGGAGAGATGAGCCCCGCTTCCCGCGCTCGCCAGTCTCTCAACTCCCAAGCCCGCAGGTTCCCACCCGCGCGGCCCACCACGCAGCTACGCAGGCCCTTGGCCGTACTTCGCGCACTCTCTCGCACCGCCGTGGCCATCTCACTCAGGAGCTCCTCCACCACGGCGGGTAACGTGACGGCCATGGCGCCCCAGCTTGGGTCTTCTTCGGAAATGCACTGTGACCCAGACTGCCGTCTGCCTGAGGAGTCTCTACTCGAGCCGGGGGCGGGGCTCAGAGGAGTGACGTCGTCGTGCGTCATCGCGCTCGCGGGTGGCCACGAAGACTCGGAGGAGCGCTCGGCGCTAGGGGCGGGACGTCCCGGGAAGCCAGCTGGGCTTCCAGTGCGCAGAAGACAGTGAGGGAGCATGTACCGGCTTCTGAGCCGAGGCCTAGGCGGGGGCCTTATACGGGCTGTGGGGCTGTGGGGCCGGCACTACTCGGCGCTCCCGTTCCTGGCGCCGGCTGGCGGCCCGAAGCCCGAGATGGCTGTGCCCTCTTCACGAGTTGTGCAGCACGGCCGGAGCCCGGGCCTGCTGCCGCTGGTGGCAGGTGAGGAGCGCGGGCCGGGCGGAGCCTGGGGCGGCTGGGCGGGGGCCGGGCACGGGCTGGGCACGGTGACCTCAGCCCCTTTCTGCAGCGCTCGCCTGGTTCTCGAGGCCCGCTACGGCAGACGAGGAGGTGCCGGAGGGAGCGGGCGAGGCCTCCGCTGGGGACGCGGCCGAGGCCGAGATCATCCAGCTGCTGAAACGAGCCAAGGTGAGACGGCTTCCAGGCCCGGCGTGGTCGCCTCTCCGAGCTCAACCTTGTGGATGCGCAAGATTCCCTCCAATTTCTCACAAGTAGCTGGAGACTCTGAGAGTGAACTTTGTTCAGAATTAGCTGGGTCCCAATAGGGGAGAGAGGAGTTGGCGTCCATCCAGCTAAGTCATTCTCGAACGCCTGCATAAGCGCTGCAGTCTCAGGTGCATTATCATCATAACTCATCTAGCCACAATATCGGCGCTGTTTGGTGGTGGTGGTGGTTTTTATTAGTTAATTGTGTTCGAGTTGGTTCTGACTCCTTGCGGTTATCCAGTGCTTATCCTACAACGTCACACCAGAACGAACCACACTGAAAGAACTGGCATAAAGAATTCTGCACAACTTAGTTCTGAAAACACGATTTAGTGTTGTTGTTTGTGTCTTTTGGTTCTCTTTCTAAACTTTTCCTTTTCTCCACGTCCTTTTCTATTTTCTTCCCTCCTTGCCAGGTTATCATTTCTTCCGTTGGGCCCAAAACGTGTGGATTTTTATTTCCAGATCGCAGTGTGCTACTTAAATGGCATCTCAGCCCGCATTGAGGCTGAGGTATCTGTCAGACTTAACCTGCCTAAAACTAAACTCTTGATCGTACATGCCTCTCAATCCCATTTCTTCACCATGTACCCTTTACTACTGTCTACCCTGTTTCTAAGGAGCTCTGGTATCGTAGTGGTTACGAACTGGGCTGTGAGAGGCAAGGCCAGCAGTTCGAAACTACCAGCTCTTCCGCGGGAGAAAGATGAGGTTTTCTTCTCCCGTAACCTCGGAACTGACTCCACGGCACATAACAACAACAACAGCCCTGTTTCTGGAGTCCTGGTGTGGCGCTGTGGGTTAATGTGCCAGACTGCAAAGTCGTTTGAATCACAAGATCAGCGGTTCAAGCTCACCAGTTGCGCCTTGGAAACTCTATACAGGGTCGCTATGGGTCAGAATCGACTCAGTGGCACTTAACAAAAACAACAATCCTGTTTCTGGAGTCCTGGCGTGGCACTGTTATATAAAACACTGGACTAGTCGGTTTGGACCTCAAGGTCAGTGGTTCAAACTGATCAGCTGTTCTCTGGAAACCCTACTCGACAACTTTCCTGTTTCTGGTGTGGCAATGTAGGATCAGCTGTAGATGGCCAACCACAAATTCGGCAGTTCAAACCCACCAGCTGCTCCTCGGAAACCCCATACAGTGTCATTATGAGTTGCAACTGACTTGATGGCACTTAACAGCAACACTACCCTGTTTCTCAACTAGAGAAACCCCATGAAACCTGTGGTGCCTTTCCACCACCCACCACTTACAGCCCAGCAACATCTTGCCACCACCTCCAAAATATAGTATACCTTTTCTCTGCTACCCCTAATGTGAACCATCACTGCCACATCAACAGTCCTTGTCTGCTTGACTCCTACACTTGCTTCTCCATAGAAGAGTGGTTTTTAAGAAAAAATGTAAATCAGATCATATCAACCTTTGCATAAAAACTTTCAATGACTTCCCACTGCATTTATGGTAAAACTCAAACTTCTTGTCCTGACCTATCAGACCTGCACGATCTAAATGAGCCTACCTCCCCCACCTACCCATCCTCTTTCCATATCACCTCCTGTCTTCTTCTTCCTGCAAAACTAATCTCCTCCGCCTGTAGGGTCTTCACTCATTCCCTACCCCTTTGGTAGGGTCCTAATTCCTTATTTGGTTGAATTGGTAAGAACTCATTCTTAACCTTTGTACTTCAGTTTAGCTGCACTTACTTCCTTGGACGTCTTCCCTTACTTTCCTACATAGAATAAACTCCTTATCACACTTTTTTGTTGTTTTTTCATTAGTTATAATTATGCTTACTTATCCTGCAGGCTCTAAGGAGCTCTGGTAGCGTAGTGGTTACGAATCGGGCTGCGAACCTTAAGGTCAGTGGTTCGAAACTACCAGCCGGTCCGCGGGAGAAAGATGAGGCTTTCTACTCCCGTAAGGATTTACACCCTCAGAAACCCTGTACAGGGTCGCTATGGGTCAGAACCGACTCGACGGCACTTAACAACAACAACAACAATCCTGCAGGCTCACCTCCAGCTTACAGGAAGTGAGAATGAGGAGATGGAGGGCAAGTAAATTTGCTTATAAATAGAATTTGGAAATTGTTCACATTCCTTCCACATCCATCTGTTGAACAAAACTTTTGTGTCATCTTCCTGTCACTCTTGTAGACATAGATCAATTCAGTAAATATTTGATTGATGAATGAATAGCTTCCTTTATATTTATTGGGATAATACAACCATAAAATTTCTGTCTAGTATCATGTACATCCACTTTCTCTGTATTTCATGTTCTGTTGTTTTCTTTGTCCTCTCTTTTCAGTTGAGCATCATGAAAGATGAGCCAGAAGAAGCTGAGCTAATTTTGCATGACGCTCTTCGTCTTGCCTATCAGAGCGGTAACAACAAGGCCATCACCTACACTTATGATTTGGTAACTCTTCTAACCAGTCTGAGCCACTGATGAGGAAGGGTGGATTGGATATAATAGAGGGACTTTCAGGATGTCCTCAAGATAATTTTGTAACTAAAACTTAATTTGATTTTAAGTTTTATTATCTGTGGGTGTCACTTTCAAGTCTCAACCTGAGACTAAAAAGAAACAAATACGAGGGGGTCTTCAAAAAGTTCATAGGAAATGCATATTATGAAAAAAACTATGTGTTTATTTAAAAAAAAAAAAAAAAGTCACACCACAGTAGACTTGTACTAACTTGTGATAGCATGTCTGAACAGGTTCTAGTTTGAGGCAATAAGAAGGATCAGATATCAGTTTAAAAAAATATCAGCAACATGAATTCTGCAAAAACTGAAGCAAAAGTAATGTCAAATTTATGGTGAACCTTGGGGTAGAAGAATGGTGAAAGCATTGATGCTTTAGGAAAAGTTTATGGGAACAATACTCCCAAAGAAAGCAGCAGTTTACAAATGGATAACTTGTTTTTAATACGGGACAAGATGATGTTGAAAATGAAGGAAGCAGTGGCAGACCATCCACATCAATGTGAAAGGAAGCAGCTAATCTTGTTTGTGCTCTAATTGCAGAGGACCAATAATTAACAGCAGAAACAATAGCTAACACCATAGTCATCTCAGTAGATTTATCAATTGATTTAGCTTCCACAATTTTGACTGAAAGATTAAAAGTTGAGCAGACTTTCAGTTAAATGGGTGCCCAGCTCAGCTGCAGACAAGAGTAGAGCTAATTAACAACTAGGATCAAGTTCCTAAAACATTTCTTGCAAGAATTGTAACAGGATATAAAACATAACTTTACCATTAGAATCCAGAAGACAAAGCACTATCAAAGCAATGGCTACCAAGAGGTAGAAGTCATCCCAGCTGAAGCAAAAGCAGATCAGTCAAGAACGAAGATCATAGCAGTTGCACTTTGGATGCTCAAGGCCTTTCCCTTGTTGACTTTCTGGAAGGCCAAAGAATGGGGAGTGTGGTGGCTCTATAGGATAAGCACTGGACTGTGAATTACAGATTTGATGATTTAAGCCTACCAGCTGCTCCTCAGGAGAAAGACAAAGATTTCTGCTCCTGAAAAAGATTTAAAAGCCTCAGAAACCCTATACAGTGTTGCTATGAGTCAAAACCGACTCCACGGTGCTTAACAACAACAAATTTAATATAAGAGTGTTTTGGGAAAGTCAGAGCTTTAGCAGAAAAACACCTAGGAAAGCTCCACCAGAGAGTCCTTTACCATGACAATGTTCTTTATTCCTCCCCTCAAACAACGACAATTTTGCAAGAGTTTCCATGGAAAATCATTAGATATCCACCCTATAGTCCTGACTTCTTTTTGTTAACTTATCTTTTAAAATCTTTAAAGGGCACCCATTTTTCTTCAGTTAATAATATACAAAAGGCACGTAGCTGTTCATCACAGCACTATTCACAATGCAAAAAGATGGAAACAGCCTAACTGCCCATCAGTGGCAGAGTGGATAAACAAATTTTGGTACATACAACGAAATACTATGCAGCACTGAAGAATAATGATGAATCTGTGAAACACCTCATAACATGGATGAACCTGGAGGACATTATGCTGAGTGAAATAAGTCAGTCACAAAAGGACATATTGTATGAGACTACTACTGTAAAAATTCAAGAAAAGGTTTTCATACTAAAAGAAACATTCTTTGATGGTTACCAAAGGTGGGAAGAAAGGGAATAATTCACAGGCTAGAGGGTAAACACATGTTAACTCGGGTGAGGGTGAAGGCAATATACAAGAAGAGAGAGGTTGGCAGAATGATGAAGATAGGTATGCAAGGGCAGAAGTGGAATGAGGTAAATAGTGTTCTCTGTGGAGAAAGATGCAGGCTGAATGAGTATGGGAGCAAGAGTGGGATATATAAATATTTATCCCATAAATATATAAGAGTTTGAAAGAGGATATTTGCACATGGGTAACCACAGGGAGGAAGCAGGACAACTTGTTGCATGGAGGGAATTGCATTCTTTGAGATGAAACTGATTTCTTGAATGTGAAACAATGATATTGTTTTACACTCAATTCACAATAACAAATTTAGAAAAATAATGTACAGAAGGATGCATTTACATCTTTAATTCCCAAGATTCTCATTTCTTTATGGAGGGACTAAATGGCTTGTAGCACAACTTAGAAAATTGTCTTGACCTTGACGGAGTATGTGTTAAGTAATGAAGTTTACATATATGTTTTTTAATCTAAATTCCATTTTCCCACGAACTTTTTGAAATCCCCATGTATCATTAACATTTGTTTCTTCAATAATAAGTGCATCTAGATTTAGTTTATCACAAAGTATATCCAAGTATTTACATGTCTCACTATTGCTATTCTAGCAGATTAATTTCTGACATGCTTTTATGTCTTAACCATTTTTGCTTTTACAGGATGAAAGCAAAAGAGAATCCTTAGCACAAAGGCTTTGAAATGTGTAGGGACATAGTACTGTAATCTGAATAATAATTTCTAATTTGCTTTTCAGATGGCCAATTTAGCATTTATACGTGGTGAACTTGAAAATGTAAGTTAAGTTACTTTGTGATATCTTGAATTCTTGAAAGCCTAGCCTTAAGGGAGGAATCCTGGCAGGATCAGCCCTGGACTATGAACCGCAAGGTCGGCAGTTCAAACCCATCTGCTGCTCCTTGGAAATCTTACATAGATTCGCTATGAGTCGGAACCGACTAGACAGCACTTAAGATCAAGCCTTAAGAGAACTATATTAGTAAGAGTACAGGCTAACCTATAAAGGAGACCCCAAAATACCATAAATTAAAGAAGACAGTGGTATATATCTCTTTGATTCATCAGTTTAGAGGTGGACTGAAGACTGAATTCAGGTAGGCACCTCTGTTCCATGAAGTGGCCTAGAAGCCCAAATTCTTTCTCTAAGGTGTGTTCTCATCTGCATGGGTGAGTCAGTTGCCTATAGGAAAGGAGAAAGAGAATGGAGGACAAGCCACTTTCTTTTAAAATAGGATTTTTAAATCGTTTGCATTTCTTCTTTCTGCATCTATAGCCCAATATTTTTTCACTTCTTGTGTGGCACTGTAGGATCAGCACTGGCCTGCGAAACACAAGGTCAGCAGTTCAAACCTACCAACTGCTCCTCAGAAGCCCTTTACTGAGTCATTGTGAGTCGTAATTGACTCTGCGGCACTTAACAACACACCTTACTGTAAGGAAGGCTGACCAGCTAAAAACTGAGGGGATTTTGTAAATAAAAGGACAGAAAGGAGAGTGAATATTTGGGGACAGTTTGCATTCTCTGTCACAGTGGGTTTTGGTGAGAAGTTAATCCCTTAAGGTGGTTTCTACTTATCACAGAATAAAGTACACAGAGGATGTGGGGTCCTGGTGTATTCATCTATTTTTGTATCTCAAGAGTGTGAGTGATTGTGTGTGTATGTTTTAACAAGGAATGATGGGTCTGACTGGTACTTAGAATCCAGAGTCATAAAGATGTTGGGTTCAGCTTAAACAAAAATCTTTTTCTTATGCTTTTAGGCAGAAAAACTTTTTAAAGCTACAATGAGTTACCTGCTTGGAGGAGGCATGAAGCAGGTAAGGATATTGTCTGGGGTTTATACCTAATAGCAGCAGGTTTCAAAATATGAATTCCTGAAACACCCTCCCTGTAATCAAGATACAAAACAAACTGTAATCAAAATGTATGCTCTGACTCAAAAAGAAAAGTGAATTTTTTTCCTCGGACCTGTATAAAACTGCCACTCTTTCATTATTGCAAAATCATGGTGAACTGAGTTGGTTACAAAAGTTGGTTAATTAAATGAATAAAGACTATGTGGATTTGAGGTCATAGTTAGTCTAGAAGTTGATGTGAAATGTTCCTTGAGGAAATTTTGCTTGCCATAATTTTCCTTCATTTTTCTTTCTTCCAACAGGAAGACAATGCAATAATTGAAATCTCCTTAAAGCTGGCCAGTATCTATGCTGCTCAGAATAGGTAAGTGTTGTCAAAATCTAGGTGTGGCAGCACCCAGGAAGGTAGTGCTGTGGGCAGAAAAACTTTGACCCTGGGTGTTGTATAATCTTCAGTTGTTGTTGTTGTTATGTGCCATGGGGTCAGTGCCAACTCATAGTGACCCTGTACAGGGTTTCCAAGGCTGTAAATCTTTATGGGAGCAGAAAGCCTCATCTTGTTTACACTCAGAGTGTACCATTCCTCATTTTAAAAATTGTCAGCCTTTTCCTTTTCTGATTTTGCCATTAGAAGGAGCACTGGTGACACAGTAGTTAAGCATTAGGCTGCTTGCCGAAAAGTTGATGGTTTGAACCCACCAGCCACTTCGTGGGAGAAAGATAGGCAGTCTGCTACTATAAAGGAGCTCTGGTAGTGTAGTGGTTACGAATTAGGCTGCGAGCTGCAAGGTCAGCAGTTCGAAACTACCAGCTGTTCCGAGGGAGAAAGATGGGGCTTTCTGCTCCCGTAAAGATTTACAGCCTCGGAAACCCTGTGCAGGGTCGCTATGAGTCGGAACCGACTCAACGGCACATAACAACAACAACCATGAAGGTTATAGCCTCTGAAACCCTACGAAGAAGCAGTTACACTTTGTTCCATGGGCTCACTATACATCTGAATTGACTTGAAGGCAGTGGGCTTGATTTGGCTTGATTTCCATTAGTCTCCTGAGTGAGGCACACAGCTCTCACACTTCTGGCTGCATTGTAACAAGCGAATCGAGTTTTCTGTTCCTGCTTGAACTGGGCTGTTAGAGAGACTTTAGCTTTTCCTAGAAGAGGAGTGGGTAATGTAACAGCTGCTAGGGATATGAAACCGTATCAATCATTTTGTTGATCAGCAAACTGAGAAGTTAGGCAGAAAGTTAAATGGCTGACGTTATGGGAGTGTCTCAGTGGAAGTTCAGTGAGCAGTATTTGGTGAAAATACACAAAGCAGAAGTTGCTCCCATTCCACAGTTTGTAGACAAAATGATCAGTGACTTGGTTACATTCTTCACATTGGGTCCACATTCTTATTTTTGTTCTAGTAGTTTAGCTTCTGTTTACTTAATCTCCCTGCCCCTTTCTTATCTCTGTTTTAAAATAGCTGTTGACCCTTTGGTCTTACATAGTTTTTTGTTGTTTTAACACAGCCTTTCGTGGTTACAGATTTTACTCTAGGCTAAGCTGTTATTTAGGAGGTAGTTTCAGTTCAAGGTTTGAAGAGTCACTCAGGGCCATAGTCGCAAATGATTCCTCCAGACTCATTTGGTCCAGTAAATGTGGATTCTTTAAGAGTATGAAGTTCTGTTCCACATCTTTCTTCCTTTTTATCAAGATCCATCTATTGTATTTCTGATCAGAATATTCAGTAATATTAGCAGGCAATGCCTAGTTCTTGTCTTCAAATGGTGAAGGTTGAGGCTCTTGTGGACATTTAGATGTGTAGTCCAGTTCCTTCTCTGATTCTTGGGTTTCTTTCTTTCTTTTTTGTTCCAGATGAATAAAGACCAATAGTTGTATCTTAGATGACTTCTTATAAACTTTTAAAACCTCAGACACTAGAAGTTTAGGGAGATATGTGAACTCCCGAGCCCATGAACACTGACCTAGCCACTGGGACCTGGAGCTGAGAGTGAAGTGGCTAGCTGATCTGAAGTGGGAAGAGGTGTGCAAGAACTCCCAAACTTGCAGATAGTATCCATTGACCTAGCCTGACCAGAACTTGACCAGATAAAGATAAAAGCTCAATATTGAGAGCAAGTGTAAATTGCTACAATTTGATGAACTGGACCTGTGCTGATAGATGCAATTGCTCAACATTCCAACCAAAGTGGAAGGATTCTTCATATCAAGGATCAAGCTGGTTTCCTTAGTGCACTGGATTGATAGAAACAAGCAACTTAGACATTGCCTATCAAAAATGGGGTCAATAAAGCACAAAGTGAGTAGCTTACAAGTTTTCATGAGTGTGCTTAGTTTCAGAATGAGGTGGGTAAGGTAGACTCCCCACTGAATAGTTTCCCTCTTTTCCAGGTAGAGCTGGTGAAAGGAGGTAGAGGATGATGGTGATAAAAAATTTTTTGAATGCCTTTATTATGAATTAAGTGATAGCTTACATTACAGCAAGTAGGTTTTGCACTCAACCAGTCACACTTTGCTTCATTGCAATGATTACAATCCCCCTCGTGCACCACCAGCCAACAGTATTTGCTTCTATTCCTTCCCTTTTCTCTTATGATGTACAAAACCAACATTCAGGAATAGGGACGGGCAACTTAGACATTGGCTACCTAAAATAGGGGGCTATAAAGGCATGAAGTGACTGGCTTGCAAGTTTTCAAGAGGGAGTTTAGTTCAAGAGTGTGCGGGGGAAGGTAGAGTCCCCACTGAATAGTTTTCATCTTGTCTAGATGGGTCTGGTGAAAGGAGATGGGGTTAAGATTCTTAGGGTTCAATAGTGAGTAATTGTTATCATGACTAATTGCAAACTGTCAAAATTGTAAAGGTAGAAGTTTTGTAATATGAAGTGGGGAGTAGGTAAGCTTACATTCCAGAAACAAAGGATCCTAGGACCATCAAGAGAGAAAAGCATGAGCAGAATGTGGGACCCTATCCAGAGAAGCAGCAACACCTGAGATGAGGACTCTAGACTCATGGAAAGAGAAAGACTGAGTGCTGGTGGCCAGGAGGCAGGCTTGTAGAATGTGCCCTTTGGCTGTTTAAATGATTATATATTCCTGAGTGTTTTGGTGTGCATCACCCCCCCACACACACACACAAAAAAAAAAAATCTGAAAAAATACTGTTGAATGATGATGCACAAAGGGAATTGTAATCATTTCAGTGAAACAATTAATGTAAAATTGATGTTCTCCCAGGTAAACTGTCACTCAATTCACAATAAAAACTTAAAACAACAACAACATGCAGGAATATACAGTCGTTTAAACAACCAAAGGCACATTTTGCAAGCTTGCCTCCTCATTCAGCCTTTCTCTTTCCTGGAGTCTAGACTCCTCAGCTGCTTTGTCTCTCCATGCCATGGTGATAGGATTTTATGATTCATTTGTGAGAATTGTTAAAATAGGATTAATCACGGTTGTCGCAAGTGTAATTGTAGATGATGTATAACTGGACAGCAGGGAGAAAAGAAAAAAAACAAAAAAACCTCAGGCAGTAATCACCATATTGGGAAGTAGATCATATGAATTCTAGAATAAAATTGTCACCATGAAAGGTAGTGCTTAAAAAACAACAACAACAAAAAAAAACCCCACCACAGAATAAAACAGTGTAAAATCAAATGATCAACAGCTATTTTAAAACAAAAATTAGAAAGGTGGGGTTAAGGAGATTAAGTAAATGGAAGCAATACAACTAGAACACATATTATGCCACTCAACAACTGGATTGTCTCACAAAAACACAGTCCCAAAGCCCCCAAACCAAGGAAACTAATCCCATGGGTGATTGGTTTTGTCCAATTAGTATCAACATCTGTAGCTTCACCCCTCCTTTTTTTGTGTATGAGCAGTGTTTTTAAACATGTGGATTGTGAGGTAGCTATGTTTTAGGAAGGAGTGGCCTAGTAGTGGAAGGAAGACTTTTGGTTAAGTAGGATAAATGATTAAAAAATTATTCGATGAGTCCATTTTTTGGCGGGGCGTCTGGTGGGTAGGAATAAGGAGCGAGGCTTAGGGTTGGCACTATGGCTAGGTATAGAATTTTATTTAATGTTAGGTTTATGGTTAGGATTAGGGTTAGTGTTAGGGGTAGAGTTGGAGTAGGACTAGGAGTAAGATTTAGTCTAGTTTTTAAGGTTACAGTTGTTAATTGCCATGGAGTCTATTCTGACCCATAGCATCTCTGTGTAGGATTTCCGAGGAGCAGCTGGTGGGCTTGAACCACCAACTTTATAGTTCAAAGTGACTTTGCAGTCCAGTGCATTAACCCACAATGGCACAACAGGATTCCAGGGTTACAGTTAGGTTTATTTTTATTTAAATTTTTCTTGAAATGATTTCCTATTCGTTTGGAAGTTCTGTAACTATATTATTCCTTCCTTTTACTTTCTGTTGTTGTTATTGTTACAACTGTATCTCTTGTTCTCTCTTTTCAGTCTTACAGGTCTGTTTTACTTTGCATATTTCTATACCTGGGTTGAGTCTAAGTGATAATGTCATGTATGTTAACCTCAGGTGGTTGTCTGCTGCTGTTTTTTCTCTGTTCACAGAACTCCTTTAATATTTCTTGTAAGGGTGGTCTGATTTTTATAAGTTCTTTTCATTTCTGTTTGTCTGAAAATGACCTAATCTCATCATCCATAATGGACAGTTTTGCTGGCTATATGGTTCTTGGTTGTCAGTTTTTTCCTTTCAGAGTTTTATATATATCATTCCATTGTCTTCTTGTCTGCATGGTTTCTTCTGAGAAATAAGAGCCTGGTCTTACTACTTTTGCTTTGCAGGTAACTTCATTTTTCCTTATCTGCTCTCAGGATTTTTTCATTGCCTTTGGATTGAAAAATTTGATCATATGTCTTGATGTTTTTCTTTTGGGGTCTATTCTGTTTGGAGCTCTTTCAGCTTCTTTAATGGTTATCTTTCATGATGTAGGGAAGTTTTCTTTGAACATATCTAAGTAATGTTCTCTATGGGTCTCTGTTTCTGTTCTGGAATTCCTATCACGCATATGTTATTTCTCTTGATAGTGTTCCACATAAATCGTAGGCGTTCTTCTTCATCTTTTTTTTTCGTTCTTTTTTCTGATTGTTCCTCTTTTTGTTGTTAGTGCCATCAAATCTGTTCCAAATCATAGCAATCCTGTATAGAGTTTTCAAGGAGCAGCAGCTGGTAGAGTTACATGGCTGACCTTGTGGTTTGCAGTCCAGTGCTGATCCTACAGCGCCATACCAGGAGTGTTCCTCTAGCACAGGGGGGGGTGGAGAAGGTTTTTTTCTGCCAAAGTTTGTAATATCATTTCCGGGCCATACAGAATTTCCAACTTAAAAATTAGCTTGCTCAGACCAGCCTGGAACAACTAGAGCAACAGAAGATACATCTTCAAAGATTTGCAGGAAAAACCCAAACCCAAAACAAGAATGGCAGTATGATTGGCTACTATAAGAATAAGCAAGTTATTTGTCAGGAAGCCATCAGGGCAAGCGATCAAGTCCCTTCAGGACAACCCCCTTTCAAGACTGAAACTCACAGGGAACACATGAGCAGGCACTTAAGCTTGCTAGAGACCACAGTTGTCTGCTTGTGAGTGGAAGAGGGGGAAAGGCAGCAATGAAGAGATGGGCTGAGTTCAGTCATGTTCCATAGACTCCCATTGACCTGGAGATGAGGGAGAAAAGAGGAAGGGCTGGTTGGTCCAAAGTGTGGTGAGACCTGGTGACTCCCGAGCTCATGGACAAGGACAAAGCCGCAAAGGGCTAGAGCTGAGAGTGAAGCATCCAGCTGGTATGAAGTGAGGGGAGAGGCACAAGAACACCCAAACTTGCAGATAGTACCCATTTGACCTAGCCTTGATGGCTTGATAGTCAGAACTTGACTAGAGGAAGATTTTTAAAAAAAAACCAACAATTTTTTATAAAGGAAATGAGCGTAAATTGCTACAATTTGATGAATTTCACCTATATGCATGGATGTAGTAGCTCAATATACCAACAGAGAGGGAAGGGATCTTCATGTCAAGTATCAATACTATCCCCTCTGTATACAGGGTAGATAGGGACGGGCAACTTAGACATTGGCTACTTAAAATGAGGGGGCAATAAAGGCACAAAGTGACTGGCTTACAACTTTTCAAAAGGCAGTTTTGTTTAAGAGTGTGCAGGGGAAGGTAGAGTCCCCACTGAATAGTTTTCATCTTGTCTAGGTGTGGTGAGAAAAGATGGGGATAAGATTCTTATGATTCAGTAGTGAGTAATTGTTGTCATGACTAATTGCGACTGTCACAACTGTAAAGGTAGAAGTTTTGTAACAAAATGAGGAGTAGTTAATCTTACAGTCCAGAAACAGGACCCTAGGACCATCAAAGGAGAAGAGCACAAGCGGAATATGGGACCCTATCCAGAGAAGCAGCGACACCAGAGATGAAGGCAGAGAAGAGGACATGGAGAGAGAGAGTAGCTGAGGACTCTAGACTCATGGAAAGAGAGGGAATGAGTGCTGGCGGCCAGAAGAAGGCTTATAGAATGTGCCCTTTGGTTGTTTAAATGATTATATATACCTTAGTGCTTTTGTGTACATCTCCCCACTCCCACACACACAAAAAAAACACAGGGAATGGAAGCTAATACTGTTGAATGATGATGCAAAGAGGAAATTGTGTAATCACTGCAATGATATGGTGGTGTAAAGCCGGTGTTCTCCCATGTAAACTATACTCAGTTCATAATTTGAAAAAAAGAAGGTATTTGCAATTAAAAAATTTTTTGTTATATTTTGACAAACATTTAATTAACTAACTCACTCCCCCCCTATGACACACTGGACTGCAAGGTCAATTTGAACCACAAGGTCGGCAGTTCAAATCAGCAGTCGCTCCTTGGAAACCCTATATAGGGTCACTATGAACCTGAACCAACTCAAAGGCACTTAACAACAATGTGATGGCTGGACTCGGGCTGCAAACCACAAGATGAGTACTTTAAACCCTCCAGCTGTTGCTCAGAAACTCTGTATGGGGTTGCCATGAGTCAGAATTGTCTTGACGAAACTTAACAAAAACAGCAATGTGATGGCTGGAACTATGGTTGCCCTGGCAGAGCCAAACCAAATTGTTTTGTGGTCCTTACATGGTCAGTGGGCCGGCTGTTCCCAGCCTCTGCTCTAACAGATGATTATTTTGTTTATTTATTTTTGCAGTTTGTTGTACTGTGGATTTTTTTTTTTTTTTAAGCTTTTACTGTGAATTGAGTGATAGTCTGCATGACAATCGTATCTTGTTTCATTGCAATGATTACAATCCCCTTTTTTGATGTACACAAAAACACGCAGGAATATATAATCACTTAAACAACCAAGGGCACATTTTGTAAACCAGCCCCCTCCCTGTTGGCACACAACCTTTCTTTATCCATGAGTCCACAGTCCTCAGATGCTCTCTCTCCATGCCATTGTCTGTCTCCAACTCTGGTGTCGCTGCATCTCTGGTTAGGAGTCCATGTTCTCCTCATGCGCTTCCCGCTTGCTGGTCCTAGGGTCCTCTGTTCCTGGAATGTGAGATTAACTGCTCCCCCTTTTTGTTACACATCTTCAACCTTTACAATTGTGACAATCACAATTAGTCATGGTAACAATTGTTGTTGTTAAGTGCCATCAAGTTGGTTCCAACCCATAGTGACCCTGTATAGGGTTTATGAGGAGCAGCTGGTAAGCTTGAACCACTGACCTTGCAGTTCAAACTGACTTTGCAGCCCAGCGCATCAGCCCACAGTGCCACACCGGGACTCCATGATGACAATTGTTGTTATGTGCCATGGAGTCGGTTCAGACTCATAGAGATCCCGCACAGGGTTTCCAAGGCTGCAAATCTTTATGGGAGCAGAAAGCCTCATCTTTCTCCCACGGCGGAACAGCTGGTAGTTTCAAACTGCTAAAGATCATTGAAGTTATCAATAATGAGGAAAAGAGCCTACCTGAGGGACTTGCAGAAGATCACAAGATGAAACAAAATATAGAAATCTCAAAAGCAGGAAGGGACAGAAAGAGTATTTGAAGAAATAGCACTAGAAAACTCAAATAGATGTGCTGAAACACGAAATCTGCACATCTAAAATCTCAACAAACTACTGTTGTTAAGTCAGTTCGTACTCATAGTAACTTGTGGTGCTGTGAATTTACTTGATAGTGTTTTTCTACTCAAAATCTTAACTCCCATTAGCTAATTGGATGGGGCCATGCAAATAGGATGTACAGAATTCTAACACTGGGATTGGTTCGTTTCACCATCCTGCTAGGTTTAAAAAGAGCCATCTCAGAAGCAGGAACAGACAATCCCAGGATCATCAAGAAAAAAAGAGCATGGACTACTTAACAATAATGTTAACAACTGAATCAACAGAATCCTATCCCCATCTCCTTTCACCTGACCCGTCTAGACAAGATGGAACTGTTCAGTGGGGAGTCTATCTTCCCCCATTCGCTCTGAAAACTTGTAAGCCAGCCACTTTGTGTCTTTATAGCCCCGCCATTTTATGTAGCCAATGTCAGAGTTGCCAGTTCCTGTCAGCCCTGTGTACTGAGGGGATATGCTTAATCCTTGATTTGAAGACTCCTTCCTTTCAGTTGGTATTTTGTGCTACTACATCTTTAAGGTAAAGTCAGGTTTATCAAATTGTAGCAATTTCCACTTGCTTCCTTATCAAATTTCTTTGTCTTCCTCTAGTGGAGTTTTGATCATAAAGTCATCCAAGCTAGGTCAAATGGGTATCATTTGCAAGTTTGGGTGTTCTTGCACACCCAAATTTCATATTATATCTTCATATCAGCTGAATGATTTACTCTCAGCTCTAGTCCTTCGTGGGTAGGTCAGTGTCCATGAGCACATGGGTTCCCCAGACTTCGGACCAACCATCCCTTCCTCTTCTCTCTCTCAAGATCGACAGGTGTCTGTCTATAGAACATGGTCAAGCTCAGCCCATGTCTTCATTATTGCCTTTCCTCCACTTCCACTCACAAGTAGACCAAGGTGGTCACCAGCGAGCTTACATACCTTCTCATGTGTTCTCTTTGAGTTTCAGTCTTGGAAGGGGGTTTGTCCTGAAGGGACTTGATGGTTTCCAGGTGAACAGCTTGCTTGTTCTTGTAATAGCTTGACAGTCTCCTCGGTTGTTTTTTTTTTTTTCTTTTCCTCTTTACCTGCTGGTCTTTCCTTTAGGAAGTATCTTCTGTTCCTGTAGCTGCTCCAGGTTACTCTGCATGTTCTAACAGATGATTATTGAGTGAATTCAAGCGTAGTAATTCGGCTTATCATTGATTCAGTTGTATTTCTTTGCTTTTTCAATGTATTATGTATTTCTGAAGTTTTCTGACTGTCTGATTGCTGTTTTTGTATTGTTCCCATTTTTTCAATTATGTTGTCAATTTGCTCCCTGTTTTTTCCTATAGTTTTAGCTGTATTTTCCGTGATTTCATCTGTCATTTTCTTAGTCTTTCTCAGTCCATTGAAGTTGTCTAATTAGCAATCTTTTAAAATTCCTGTCATGTAGTTCTGATACCATTTCTGATGTTACATTTTCTGTTAATGCATTTGGGTGACTTGTGTCTTTGTATAAGTTGAAATTGTCTTCTCTGGGACATTGTGGTGTCATAGCTAGTTGGTGATACCATATTGGTGTATTCTAAGGTGCTCCCCACCTATTTCCTGGTGGAGGTGGTAGAGACCGAAAGTGTGAACGCAGTTAGTTCTTTGCTCACTGCTTGTGTAGTGTAGTTTAGGGATGGTTCACATGCCTCCAGAAGCAGGGGGGCTATATCTGGCACTTGATCTCAGGCAGAGCAGAGGCTGTGGCAGGAGAGGGCGTAAGTGGTTGCTGGGTTGGTGAATCTGGGACTGACCATGCCCCTAATGACCAGGAGGACATGAGAACAAGGGAGAACAGCACCCCCTGGCTGCCATTCTCCAGCTGCATCCTGTACTAGCAGGCTGCTATATCGACAGCAACTTGAAAAAGCTGAAGATCTGCGCTACTCCGTGCCAGCCACAGTCCACCCGTTTTCATCCCTTACTGCTCCTGTTCAGCTTCCTCTTTCAGTCAGCACCCAGTCCATCTCTCTGTCCTATCTTCTGATACTCAGGGTTCCAGAATCACCATCTGTATCTGTTTCACTTGGTCTTCCATGTCTTTGTTGCAGAGGTTTGACCCAGTGCAACTGCTTCCTCCACCATCTTGTCTTGGACCAGGTTCATCCTGTGGAAAGACACAAACATAGCCTTGTCCCCATATGAGAACAGGGTCGGGCCCCTTCCATGTGCCTGTTAGGGCATCTTTCCATTTTACCATAGGTTTAGGGGCGCTTGGCTCCCGGTTGCCATGCCTATCCGCAGCCATGAGGCCGGAGGCATCAGTTAAAAGGTAGTTAAGGATGAAAATGACGTGGTTGATATAATTTTGAGGTGTGTGGGGGTAGGATTCCCCCTTCTATATTTTTTTCAAGATAAGACTTTATAGTGGCATGTGTGTGTTCAACAATGCCTTGGCCCTGGGGATTGTAAGGAATGCCAGTAGTATGTTTGATAGAGAAGGTCTTGCAAAACACCGTAAAACGGGCGCTAGTATAGCCAGAACCATTGTCTGTCTTAATGCTTTGAGGTATGCCCATAGCGGCAAAGGCATGTAAGCAATGTTTTATCACTTGGGTGGTCCCCTCTCCTGTTAAGGGGGAGCAGCAAATGAGGCCGGAGAAGGTGTCTACAGAAACATGCACATACTTAAGCCGACCAAAGTTAGGAACGTGTGTGACGTCCATTTGCCACAAAGCATTGGGGTGTAAACCTCGAGGATTGACTCCGAAAGATGGAACAGATTGGTGGATGGGGCACTCAGGACAAGCACGAACTATTTGCTGTGCAGCTTCATGAGGGATATGAAACAACTTGTGCAGGGATTGACTGTTCTGATGATGTAGTTGATGCAAGGCCTAAGCGCACTGCAGATTGGAGTGTGCCATATAAAGCTGTGCGTCAGCAGCTTTATTGCCTTTGGCTAAGGTGCCAGGCAAATTACTGTGAGAACGTATGTGGGCAATAAAGATGGGTTGTTCTCTTTGACGGATGAGGAGTTGGAACTGTATTTTTATAATTGTTCTTATCATTCTTTCTTTGTTTACATTCTTTAGCAAAATGGCCTATTTTTCCACAATTAAAACACTTTCCTGGGCATTTAAGAGCAGCAAACATTTCTGGAGGAGTTAGCCCCTGAAGGGCGGTGGCCATTGCCAGGCCCTGATTTTATGAGGGTCCCACATCGGCACAAAGACGATTGTAATCATCTAAGCTGCCTTTATTCTTGAATGCACGAATAACCATCTGACAAGCACTGTTGGCATTTTCAAAGGCCAACTGTTTTACAAGGGTCAGAGAGTCAGGGGAATCACCCAGGATCCTTCCAGATGTAAGAAGTAGTCGGGAGACAAAGTCTTGAAAAGGCTCATCAGGACCCTGATGCACCTTTGATAACTCAGTAGTTTGCTTACCAGTGTTGGGGATGGATCTCCAAGCTTTTCGTCCGCACTGATTAATGTGAGCATAGGCAGGCATAGGATACATAATTTGCTTTTCTATGGTATTATATTCCCCTTCCCCTACTAACGTGTCAAATGTGGCTCCCCGATTCCACTGATTGTTGTTAAGGTTTGCTATTCGCCGTACTTCCTCATAATACCCAGATTTCCACAACAAATAATCACCTCCTGCAAGACAGTCACGGGTGATATTCTTCCAGTCTAAAGGAGGCAAGTCTTCTTCACAGACTAATTCTATCAAAGCCTGTATAAAGGGCCCATATTGAGCACAAGCCATTTTTAACTCTTTTAAACTTTTAAAGGGTAAAGAGCTGTGGGTGCAAGTCTCCACATCTCTACCGTGCTCATCTTGACCAGCGGGCGTCCGCACAATTGGATACATTTGAAAACCACGCAACTCATCCCCCTGTCTTGCTCCATCAAGCAATGCTGCCTATATCAGGGAGTATCTTGGGCAATCACTGGGGTATTAGACTGAACGGTGGCACAGGGGTTCAAGCGTAAGGGAGTCATTGTTTCTCTTTGAGTCCTAGCCTCTCTTTCTTTGGCTAAGTCAGCAAGGGCAGCGTGCCACTGCTCCTTTTGCTGTATAGTTTCAGTCAACGCCTTTTTCTCTAAAGTTAAATCTTTTAACTGACTTAAAACGTCTTTCAGCACAGATCTTAGATCTCCCTTAGGCGTTTCACCAGAAGTTAATGAGGAATTAGACTTGCACCTGGGCGCTTCCTCTTTTTCCAGCGCCATGTTAGGGTGCGGCCCTTCTTCTTCTGCCTTATCTACTACTGCCTCTCTTACTTCCTTGTCCTTCGGTGCCGGTGCCATTTTAAGGTGCGGCTTCTCCTCTTCTTGTTCCTTCTTTATGCTGACTGAAAAATAGCACTGACCAGAGAATCTGGCCAGGCTTCATCTCCACTATCATTTTCTTTCTTATCCTCGTGTTTCTCGTCCCCCAATTCTTTTTCCACGCTCAAAGTCGGTAAAGATTGTAAATCAGGGTATATGGGTGGAGGTGGAGCGGTTGGTTCCGTGGAACTGCCTCCCAGATGATCGCTGCCAAAATCAAAAGTATCTCAGACAAGCCGCCACAAACTAAATGTATAGGCAGGCACCCGGGACGGGCCATTCTTAGCATAATATTCTTGCAGTTGATGACCTTTCTGATTCCAAAACTTAACATCAACCACTCTGTCCTCAGGGAACCAAGGACAGACAGTATTTACAAAGTCTGTGAATTTACAAAGCTGGCTATGATCTACTTTTGCACCTCTGCTACGTGGCATTTCTCTCAACATATCTACATACCGTGCTTTTCCCGGTTTGTTTCCCATACTTACCTGATCGGATTGCCCTCCCTTCTTTTAATGTCTGTGCGTCCTTATTCTTCGGGTCTGTTTTGGAGGGTCCGTCGCGTTATTTCTTGTATTCGAGTCCCACCTTTTGGGCGCCACTTATCGGGGTCCGAGACCTGCTAAGACCACTGCATGGGTTTCCCGAATATGAGGCGAGGATTAACGAACAGGCAAGGGACACAAGCTGATGGCAAGTGACAAAGTTTATTTTAAATCTCAGAGTATATATAGGGTGGTTCTGCAAGTCACTGCTGTTTTGCATAGTTACAAGTCTATCCTTTACTGTGAATCAGGCAACCTTGGGAAAGCTACCTTCCCTGCTGTGTTGATAAGCAGACTTTGTCTGGTTAGACCCAGACTTAAAGTTTTATGAGGCCTGTAAGTCTTTTGGTCCCCGACACTCCTGCTCCATGTCCTCCGTGGATAGGGTCATTCCTGCCAAGCTTTGGCTTAGGGGAGGAAGGGAAGTCTTCTATTCTCCTTATAAGAACAGAGTAGAACAATGGGTTCTCTCTTGGCAATGCACTAGATGGAAGGAGATAAGCTTTGTTGTGCTGCTCTGGTAAGAAACTGGAACAGTAAACAAAGTTAACCCCCTGGATGGAGAAGGAATTTTCCTGTACATCTCTTTATGGAAACCAGCAATTGGTGCTTGCTCTCTCCAGAGCCAGTCTGCCTGGTTGGCCTCTGCAGTTAGCTAAGAGCCCCAGGCTACAAAACAAACCAACAAACCAAACCCAGTGCTGTCAGGTCACTTCTAACTTAATAATGACCTTAGGACAGAGCAGAGCTGTCCTAGAGGATTTCTGAGACTGTTAATCTTTATGGGAACTACAGCTTTCTGCTGCAGAGTGGCTGGGATTCAGTGACTGAACTTGTGGTTAGCAGCCTAATGCATAGCCCACTATGCCACTAGGACTCTTCAAAGGTCAGAATTGAGCTAAATATCATTTAGACCCATAGCTAGGAGTGCCATTTTGTAAAATAAACTTTCGTCAGAAACTGTCTTACAGCTTGGAAAAAGTATAAACGTGTCCAGAAATTGAGCTTGGCAGCTCTATGGTTGTCTTCACTCTGTTTTCTTTTCTAAGGTCCCTCACAACCTAGGAGTTGTCATGTAGTCCCATATATGTAAGTATCAGTTACAGGAATTGAATTGAAATTAGTAGTAGGAATCCTGAGTACAGGGTGACCTTAGTCTCCCTTCATATTTAACAGCATTATTTTGAACAGGTATGAAATTAAACAGGACAAACTGATACCTACTTGAGAGAGTTTGTTAGTGGGAAACCATTTTTACATTTTAAGTTACACTAAATGGATAACTTGAAAACAAACTAACAACTGTTGAGAAATGGCATTCATTCCAAGTCATCGTGACCCGCTCCATACAGGGTTTCGGAGGAGGGTTTGAACCACTGACCCTGCAGCTGGCAGTCTAGTGCTTATTTTATAGCACCACACCAGGACTTCATTTAGAGATGTAATAAAAATTCTCTCTTCCTTTTGTAACACTTTTTTTTTTAATTGATAATACTGAAACCCAAGCTGAAAAATGAGTTTAAAAGAAGTTGATAAAAAAGTGAGTGGTCAGTTGCTGTTCTTTCTTCTATAGACAGGAATTTGCTCTTGCTGGCTATGAATTCTGCATTTCAACTCTAGAAGAAAAAATGGAAAGAGAAAAGGAACTGGCAGAAGACATTATGTCAGGTAGGATAGAGAGTCACCTGACTCTTTTAGACATTACCTTTTCTCCATAAAGGGCCTCACTGCTCCACTGCAGGAAAAGGAAGATGTCTGAATTGAGGGAAGGTTGCCCATCTTGGAAAATAATGGCTGGTTTTAAGGTCTTGGCAGAGTTTGAATAAGATACTTTAAAAAGATAACTTGACCTTATTTATTTATTTTTTTAAATCTTTTGCTGGCATATTAATATTGTATCTGTTAAACTTTAATTTGCTATAACCTCTGGAAACCGGGGATCCTGATGTGGCATTGTAGGATCAGCACTGGACTTTGAACCACATGGTCAACAGTTCAAACCCACCAGTTGCTCTTTGGAAACCCTATACAGGGTCGCTATGAGTCGGAATTGACTTGGCAGCCCTTAACAACAGCAGCAACTAGAATGGAAACCTGGGCACCATGAAAGGAAGGATTTTCTTTTATCTCTTAGTTCTGAAGCCATTCAAAATGGTAACAAGTTACTTTTTGGTCCCAGATAATACACCAGGAAAGAACACTTATTCTTTATGTAGTTCATCCTTATTATGGAGAGAAAAACCTAAAAATATGTACTAGGAACTAGAATGGGAAGTGCAGGAAGATCTCTAGATCTCAATATTAAGGTTTTTTTATTTGCTTTGAAGTATTGGGAGTTTTCAGACTTGACATTCATATAGTAATTCTTTGTTACACACCTACTCCATGCTAAGTGCTGGCAAGATGCTAGAGGTACAACAGTCTGTTGGCCCTATAGTAATACTCCTTGAAAATGTTGTTTCTACTTAATTGTTTGAATTCTCTAAAAATGCACTAGTTTTCTTCTCTATACCTCCACTGAAGCCACTTCTGTCAGGGTCACCAAATCCAATGGTCAGTGCTCAATCCTGATTTTCCTCTACGTATCAGCATCTTGACTCAGGTGATCACTATCTCCTACATGAAACACTTGATTCTCACCTTCGCTCCTGGGATGCCTGTATTGGTCACTCCCCTTCATCTTCCCAACCTCTAAAGGTTGGTGGGCTCTATGGTTGTCTTCACCCTGTTTTCTTTTCTAAGTTCCCTCACAACATAGGAATTGTCATGTAGTCCCATACATCTATATATGTATCAGATTTAAATCATCATCCTCAAACTTGCACCTAAACTGCAGAATCGCCTGCATGATTGTCTTCTTGGCATCTTGACTTGAATGTCTGGTGGCTGTCTCACACTTAGCTTGACCAAAATGATCCTCTTGATTTCTGTCCCCGACGAACTTTTTCTTTACCAATTGGTCTTAGCATTCACCCAGTTGCTTTAGCTAACAACTGGAGCCACCCATGACTTATTTCTCATTCCCCTGTTAAATTCATTGGCTAGTTACATTATTTTAGCCATCAAAAGAGATCCATCTCAGACCTCTTTTGACATCCTCTTACCTTACCACTTTGATCCAGGGCATATCGCTCTAGGACTCCCATAAAAACCTCACAAGTTTTCCTTCCTTCATTCCCTTGTACATTTTGTTTTTTATTCAATAGGCAAGGTGTTGTTTTAAGAATGCAGTGGCTTTACATCACCCTTAGAATCTAAGCACAGAATCCCTCTATGGACCTCTAAGGTCCTACATGATCTGGCCCCATCCACCTCATCTGCATAATCTACTCTGATTCTCCCCCTTTCTCATTCCACTGTCACCATACTGGTCTATTTCTTTTATTGCATATGAAAATTTTTTCATTTGCTGTTCCCTCTACAAGGCTTGTTCTCATTTCCTTCATGTCTTCCCTCAATATTACTTCCTCAGAGGCCTCCTCTGACTAAAAAACAATCCTCCTCCTTCCCTAGCATTTCTCTAACCCCTTACTCTTATTTTCTTCATCACACTTGAAAGTAGCTGTGTGTGATTGTGTGTATATTGCCACTAAAAGTATAATTTTTATAGTTCTCAGTATTTGTCTTCCATATTAAAGATGAATAGAAACTTCATCTGCTTTTTTCTCTGCTAAATCTTCAGTACCTAGAACACTTGGTTGTTGTTGTTATGTGCCGTGGAGTCGGTTCCAACTCATAGCGACCCTGTACAGGGTTTCCGAGGCTGTAAATCTTTACGGGAGCAGACAGCCCCACCTTTCTCCTGTGGAACAGCTGGTAGTTTCAAACTGTTGACCTTGCGGTTCGCAGCCTGGTTCGTAACCACTATGCCACCAGAGCTCCTTACCTAGGACAGTACCTGGCTGCAAAAGAATGACACCAAGCCATCCATCCCAGCATCCTCTACTTAGCTGGGTTCAATACTTTGTTGCAATTGCCAAACAGAACTCAAAACACCATACTCAGGGTTAATGGAGTTTATTAGGGAAGTTAACAGATTATAACGTAGGGTCAGAAAATGCTCAGGGCACAGTTCTTCCAGTTAGGATAGCCTCTCCTCAGCCGTGCCCATAGGCAGGCCTGTCTCTCTGTACAGAGCTCGTTGAGGGCTGCTGAGAAATGCTTACAGGTCACACCACTGCACCATAAGTCTCAGTCTAAACGCACTCAACATTTGTTCATGGGTCAGCAAACCTAGCTCCCACAATTAAGTACTTGGAGGCATCCAATTCTGCAAGCAAGCCTTCTGCCTGAAGTCCTTGGGCTGAGCCTCTCTCTGTTTCATGATCTGGTGCTGGTTTCTACTGCTCCTCACTCCTCTGTCCCTGCTGGGTCACAGCTCTCTGTCCCTGGGTCAAGGAGGTTCAATGTGCAGGAATCTAGGGCTCCAAAGGACACACTCCATTTATTCCTTGTTTTCAGTGAGATTCCCATTCCTACTTCTGAACTGCCTCATTTTATATGTGTTAGAGCTCCAAGTTTTTACTTTCACAATGCTCTTAACCACTCACAGCTGAGTCACATAATCCTATTAGCATTTTCTCCCACCTTCTCTTACCCAGACCCAGAGCAGGGCAAACACATCATTTGGTGAGAATGACAAAGATTGTAAGGAGCCCTGATAGTGTAGTGGATTACAGGTTGGGCTGACAACCACAAGGTCAACAGTTGGAACCTGCTAGCCCTGAAAAAACTTATAACTTCAGAAATCGTATGTAGGGTAGCTATGAGTCAGAACAGGCTCCATCACATATAACCACCACCACAAAGGCTATAGGTGAACGAGCCATATGATGTGTTTCACTGCACTGCTATAGCACACAAGAGAGACCAATAATTTTTGAATCTGAAAAAAGACCTGACAAGACTATGGTTAAATTCTTTGCAGTTTGCAGTAATTTGAGGATAGTTACAAAAGGTGTCAATGCCTGTCTAGCTATCAAATAGGTTATTTTTTTTAACTGTGTATACCCATGCTATCTTAAGAGTATAAAATTACCTGCCCTTTTATGATTGATTTATTTAACTAAGTATAGTGTCCTCCAGGTTTTACACATTGCAAGATGTTTTGGGAACTCATTTCCATTTTGTTTATCCATTCATCTGTTGTTGGGCACTTAGGTTATTTCCATGTTTTTGGCTGTTCCAAACAGTGCTGCAATGAACATAGGTGCGCATATGTTTGTTAATGTCTCTTCTAGGAGTGGAATTGTTGAGTCATAAAGTTAGCTCTGTTTCTGATTTTTTGAGGAATCTCCATACTGTTTTCTATTTTATAGTAATTGTACCATTTTACATTTCCACCAACAATGGTTAAGAATCCAATCCCTCCACATCCTTTTTTAAAAAATGAATGCCATTTTAGCAGAGGTGAGATGGTATTTCATTGTAGTTTTGATTTGCACTCTGGTGTTGTAGGGTAAGTAATGGACTGCTAACAACAAGGTTTATGATTCAAACCCACCAACTGCCCTTCAGAAACCTATAGAGGGTCACTGTAAGTTGGAACCCTTCCGACAGCACACAGCAGTGACTAATGATCAGGAGCATCTTTCCATACTTGCTGGCCACTTGAATGTCCTCTTCACTTGACGTGAAGACTCTGTTCATGTCCTTAGCCCATTTTTAAATGGAATCATTTGATTTTTTTTTGTCATTGAGTTGTAGAAGGGACTTCAAAATATTAATGAAAAATCCCATT
>NW_006408864.1:895961-896970 GCF_000296735.1 Chrysochloris asiatica | reverse complement strand
TTTACAGCTGTTTCTCTTCATTTTGAGTTGTGGCCCATCAGCATATGAAGATTCTGTGGGCTTTTCTCCCATGAGCTTAACTCTATTCACGTCATCAGTCAACTCTGCTTTGAGGAGGCATTGCTTTCCCAGTCGCATTCTGAGTGCCTTCCAACCTGAGGGGCTCATTTTCTGGTCCTGTATCTGACAGTGTTTCTCTACTATTCATAAGGTTTTCAGTGACTAGCGATTCGTAAGTAGTTTGTCACTCTTTCTTCCTAGTCTGCCTTTGTCTGGAAGCTCATCTGAAACCTGTCCCCCATAGGTGACCCTGCTGGTTATTTTAAAATACCAGTGGCATAGCCCTCAGAATCACAGCAACTCAAGCCACCACAGCACGACAGACAGACGAATGGTGGCTGTTTGGTTTTTCTGTCACAACTGTCACTTTAAATTTCTGTATCAATCCTGATACAATCAAGATTCAGCAGCCACTTATTTTTAGTGCATACAACTTCTGAAGTTAGACTAATCACCTATTATACTTTGTCATATTTTTGGTAAATGATGAAAATTTTTCCTGGCTCTAAATGTTCTCAATAAACATGAACTTTAGTTAGTATGGTGTTTTGGTATATTTCTTCAAGTCTTTCTTTTGTACCTTTAGGTTTTTTTCAGTTTTTCATGTTTACAAATAACTTATCTTCTTAAAACTTGTGTACACTTGAAGTGGGCACAGAGTTTGTTCTGTTTTCATTTTTAACTGGGCCTTTTGACCATCATTTAAATCACAACCCTGTTAATATTACATCTGCTTCTGGTTTTTTTTAATAAGTATTTGCTCAGCCTTTCAGAGGGCTCATAGTTAGGTATTTTTTAATTTACGTTTTGGTATTCTTAATGGAAGAAATATAGTGTCATTATATGCTAGTTGGTGCCATTTTATGCTTGGTTTATAAAAGTTTTTATATTGATATATTTATCTGTAAATTATGCATAACTTTATTTATTAAAAGTAATTTTCATTATA
>NW_006408864.1:811099-891788 GCF_000296735.1 Chrysochloris asiatica | reverse complement strand
TCTGCCACAAATTCCCCCAGCTGTGAGCCTTCCAACCTTCTAAGTATTCCTTTATATGTGGTTCAGAGTTCTGGGACCATCCCCTGAGCCTGCTTGGTGGGGTATTCTGTGTTGTTGTTGTTGGCGGAGCTCTCTGCTATACGTCCACCCGATCCGCCATCTTGTTTGTTCCCCCAGGTTTACTTTTGAGGAAGAAAAGCTTCATCCTTTTATACTTTTACCCCTTGGTGTTGTGTGAACAGCTATTCTTGTTTGCCACCTATTTTATTTGAAATTAATTCTTCGATAATTACTCATACTCCTGGTATTGGCACTGTAAGATAAGCACTGGACTGCAAGGTTGATTTGAACTGCAAGGTGGAAGTTCACAGCCATCAGCTGTTCCTTGGGAAACCTATATAGGGTCACTATAAGTTGGAACAAACTCGATGGCACTTAACAACAACATTATAAGGAACAAGTCTTGGTGTGCTGCTGGCGGCTTAATCTACCTGCTGTTCCTGGGAAACCCTGTCAGCAATTACAAGCATTCTTCAGGAGAAAGAGGAGGCTTTCTGTCCTCTAAAAATTCCGTTTCGGAAACCCTATACAGGGTTGCTGTCAGTTGGAACTGACTCAGCTGCATGCAGGCACCAGCGTAGTTTAGTACTAAGCAGTACTGAAGGCACTGATGGAAAACAAGACTCTAGGAATTGACATAATATAAATTGAACTGTTTCAACAAACTGATGCAGATATGAGGCACTCGATAATCTATACCAGTAAATTTGGAAGATAGCTACCTAGTCAGCTGATTGGAAGAGATCCATATTTGTGCCCATTCCAAAGAAAGGTGACCAGACAGAATGCAGAATTCATTGACCAGTATCATTAATGACACATGTAAATAAAATTTTGCATAAGTTAATTAAAAACTGGTTGCAGCAGTATATCAACAGGGAGCTGCCAGAAATTCAAACCAATTCAGAAGAGGATGTGGAGTGAGGGATATCAGGAATATGATTGCTTATGTCAGGTAGATCTTGGCTGAAAGCAGAAAATACCAGAAAAATGTTTATTTGTGCTTTATTGACGATCATAACAAAATATGTGGGAATTCCAGAACACTTAATTGTGCTCATGAGGAACCTGTACGTAATCTAGAAGGCAATAGTTTGAACAGAACAAGGAATACTGAATGGTTTAAAATCAAGGAAGGCGTGTGTCAGGGTTGTATCCTTAAAATATACATACGCATTCTGTATGCTGAGCAAATAATCAAGAATCTGGATTATATGGAGAAGAATGTGGCATCATGGCTGGAAGACTAACAATCTATGATATGCCACTGACACAACCTTGTTTGCTGAAAGCAAAGAGGACTTAAAATCCTTACTGATGAAATATGTCTTTCACTTCAATGTAAAAAACAGAAAAAAATTCTCACAGCTGGGCCAATAAATAGCATCATGATAGATGGAGAAAAGATTGAGCTTGAAGTTGTCAGAGTTCAGTTTGCTTGGCTCCCCAATCAGTGTTCATGGAAGGAAGCAGTCAAGATATCAAACAGTATATTGCATTAGCAAATCTGCAAAATACCTCTTTAAAGTGTTCAATAGCAAAGATGTCAATTTGAGGACTAAGCTGGGTCTGACCCAAGCCATGGTATTTTTAATAACTTCATATGTATGTAGAAATTGGACAGTGAATAAGGAAGACCGTAATTGAATAAGCGATAAAATATGAATTTTGATGTTGATGAAGATTATTGGAAGTACCATGGAATGCCAGAAGAACAAACAAACCATCTTGGAAGATGTACAATTAGAAGATTCCTTAGAAGCCAGGATGGTGAGGCTTTGTCTCTTTCATACTTAGAGGGACATGTTATCAGGAGAGACCAGTCCCTGGAGAAGGACATCATGCTTGGAGAAGTGAGCTCAAAGATAACATGTCCATGAGGATGGTAAAGGACCGGGCAGTGTTTGATTCTGTTGTGTATAGGGTCACTATTATTTGGAACCAACTTGATGGCAGGTGCCATCAACAGTTTAATAATTTAATCTTCTTTAAATATTCTGTGTGCCATTTGTAAATTTTCTGAAACTCTGAAGATATGCAAAGGATTTTAGATGTAAATGGTAGCTTTGGTGGTAAATTAAGTAAGTACCCTCAATTGAATGTCTAATATGTCATTCTTGTTATATAAGATTATTATCTTAGTATTAAAAGGTAAATCTCTCTATAACGCCTCTCATGTGACTCGTTTGCAGAATTTCCTTATAGCTTATTATGATTTCTACATTATTTGTATTGTCTTTCAAGTTTTTACTCATGCACGTTGATACTGGATATTGTTATTTACACCTATGCTCTCCAGTTCTTTGTATGTGTGTTGTTAATTGTTAAGGGCTACAGAGTAGGTTCCAACTCACACCGACCCTATATAGGATTTCTGAGGAACGGCTAGTAGGTTTGAACTGCTGACCTTGTGGTTTGGCATGAGGTGTTTTAAATTCATTGTTTTTAGAGACTGCAAAGTCAGTTTTGTAATGTGTTGAGAGATGCTGTATATCATTGCTTTCTTTCTTGTTTTTCAAAAGGTGAATTAACTGTTCTTTAAATCTGGCTTTTTATTTTCCATTTTAGAATTCTGAGTGTTTTCAGACTTCATATTGCTTTGCTTTTTTTGTACCTTTAAACTTTTTCACTGGCCCTAGATTTTTTTTTTTTTTTTTTGCTATTAATGTATTCTATTCTGTTGTGGGTTTATTTTCATGTTTCTACTTAAAAATATTATTAATTTCAAACAGAAAATACTCCACATTTTAATAGATGTGTGGATTCTTAATTTGACTTAAAATGCTAAGAAAACTATTAGTCCGGAAATATGTAATTTAATTGGATGTTAATCCTTCTAAGTTGCCTCTAACCAACATGAAACTTTTCACGAGCCACCTACTATTAAACTATATTATGCTGTTTTATGTTGTTAAGTGCTGTCGAGTTGTTTCGACCCACAGCGACCGTGTATCGGGTTTCCAAGGAGCGGCTGGTGAGCTTGAACCACCAACCTTGTAGTTCAAATGACTGTACATCTTAGTAATAAGAAAAAATGATTAGGGTATGTTGGCTAATTATCTACCATGTTTTCTATATTGTACTTGTTAGATTCCAGCATTACTCTTATTTTCTTCTTAGTGGAAGAGAAAGCCAATACCCACCTCCTACTAGGCATGTGCTTAGACTCCTATGCTCGCTACCTTCTGTTCACCAAGCAGCCATCACAGGCACAAAAGATGTATGAGAAAGCTTTGAAGATTTCTGAAGAAATACAAGGAGAAAGGCACCCACAGGTAAGGGAGAAAAACATAGAAGAGGGACTATACAGCAAAGTTTGAAAACATATGGGTATGAAATGCCACACTAATTGGAAATAGATTATGAGCAGATGGTTCTAGCAGCTGTCTTCCTCTGTAGGCTCTAGTTCATTGTCTTATCACCTCCCCACAAACTTGTTTCAAAAGGATTTAGGATGTTTGGTCAACACTGGCCTGTCTTTGAGAAGAACAGGTCAATAGATTAAGATCCTTGCCTTCCTTGCCCCACAGTTAAAATGTGTGTATGTGTGGGGTGGCTTGGGGTGGAGGGACTGACATAAAGAATTTGCACATACTATGTGTTTCCTTTCTTTCAGAACACTAAACAGTGAATTGAAATCAGTTGGTGTTTCCCCTCTAAGTCCTTAGAAGTTAAGGAATGAATCACTTTGTTTAGGAATGCTTGGTGTCCCCAATGTAGGACACACAGTTACAACCGAACTGAATCTCTCTCAACTTAAGAGTAATAGATTTAGATGAAAAGAAATTTTGAGCCATGAATTACCTCTAGAAAAGGGATTTTGGACTTATACAGAATGCTGTTAGTGAAGTATTGAGGAATCATTAAAAAAGGCCAACAAGGAATTCAGGTTAGCAAGGGTTAGCTAGAATCAGGGAACTTAAAACCTGCCTTCAGTGGGGAAGAAGGTATGGACGTCAGACCCTTTTAGTACCAACATGCTAAAAAAGTCTTAAAGTCACCGATGTTAGTGTCATTGAGTGACCATGTATAGGGTTTCCTAGGAGCAGCTGGTGAGCTTGAACCGCCCACCCTGCGGTTCAAATGACCTTGCAGTCCAGTGCAGCATTAACTCACAATGCCACACTAGGACCCCAGGGTCACTGATAGAATTACATTATAATGCAGTGTGGCTTCACAAGATTATTGAACTATTTTTCATTTGGTGCTTCTAATTTAATAATTAGACAAATAATATTTACCTCCCTCCCTAATTTCTGGAGTCCTGGTGTGGTGCTGTGGGTTAATGTGCTGAGCTGCAAGGTCAGTTTGAACCAAAACGTTGGCGGTTCAAGCTCACCAGCCACTCCTTGGAAACCTATCCAGGGTCATTATGAGTTGGAACCCAATTGATGGCACTTAACCACAACCACCACCCCACTTTTTAGATTTGCATAAGTTAAAGTTTGAACCAATGTCTACATACAGTGTGACTCATAAATGCATCCAATTTGTTAAAGGCTGTATCCTTCACCTTTTGAGTAATGATAAAATTTTAAGTAAAAGATCAGTTTATAAAATTCTAAATTCATGTGAAACCCGGAAGTGTGATTTTAAAGAACAAGCTGTTTCTTTCCTGTGTAGACCATCGTGCTGATGAATGACCTGGCTACTACTATGGACGCACAAGGCCACTTTGATGAAGCCTTCATTCATGTGCAGAGGGCATCAGATCTGGCAAGACAGATAAAACACCCTGAGCTACACATGGTGCTCAGTAACCTAGCTGCAATTTTGATGCACAAAGGTAGGTAGCTATAGAAACTTGATTGGCTTGCTTTAAGGATGCATGTTGACTGTACTTACGGAAGGCAGAGGACAATGAGGAAACTCCTGAGTTAGAAGGCAGGCTGAATAATGGCAGAAAAAGAATACATGCTTGGTTGAAATACCCTTGTGTTCACTTCACATTGACTTCTATACCTGTGAACCACATCAAGATAGAGAAAGACTGCAGAGATAGTACCTTATTTCTGTAATGTTTTATAGAGTTACAATTTAATTGGTTCCTCACAATATGCTTATAGCATGTTTAAGATAGGAATACCTAAGTTTGATGGACATTTTTGTGAGCACATCCATATACCATACCATACTGCTTCAGTACCTCACCGAGCTATATTTAGAAACCTAGCATGACAAGCCTTTATTACACATCCATCATTACTAATGTCCTGATTGCATCAAGTGAGGGCCCCATGGTGAACTAGAAAGGGCATAACTAAGAATCCCACAACACTCACTGGATTGGAACTCTAAAATCTGGGCCAAGTTAGAGCCTTCCTAAACCAGCTTCCTTACCTGTAAAATGGGGGATTAAATAAGGCAATACCTGCCTATCACTGAATAATCACACAGTAAATTAGACCTATAAAGTCATTAGGGCTTTCTATTCAGAATCACTTTGAAAACATAGATTTTTGTTTTGTTCTCCCTTTTCTCCTGGGTTACTTTAGAACAATATGCGCAAGCCAAAGAGATCTACCAGGAAGCACTGAAGCAAGCAGAGCTGAAAAAAGATGAGGTTTCCATACAACACATCAGGGAAGAGTTGGCTGAGCTGTCAAGAAAAAAGTAGACCTTTGATTTAATTTGATCAAGCTCTAAATTAATTTTAGTATGTAGAATAATTTCCAGTAACCTCGAGGAATAGCTATAATTCCATGCTCACTGGCACCCAAATCAGTGGCTTAATTCCTTTGTCCTTGATATTCAAGTTTTCTCAACTTCTCCTTGATGGATGATTTATATACACTACCACTTTGCTTTCTTTTTTTAAAAAAAACTTTGACCTCTCATCCCTGACAGACTGTAGTTTCTGATGAATGTCGAGTGATGCTTTCAATTGTAATTTTCCTGTGGAGCTAATCTTAACTATAGAGTAAACTGGGCCTGCTTTCCTCTTGGGGAGGGAGATGTGTGGTGATTCAGCCGATCTCCCATAGCATTTTGCTCTAGTGATTCACTGCCCTTTCTTCTTATAGCTATCTGTTTTGTGGCAAAAAGGATTATAATCAGTCCTTTTTCTTTATAATCTACTTTGTTTCATGAAGCCCAATGTAGGATTTTGGTGCATAAAGAAGAAAGTTTTTAAAGTGGGAACTAGGTACCTGAAAGTGTACCCACTTGATCATAAATAAAAATGATGTGTTTTTCTATGTATCTTGCTTGTCAGTACTATCTGAGCAGTCAACTTCAGTTGTCCACTTGGTCTCACAGCAGAATTATCTAGTGTGCTCTTCCAAGTCATATGTGCCAGGCTGCATGCATAGAGGTAGGACCTGAAGGGCAGTTAAGGATTATGCACTGAACTGCAAACCACAAGGTCGGCAGTTCAAATCCACTAGCTGCACCTTGGAAACTCTATACAGGGTAGCTTTGTCGAAACCGACTCAGTGCCACTTAACTACAGCAGCTAGATTCCGTCATTCTGTGATGTATTGTAAATCCTAGTTCTAGCCTGTAATTGTGGACCCATTTTGAAGTGAGTTGTTAATGAGTCAGGACTAGGTGGGACTACTGATTAAGGAGGCCCCCACATTACTAGAGGGTGTGACTGAAGTCACCACCCATAGTTTTCCTTGGGGATGTGGTCTGAGTTCAGTAGGTAAGAATACTTTGGCAAAATTAGGTCTCTTGCTCTGGACCTTGCATCTGGCTCATCTTAAGTCCAACCTTCAGTTCCTGGGACATGTGGCCGATCACCTGACCTGGTTCACCAGCTCTCAAAGCCTTGTGCAACAGCCTGTCTGACCAGCTGAGCTCCTGAGTCTATGTGGATGAGGAGTATCTTCCAGACTGAACTCCGAGTTACAGATTTGGGACTTGTCAGCTTCCACAATTGAGTGAGCTATTTTCTTGACAGTTGTGAGACGCGGCAGCGGTGTTGCAAAAACCTGGGTAGTGAGGGAGCAGAGGGGAGGGGAGGGGTGGAATGGTGATTGGTATCAGGGATTATGGAGTGGATTTGAGATCTCTAACCTCCATCTCACAGGTAACAGTGTAGTGCTGATCTTTCTACAAGGAATTATTCATGCAGATGCTACAAATGTAGCATTTTATTTGTGCCCAGCAATTCTGATGTATACCACTGGTACATTAGGACCACTGACCTGGATCCTAGTCCTGACTTTCTGATTTAGGGTCATAATATTCTCATCTGAAAAGTGGGGAAGGAATGAGATTTCACTCTTAACTGGCAGTAGGTGTTTGGTTATATGGCATTCTGCTATGTTGAAGCTTTATCACACTACCTCAAAGTATATAAATACAAGACACATTGTTGTTATGTGCTTTCAAGTTGGTTCCGACTTATAGCAACATTGCATAGGATTTCTGAGATGCTGCTAGTGGGTTTGAACTGCCAACCTTGTGTAGTCTAGTGCTTTTCCTACAGCACCACTGATGAAACTGACTTGATGGCACTTAAAACAACACGTACATACTAGAAGACTCCTTTCATAATAGAGACAATATGGGCTCTGGTTGTGGTGCTGTAGGATCAGCACTGGAATGTGAACCACAAGGTCAGTAGTTCAAACCCACTAGCTGCTCTTCGGAAACCCTAATCAGGGCCACTGTGAGTTGGAACCAACTCAGATATATATATATATGTTTGTTATTGACTCATAGCAACCCTGTGTAGGGTTTTTAAGGAGAGGCTGGTGGGTTTGAACTGTGAACTTTTTTGGTTAAAACCAGCCTTGCAGTTGAGTGCTTATTCTACAGCACCACACAGGACTATGGCTATAGAGATATGGATACAGTTATCTCTGAGTTTTGAATCTCTATATAGTAATCCCTGAAAACTTAAGTCCTAAAAGTCTTGAGGTCCAAATCCTCAGGGAATAAAGTAGACTTTTCTGTTTTGTCGATGTAAATTTCTTCCTACCTTCTAAACTCATCTAGACGTGATTTACCTAAACCAGCTAAGCCCTTTGATTGCGTCTATCTCAGATACCAGATTGAGTCCAGTATAACCTAGTCGAAGTTCACTGGTGATTCTGTGATATTTTTTAAAGTCAGTCACTCACCTGCAATGAAAGTGAGTTTTACTTTTTCACAACTGAAGCTATTTTGTTATTTTTACTTGAAATCTAGATGTTTTTCATTCTAGGTTTTATTTTTAAATTGTGATGCTGTAACAAAGATTCATTTCATGGCTCTGGTGCTAGAAAAACTAAATTCTCAAGAAGAGTCTCTTCCGATGGATAGTTGTGTCTCATTGTAGTCATTTGCACAATTGTCAAACAAGGCAGCAAACCAAAAGAACGGATTCCTTTGACTTCGTGGTTGAATCCAAATCCATGTGGCAGACAGTTTCTGAACTGTGCTGTGCTGTTGTTACTGAAGTTTTCAGGGCATCAATATTTTAAAGATACATAACATAGGAAAAAGAAAACATTACATTTCCAATCATAAATATATTCTGGAAAACTGACTGCAGAATATGCCTATGAACAGTATTAGCAAGCTTTTAACTTCATTCCAGGTGTTAACATAAATATGTAGCTTTAGAACACTGAAATATTAGTCTGCAATGAATATGATGCCTTCCTTGGTTTACAGCTAATGCCAGCAAGTCAGCAGTTCCTCTGTGCTGTGCTTGTTTAAATGATGATGAGGTGACCTCCACCCCTCACTGAGGGTTCCTTCCAGAGGTAAGCATTGCCCTTTTAGTTTGTCTTTCTCACTGTCTTCAGGCCACGGTGGGTAGGTAGAGTGATGCACATTTGGGGGTGGGACAGTTACTATTTACCAACAGCTCACCCAGGGGTAGCTGGATAGAACTGCAAAAAAATGTAAGTTAGACTCTGATCCGGTATGTTCTAAAAAATTGTTCTGAAGTAGCTTAAGATCCTCAAGATTGAAGAAAAACCACCATAATCTCTAAATTGTCATCAGAATCTTAAAAAAACAAACAAAACTTAAAACAGGAAACTTTCAAGAGGTAGAACATTCAGTCATTATTTTTCATCTATATTGAAGTTAGATGCATGTGCCTGTATATATTTAAAATAAAGTCCTCATCCTGATCTACAGTTTATTTTGAGGACAAGTACCAGAGTGGCAGAGTTACCAGAGGAAAGGCTTTAACTTTCAGGGAAACCTGAGCATATGCCCTCTAATTGTCACTTACCATATGGACAGTGCAGGTGGGCACTTCAAAAAAGTTTGTGGGAAAAATTCTATTATCTTTCAGTTCTGTAAATTTTTTAAGTCCCCTCCTACTGAACCTGTTTGCTTTCTATGGAGATTAAACATTACCATTATATGGTTCATACGAGATTTTACAAAAGGAATACCCAGCAGCTAATTTTAGATTTAAAGCTTCTTTTTTTAGATTGAATACTTACTTGAATCTATTTAAAACTCTAGATAGTGCTAATTTTTATCATCCTGAGATACCTTTCTCAGTGGCATTCCCAAACCATTAGTATCTGTTGAGTGCTGTCGAATTAGTTCCGACTCATAGTGACCCTATATAGGGTTTTCGAGGAGTGATTGGTGAATGTGAACCACTGACCTTGTGGTCCAGTGTATTATCCCACAGCGCCACACCAGATAAATAAGCAAGCAATTCTTGGTGAAGGATAAAACCAACCCTCAAGTACCATAATTAGTTTAAAATTAAATCTCTTCAAAATTATTTGCACCTTGAGAATCAGTGAACTGAAAACAGCCAATAAATTTCTGACCACAGGAATGAAAACAAGAGTACTAGCATGAAGAAGTAGGAAATGGACCTTACTGGTTGTTTCAGCATGACTATTGTTCAGCATAAATCTTTAAATACGGAGATTCTACACACAGAGGATTACCTTTTAAAATCCATTAATTACATTTATCAAATTAAAAAAATATATTTTGTTTTTTATCATTGCAACCTGAGACACCGAGAGCTTTAAATCACAAATCTACTGTAGCTATGGACAGGGTAGTCAAATTTATTTCAAAACCAATGTTTTGCTGGGCTGCATCAAATGCAGGAGAAAAGGAATATTTAAGGGCATGGTTAAATTACCAGTGTGCATAACAGTGAGGTATGCATCCAATAAGCTTTTAAAACTTTTAAAAACAGCTATAACATACCCATGCAGGAATAATTTTTCAGTGTTAACTAACTTTTAAAAAATTAAAGCCTGAACTGGAAATTTACAATATGGCAGAATTGTTTCTCCTACCCTTTGACCCTCTAATGTTAATGTACAGATTTTATGACAAGGGTCTGTGTTATAAATCTAAACATCTCACAAGATTTTAAACACCACTGGGAAACTGAATTTAGAGGAAATAAAGTCAGATAAAAGTACAATGCCCGTGACAGCCAACATCATGTAACTAGGCTGTATGAGGTTGTTTAGAAGGCAAGGGTTAAGAAGATAGACAAAAAAGATCTTTAAAATTTATCCCCAAAGTTGATGCGCTTATTGGAACATAAGTAACATCAGATAGATACTACAGCAAGGGGAAACACTGCAAAAAATGTAATCTATTTACAGAAAAATGATTTAAAGACATTATGGTTTTCTTTACAAACAGATGTAAGAACAGGAATTGTCCACTTTTTTTAAAAACTCTACATATTTATCTTCAGCATTTCAGCCCTCCACTATTATTATAATCCAATGAATTGCCTGTATCACAGGCAAACCCCCCTCCCCCCATGTGAAATAAAGTTCCATCATTATTTCTTCTTCTGTAGCCCTGGCTCTCCTGGAAAGTCTCTGAGCACATGTCATAGAGGCTTTGGGCCTGCAGTTAAAACTACCACCAAGAACTTCCTTGCCCTTTGCATCCTGTCCCCCATCCTGGATTCCTTCTCTGTACAGTTCAGTCATCACTATCCGACAGTGTCTCGTATTGGGCTGAAAGTAGTGGGGCAGGTTCTCGTTCCCAGATCCTGTTTTGTTGGTGAGTAGCTGCTTGGTTTACAGAAGGAGCACATGCAGTTGACGTTGGTGGCGTACTGCTCAGCATCCGCATAGTCAAGGGGTTATAAGGAAACTGAGTTGAACCTGATGAAAGGAAAAAAAAAAATTGACTTGAGTGTAGCTGAGTTTCATCCAATTCAACTTTTGTAGGGTAGAATTTGTTGTTAAATGCCGTTGTTAAATGAGTCAATTCCGACCCATAGCGACCCTGTATAAGGTTTCCAAAGAGCAGCTGGTGAGCTTGAACCACCAGGTTATTCCACTAAAGTGTAGTGACACTAAGAGCAAGATGGATACAGCAATCAGGGAGAACTGTCTACCGGCCATGGGTGAATGCTGCTCAAAGTATTTCCCAGGGGACTAAGTGGTTAAGTTTTGGGTATTTATATTTAAAATACAGTCTAGTTACATTATGACATCTCTTGGCTCTTAAAAAGAATTGCCGAAACACAATTCTCAGGACGGGGGCAACAACATGTTCTGCTGAGGCTCACTGGCAAGATCTGAAATTGGTATACGTGACCCTAACAACAACAGCACAGCTACCTACTGTCACTTTCTAATGCTTTCATCATCTTTCCTAAGGCTTATTATACACCTTAAATTTGGTGCTCTGATGGCAGAAAATAAAAATACATACCATTACTCTCATGAAAGATCTAATAACTTTCTAGAGAGACATCAGTCTCAATTAGAGGTTTTTAAACTAGTGCACAACCACTTTGCATTTGTACATGGCATGAGATCTTTACAAAACAAAAATAACTTGCTGTAATTAAGTGCCATCGAACTGGTTCCAACTCATAGCGACCCTGTATAAATAGGGTTTCCAATGAGCGGCTGGTGAATTTGAACCACTGACCTTGCATTTCACACCAACCTTATAGGCTGAGCAGTTCTTTTCCTACACACCAGGACTCCATACTGAATAAATCTACATCTGTTTTGAGAGGGAGGGTACATTTAGTTTTTTTCTCCTTATTGATGTATATGTATATTTTACCTCTAAAAGAAGGATATCTTAAGACAATTCTCAGTTTAAGAACCAAATTCTGTTCTCTTATAAGACTGCTATAATCAAAACTTTAAAAATTCTTCCCAATTTTAATTTCTTAATACTACTTTGAGAACGCTTCTCTAAGAATGTTTATATTAAAAGCTGCCTTGAGAGTGGTGCTGTACATAAGCGAAATGAATCTGTAGCCTTGTTTGTAAACAGGTGGCCACGAGCATGCTGCAGAAGTCAGGAGGGTGGCGTTTATTACAGTGCAGTGCTTATTACAGCACCACAGCAGGACTTCAGAAGTAAGAGTGGTAGATGAGATACTTGTTCTTAGCTTTTCCTTTATGGTAATCACAGTTTAGCATCCTGGAAATTGTTGAGATTATATGCATTCATATTTTGGTTGGTAAGTGAACTCTACTAATGATTCATTCACTAGTGGATAATCAAGGTGTTGATACAAATTGTTTCAAGTCTCATCTGCCAGTTACCTGTTGAAGAGGGCCTATCTTCCCAGGCCCACCCTGGTGTCTGCCGATGGTAATCCCCTTCAGAGTGTACAGAGGAGACTGAAGACGGCCGCTCTGTGCCTAAGTAGCCTTGCCCAGGGATAGGCGATTTCGATTTCCTGCTATTTGACTTGCTTATCAGCTTTGGTTTGCATACTCCTCCTCCTGAAAGGGAAATTCAACCCAGGTTATTATATAGTATGAAGGGGCTTCAAAAAAATTCCATTACCTTTAATTTCATTTTTCCATAACCTTTTTGCATTTCCATAGGCTTCCTTGCATTTACATTTTCAACTTAAAAATCTATGAAGATAGTGAACATGAAATGATAAATTGAAAAGTCTAGATCCTAGGACCTAATGAGATAAATTCAATTTAAAAGTCAAAAGTTCACTTGCAGGAACGAAAACAAAAAGGGGTGCCATATCATGTCATAGGAGTCCTGGTGTGGCGCTGTGGGTAAATGCACCAGACTGCAAAGCTGTTTCAACTGCAAGGTTGGCAGTTCAAGCTCACCGGCTGCTCCTTGGAAACCCCACACAGGGTTCGCTACGGGTCCGAACTGACTCTACGGCAACATGATGTTATAAAAATTAGAAACCAAGGAACTGAATTTATGGAACAAACAAAACAGCTTCTTTCCTTAGGCTTATTAGTACAGAATCTGTCCCAAGTACATAAGTCAACAGGCAAAAAAAACCTTTCATACTTTGGACATATTACTGGGGGAACAGTCCCTCTTTTATTAAGCACTCTCTCATAGCAACTCCATAGGCCAGAGTAAAATGGCCCCCAAGGTTTCCTGGGCTGTAATTTGTGAGAGCAAATCACTAGACGACTTCCTTCACTACCCTGGGCTCTTGATCATAGGGATCTTTCAAAATGGTTGAATATTGTCCATTTCTTTTTGGTACTCTGTGTATTCCATCTTCTTTTGATGTTTTCTGCATCATTTAATATTTTGCCCAAAAAATCCTTCAGTATTACAAGTCAAGGCTTGAAATTTTTCTTCAGTTCTTTCTGTTTAAGAAATATTGAGGATGTTCTTCTCTTTTGGTTTTGTAACTCCAGGTCATTTCACATTTCATAATAATCCTTGATTTTGTCTTCTCAAGCTGCTTTTTGAAATTTTCTATTCAGCTCTTTCACTTCCTCATTTATTCCATGTGCTTTTACCATCTTCTATGTTGGGGGGGGCAAGTTTCAGAGTCTCTTCTGATATCCATTTTGGTCTTTTCCTTCTTTCCTGTCTTCGTAATGATCTTTTACTTTCTACCTGTATGATGTTCTTGATGTCATCCCACAACTCCTCTGGTCTTCAGTCCTCAGTGTCCAATGCATTAAATCTGTTCCTGAAATGATTTCTAAATTCATGTGTGATACGTTCAAAGTAAATTTTTGGCTCTTATGGACTTTTTTTCTCTTCAGCTTTAGCCTGAGCTTGCATATGACCACCTGATGGTCTGTTCCAGTCTGCCCCTGGCCTAGTTTTGGCTGATGATATGGAGATTTTCCACAGATGTAGTCAATTTGATTTCTTTGTATTCTATCTGATGAGGTCCATGTGCATAGTTGTCTTTTACGTTGTTTTAAAAAGATATTTGCAATGCACAAGTCACTGGTCTTGCAAAATTCTATCATGTGATCTCCAGCATCATTGTAATCACCAAGGCCATTATTTTCCAACTACTCATCTTTCTTCTTTGTTTACAACCTTTGCATTCCAATCATCGGTAATTATCAATACATCGTAATTTCATGTTTGATCAATTTGAGACCGAAGAAGTTGCTAAAAATCTTCAATTTCCTCATCTTTGTTATTAGTGGAGTGTGGTTAAATTTGAGAAAGTCATATTAAAAATTAGTTTTCCTTGTCATTAAGTGGTAAGTGCCATCTAGTTGGATCCAACTCAGGGTGACTCTGTATAGGGTTTCCAAGGAGTGGCTGGTGGTTCTGAAATGCTGACTGCAGTTTAAGCTGACCTTGCAATCCAGTGCTTACCCTACAGCACCACACCAGGACTCTAGGTCTTCCTTGTAGATGGATCCTATCACTGACAACGTTGATCTTTAAAGTTTCTTTTTAAAAAGATGAATGCAATACGATGCCGTTGCCATTTGTTATTCCAGGAATAATAGACCATGTAATTTTCTTACTCGAAATGGCCATTCCAGCTTGCTAATGCTTATGAAATTGATCTTCTGCATTTAATTTTATTTTGACAACCTTCATTCTTTCCTAGATTCCTAACATTGTACAGTCCATGTTCTAATTATTAGTGGTGTTTCTTCTCATGTTGATTCATGCCACATCAGCCAATCAAGGTCCAACAGCTTTGTTGCATCCATGCCATTAAAGTCAACTATATACTTCAAAGTTGTAGCTTGTGGGACTCATCTTCTGGCACTGTATCAGTGTTCCACTGCTATAAAATGTCCTAGTGTGGTGCTGCAGGTTAATGCACTGGACTGCAAGATTGGTTTGAATCACAAGGTTGGCGGTTCAAGCTCACCAGCTGTTCCTCGGAAACCTTATACAGCATAACTGTGGGTCAGAACTGACTCGATGGCACCTAACAACAACAACACTTCTTCAGAAGTGGATTGCTTCTTCCTAGTCTGTCTTAGTCTGAAAGTTTCAGTGAAATCTGTCCACCACGGGTGTCCCTGCTGGTATGTGAAACACTGACAGCATAGTTTCTAGCAACATGAAGGCCACAGCAGATAATTTGTATTTCTGAAATCAAGAGCCCAGTGAAGAAACAAAAATAATTCAAAGAACATTTAATAGAAGTTTCTAGAAAGGAAGAAACCAACCTTCAGATGCAAAATTAAAAAAACTTATACGTAACGATCAACACTGACACATTCTGATGCTTATTTTATTGAAACTGAAGTTGAGAGAATGTTTCTTCAGGCAGAGAAGGCAGGAAAACCCTGGCCATGTTTCACGTACAACAACAAATGCCTTGGAAGAAAAAGAGTAAAGGCTGTCCCTTTTCAAATAGATATAAAGGCAACAATCAGTGAAAACTGGAAGGTTACAGCAGAAAGAAGAAAATGGTATACTTTTGGAGCAAAAACTCTTAATGATTTGGTCTTAAAAGTTAACGTGGTGGTGGTGTGCCATGGAGTCAGTTCCAAATCATAATGACCCTGCATAGGGTTTCCAAGGCTGTAAATCTTTATGGGAGCAGAAAGCCTCTTCTTTCTCCTGAGAAATGGCTGGTAGTTTTGAACTGCTGACTTGAGGTTAGCAGCCCAATTTGTAACCACTATGCTACCAGAGCTCCTTAAAGTTAACGTATGTAGAGAAAAAAGAAAAAACTCCATTCTTATAATATTTTTCCTCAACCATAGTGAAATGTTTATTTTACCTGAAGAGAGGAAAATAAATGGATACCCAAACTGAAACACTTTTAAGCACAAGAGATCATTTTCAAAAGGTTCAAAATTTTAACAAGAGGAATTAAAACCCTCAGAGGTGACTGAGTACACAAAGAAAAAAATCTCTGTGCATCAAAACTTGGGAAAGAAATTAATATTGTATTGGAGGGGGGGGGGACCCACAGAAAAGCACACACACACACACACACACACACACACACAACCACAAAGAAAGCCTTTACCTGAATTCGGAGATAGGTCCCTTTCCTCTCTGCGTGTCTCTCCACTGGACACAACTGAGGTATTGGCACTACCAGGTACTACTCCCACAGGCTGGGACATGACAACTCCGTCATCATCCACTTTGTTATCAAAGCTTCCCATGAGAGCCTTCCTGATAATGTCTTCTAGACCGAGATTACCAGCAGGATCAGCAAAAGAATGACCTCGAGAGCTCACTGAGCCTAAAACAAGCAGAAATGCTTTTGGTTATCTCTATCAGAAAAAAACAAACAATGGACAGACCACATACTACAAACTACTTGATTGTCTTGTCAATCGAATCAGTCATACACCTGTGTTAAAATACTCAATTAACTTGTCTTTCTACATTTCCTAGTTTCTACACTGTTTTGTAATGGTTTTGATTGACTGTTCATTTATTCAAAAATTTATTGAGTCTCATTTTTTATTGCTGACTTATCTCCTCTAAAGATTATCAGATTTTTAAGGGCAGAAATAATGCTTTGTTCATCTTTGCATACTCAAACAGTCTCTTGATATGAAGATAGTACTCAGTAAATAATTGTTGAATAGACTGATACTGTGCCAACTACATGTCTATAAAACATATACTATGAATCTTACCTGAGGTAGTGACTGCTGGCAGATTAAAGATCTCAGTTCCTGGCTGAGCAGCTGCTGTATTTAAACAAACATGGAATTGCAAAGTGATAATCATATACACCAAAATTGGCAGTCTCAAAAATAAAATCTTACAATAAAGCCATCTTTTATTTTCCATGATTTGAATATTTTCCATTCCTTAAGTAAATATAAAATGGAAATGACTATACAGCTATAGTAAGCAAAACAGCCTAGTGTTTGGGTTCAGTGGTAGACATGTAGACCAGTAAAATACAATTGAGAACCCAGAAGTAAATCCATCCCCATTTTGGGGTAGCTGATGTTTGACAAGGGGGTCAGTCTGTTCAACAAGAGGAAAAAACATTCTCTTCAACAAAACTGGATATCCATTTATAGAAAAAAGATCCATACATCACAATACACACAATTAACTCAAAATGAAGCAAAGACATACATGCTAAAGTTAAAAATTATAAATGGTGCATAATCGTAGAGTCTCTGGGGCATATTCCTATAGGGATTAAACTATGTGACCGAATTCTTTTCAGAAATTCGATCATTAAACACAATTACAAATTCACAAAGAGGATAAAATAAATAACTGCGACCCTAAAAATTAAATACTTACACTCATCAAAAGACTTTATCAAGAGTAAAAGGAAATCCTACACACTGGGAAAAAATTTTGAGACCATACACGATTAGAGTCTAATCTCTAAAGTATAAAAGAAAACTCTGATAACCCAACAACAAAAAGAACACAATTTATAAAAAATGGGCAAGGGACATGAACACAGACTTCACCGAAGAGGACGTTTAAGTGGTCAACAAATACATGAAAAGATACTCACAATCATTAGCCATTTGTTGTCAGGTGCCATCAAGTCGGTACCGACTCATAGTGACTCTATGCACAGCAGAATGAAACACTGCCCAATCCTGGGCCAACCTCACTACGGTTGCCATGCTTGAGTCCATTGATGCTGCCACTGGGCCAATCCATCTCATTGGGGGTCTTCCTCTTTTTCTCTGACCCTCCACCCTACCAAACATGATATTCTTCTCCAGTGACTGGTCCCTCCTGATGATATGTCCAAAGTATGAGAAATGAAGTTTGGCCCATCTTGGCCTCCAAGGAGCATTCTTCCAAAACGGATCTGTTGGTTTTTCAGCAGCCCATGGCATTTTCAATATTCTCCTCCAAAAGCATCAATTCTTTTATGGTCTTCCTTATTCACTGTCCAGCTTTCACATGCATATGAGGTTATTGAAATTACCATGGCTTAGGTCAGGCGCACCTTAGTCCTCAAGCTGACATCTTTGACCTTCAACACTTTAAAAAGGTCTTGTGCAGCAGATTTGCCTAATGCAATATGTCGTTTAATTTCTTTACTGCTGCTTCCATGAGTGTTGACAGTTGATTGAAGAAGAATGAAGTCCTTGACAACTTCAATTTTTTCTCCGTTCATAAGAATGTTGTTTACTGGTCCAGTGGTGAGGATATTTCTTTACACTGAGATGCAATCCATACCGGCGGCTGTGCTCTTTGATCTTTTAAGTCCTCTTCACTTTCAGCAAGCAAGGTTGTGTCATCTGCGTATCGCAGGTTGTTAATGAGTCTTCCTCCAATCCTGACACCACATTTTTCTTCATATAACCCACCTTCTTGGATTATTTGCTCAGCGTACAGGTTGAATAAGTATGGTGAAAGAGTACAACCTTGTCGTACCCCTTTTTTAATTTTAAACCATTCAATGTTCCCATTTTCTGTTTGCACAACTTCTTCTTGGTCCAGGTACAGATTCCTCATGAGCACAATTAAGTGTTCAGGACTACTCATACTTCGCTATGTTGTCCATAGCTTCTCATGATCCACACAATCAAAAGCCTTTGTGTAGTCAATAAAGCACAGGTAAACATCTTTCTGAAATTCTCTGCTTTCAGCCAAGATCCATCGGACATCAGCAATGATATCCTTCGTTCCACAGTTTCCTCTGAATCCAGCTTGAACCTCTGTATGCTTGCAGCCGTTTCTGTATTATTAGCTTTAGCAAAACTTTACTCACGTGGGATATCAAAGACATTGTCTGATTTCCGCATTCTGTTGGGTCACCTCTCTTTGGAATGGGCACAAATATGAATCTCTTCCAAATCAGTTGGCCAGATAGTTGTCTTTCAAATTTCTTGGCATAGATGAGTGAGTGCCTACTGTACCACCTCACTTTCCTGAAAGATCTCAATTTTTATTCCATCAATTCCTGGTGCCTTGTTCTTTGCCAATTCCTTCAATGCACCTTGGACTTCCTCCTTCAGTACCATTGGCTCTTGATCATGTGCTACCTCTTGAAATGGTTGAACATTAACCATTTCCTTTTGGTACAGTGACTGTGTATTCCTTCCATCTTCTCTTGATGCTTTCTGCATCATTCAGTAATTTACCTGAGAATCTTTCAATAACGAAAGTTGAGGCTTAAATTTTTTCTTCAGTTACCCCAGCTTGAGAAATGCTGAGTGTGTTCTTCCTTTTTGGTTTTCTGACTCCAGATCTTTGCACATTTTGTTGTAATGTTTGGCTTTATCTTCTAGAGCTGATCTTTGAAATTTTCTGTTCACTAGATCTCATTTCTTCCATTTGCTTTAGCATCTCTACAATGGAGAACAAGTTTCATGTCTCTTCTGACATCCATTTTGACCTTTCCTTTCTTGTCTTCTTAATGACTTTTTGTTTTCTTCATGTATGATGTTCTTGATGTCATCCCACAACTCTTTTGGTCTTTGGTCTTTAGTGTTTAATGTATCACATTTGTTCTTCAGATGATCTCTAAATTCAGGTGGGATAAATTCAAGGTCGTATTTTGGGTCTCATGGACTTGTTTTCATTTTCTTCAGCTTCAGTGTGAATTTGCATATGAGTAATTAATTGATGGTCTGCGGGTTAATGCGGTAAACTGCAACGTCGTCGTGTGCCATTAAAGCCGGCAGTTCTAGCTCACCACCTGCTCCTTGGAAACCCTGTACAGGGTCACTATGAGTCGGATTCCTACTCGATGGCACTTAACAACTAAAAACAACTGATGGTCTGTTCCACAGTCTGCCCCTGGCCTTGTTTTGACTGATGATATGGAGCTTTTCCATCGTCTCTTTCCGCAGATGTAGTCAATTTGATTTCTATTATTTCATCTGGTGAGGTCCACTTGTATAGTCATCTCTTATGCTGTCTAAAGAAGGTATTTGAAATGAACAAATCATTGCTTTGCTGAATTCTGTCATTTGTTCTCCAGTGTCATTTCTATCACCAAGGCCATATTTTCCAACTACTGATCCTTCTTCTTTGCTTCCAACCTTTGCATTCCAATCACCAGTAATGATCAATACATCTTGATTGCATGTTTGATCAATTTCAGATTGAAGAAGCTGGTAGAATTCTAGTTCATCCTCACTGGCTTTAGTGGTTGGTGCATAAATTTGAATAGTGGTATTAACTGGGCTTCCCTGTAGGTGCATGGAAATTATCCTATCACAGACAGCGTTGTACCTCATGACTGATCTGGATATGTTCTTTTTGACGATGAATGCAACACCATTCCTTTTTAATTTTTCATTCCCTGCATAGTAAACCTTGTGGTTGTCAGAGTCAAAATGGCCAATACCAGTCCGTTTCAGCTCACTAATGCCTAAGATATCGATGTTTATGCGTTCCATTTCATTTCTGACAACTTCCAATTTCCCCAGATTCACACTTCGTACATTCCATGTTCCGATTTTCAATGGGTATTTACAGCTGTTTCTCTTCATTTTGAGTTGTGCCCCATCAGCAAATGAAGATCCCGCGAGCTTTTCTCCCATGGGCTTTACTCCATTCACGTCATCATGGTCAGCTCTACTTTGACGAGGCAGCTCTTCCCCAATAACATTTTGAGTGACTTCCAGCATGAGGGGCTCATTTTCCCGCACTATATCTGAGTTATTCACAAGGTTTTCAATGACTAAATATTCGAAAGTAGTTCGTCACTCTTTCTTCCTAGTCTGTCTTTGTCTGGAAGCTCATCTGAAACCTGTCTACCATGGGTGACCGTACTGGTATTTAAAATACCAGTGGCATAGCTTTCAGAATCACAGCAACTCACAAGCCACCAAAGTACAACAAACTGACAGACGAGTGGTGGGCGTTTGGTTTTAAGAGGAAACCTGGGATGGAAGGGAGATAGAAGAGGAATAACCCTCTTAATAGTTAAGTGCTGTCGGGTAGGTTCCAACTCACAGTAACCCTGTATAGGGTCTCTGGGGCTTTAATTTTTTAAATCATCATGGGGTGGGCAGCTAGTGTGCTTGAACTGCAGAAAGTGTGGTTCTCAGTATGGAGCCACCTTGCTGCCCCTCTAGTTAGTAGACAGGTGTTTGGGTGATGGGAAAGTCAATACCAAATGGGGTGAAGTGTGTACAACTTGACCATGGCAAATGATTACACCAATAGGTACACAGAGTAAAGGATATTTTTGGTAAATGCCATAACCATTTTGCACCACCACCAATAACAGGTGTGGGTACCTAAGTAGGTATGTTGCATATAGAAAGATGTTGTTAAATGATGTCGAGTCAGTTCTGACTCTTAGTGACCCTGTATAGGGTTTCTGAGAAGCAGCTGGTGAGCTTGAACTGCTGCCTTTGCAGCTGAGTGCTTATCCTATAGTGCCACACTAGGAATCCATATAGGAAGATATGTGTAAGTAAACATGGATGCACATTTAGACATATGGGACTCCTGGTTATGCACTGGACTGTTAACTGAAAGGTCAGTGGTTCAAACCCAATGGTTACTCCTTAGAAACCCTATAGAAGGAAGAAACTCAATAGCACTTAACAACAATAATATAGACATACGTATGAGGGTTTCCGGGGAGAAAGATGAGGTGTTCTGCTCCAGTAATGATTTACAGCCTCGGAATCCCTGTGCAGGGTTACTATGAGTCGGAACCGACTCCATGGTACTTAACAACAACAACAACAACAATGTATGAGGGTAAGTCAAAAAGCACTGCTACTAGGGCTCCAGTTCACACATGCACAGGTTTGTTATAAACAAAGCATGTTGAAACATATCTTTATAATCAGAGAATGGCTACAGACAAGTTTTCTCAGATATACCTGTCTTAGTGGGTTAGAACTGGGTCAACAGTTCAAAACCACCAGCCACCAGGCTCTCTGCTCCTATAAAGATTTAGTTTCATAAATAGGATCAGTGTGAGTCGGAATTCACTTGATGGCAGTGGGTTTGGTGTGGTTCGGGTTTAATCGAACAGTGACTTCTAAGGGGATTTTGCTGGGCCAGTTAAATTCAAGGTAGACATGTCACATGGCTCAGAAAGTTATGGTGACTACGTTTAGGTACTCCAAACCAGTAATCTTCGTATTGTTTTCTCTTAAGGACACAGAATGATCACAGAGGCTTATTATGAAATAATGTCAAGAAATTGGAAAACTGCATTGGTGAGAAAAAGGTCAGAAAATTTCCTAACATGACAATGCAGCTGCTCATTCCTTGAGTGTAGCAAGGGCTGTCTCCGAGAATTTTGTTGGGAAACCTTACCCCATCTACCCTATAGTACTGATCTTGTCCCTTCCGGCTTTTTTGTTCCTTAAACTCAGAGAACATTTTAAAATGTACAAAAATTATGTCCCTTGATGATCCCAAAACTGCCGTATTGACGTATATAAATTGAACAGTGCAGAATTCTTTGGGAAAGGATTACTAAGGGTTGTTGTTACATGCTGTTGGATAGCCTCCACTAATAGAGACCCTGTATAGAGTTTCCAAGGAGCAGCTGGTGAGTGTCAACCACCAACCGTATGGTTCAGTACTTATCCTATAGTGCCACACCAGGATTCCTGGTAAGTATTGTTCTTAAGTGCTGTCGAGTTGGTTCCAACTCACAGTGACCTTGTAATAGGGTCCTGTAGATGGTTTCCAAGGAGCAGTTGGTAAGCTTGAATTGCCAACTTGCAGTTCAAACTGACCTTGCAATCTAGTACATTAGCCCATAGCACCACACGATGGCCCCAGGTAAGTGTTAGGAAGATATCAAGAAACAGTTAAGTTCACATTTTTATATATTTGTTTAATAAAGAGTTCTGTGATTTTGTAGCAATACTTTTGGAGTAACCATCATAGATACCTGTATATATGTGCCGTGTATTAATTTAATGCAAAACATAGGGGGCACAGTTACAGATACTCCCTAGACATAAGGTGTTTTGGATTTAAAGGCTAAGGATCATAGTCTTCTGGGACAACTTATAACAGTTCATAAACTTATGTTCAACATCCTAGTTTGCTAAGTAGTGTCTTGGACTTAAAAACTAAGACAAGTCCAGTTGCAACTATTGGTCTATATTCCTCTAGAGTGAAAGAGAAAGAAGATAACTGTCTCAAAGAAGAAAATAGTCATAAAAAAAAATCGAGATTTACTGGGCTGGTGGAGACTAGACTAGACTCCTGAGACTATCTCCCTGAGACACCTTTAACCTGTGTACTAAAGGAGCTCTGGTAGCCCAGTGGTTACGAGGCAGGCTGGTAACCTCAAGGGCAGCAGTTCAACACTACCAGCCATTCTGCTTTCTGCTCCTGTAAAGATTAACAGCCTTGAAAACTCTATGCAAACCCTATGCAGGGTAGCTATGAGCTGGAACCAACTTCACGGCACGTAACTAACCAACCAACCACCATAATCATATCCAGAGCTCAACTTTCAGTTAAATAACAAACTGGCCCATAATTAAACAATATAACTCCTGAGTACTGTGCTTAAAAAAAAAAAAACCTATATGAGATCAAAGGGTCAACATTTACCCTAAAACAAAAAAAATAGAGAAGGTATCAGGGCAAGGAAGCTAGATTAATGTAAAGAGAACAATAATAATGGAAACAATGAGAATGTTGAAACGTTGTAAACAAATGTAACCAATATCACTGAACAATATGCTGTCAAGTCAATTATGATCCGTATATATTTGCTGTTGTTAGGTGCCATCAAGTTGGTACCGACTCGTACCGACCTTATGGACAGCAGAATGAAACACTGCCCGATCCTAGGCCAACCTCACTACAGTTGCCACGCTTTAGTCCCTCTTTATCACTGCATATACTTGAGTAGTGGAGTCCTGGTATTATAGTGCTGCAGGGTAATACACTGGACTGCAAGGACAGTGTGAACAGCAAGGTTGGTGATTCAAACCCACCAGCTGCTCTTCAGAAACCATATACAGGATTGCTATGGGTCGATACAGACTAAATGGCACTTCAGAATAGCATACTGAGTAAATAAAAGTGTAAACACGACTGGGGTGTGGTATGAATGAGCATGCAGAACAGGGTAAGGAGGCTCTGCTTACTGCAGGCACACATACTGACCTAAAGGAAAGTTTCTGATGCCATAAAGCTACTGAATATTTACCAATGATCTAGAAATACATTATTATAACAAGTATCGTCTCAAGTCGGAATGCCTAAGTTTAAATGCAAACCCCATTAATTACTTACTAGTTAAGCGCATTATAACTTAACAGTGTCATGTAGTTACTGTAAAAACTACATTAAGAATTTAGGCTACGAAAATGGTCATAACCACAGTACTCTGCTGTATTGCTCAGAACCTACTAAAAGCTAAACTAAATAAAATGCTTCGATTGTTGAGCACTGAGATGGTAGGGGTACTCAGAACCAAGACGAGATAAATGATGAAACTGGGGGTGTTTATAGAGACAAGAAGATCTGTGAAAGACACTATTTTCTTCAGATATCCGAAGCAAAGTCATGAGAATGAAAAGATCGCCCAAATGGATAAAACTAAAACCAATGCTTAAAAGACTAGGGGAGCTAACTCTATGTCACATGAAAACAATCTCATTTTTCAAAACTAAAATAAATAGCTTCAGAATTAGGCAGTTCCAGCATCTAAGAAATCTTCACATACAGGTAAACATAAGAAGAAGAAACTTTAGGGTCAGCTATGGTTGACTAAATGCCCTGTGCCTTCAAAACGCCAGGACTACAGGAGAGACAACATTGGTAATATCATCAAGACATACTTTATTTGCGGCTCATGAAAGAAATCCCACTTACCCATATCAGAGTCACCTCCACCAGAGGAGTTCAACTTACGAAAAATCTCCTGCTTCTTTGATTTCACCATGGGTGAAGTGTTTTCAAGCTTGGTGAAGAACGAAGGCAAGTAGCTTATACTTGCTGGTGAGCGGGAATCATTCCTGTTAGAAACACAGTCATGTTTACTGTCATTGTGTCCTCCTAACTTTGGGGACATTTCTGTCAATGACCAAACCCACAGAGTACTTGGAAAACGACTGCTTCCCTAACCTGTTTGTTGTTACAATCCTAGGAAACAAGATTAACTATTAACCAGTTAGCACATCATTTGAGGACATAGGGCTCAAAAATTAAATCACAAAGTTAGGGTTGAAATAGAGATAATCTAGAATAGTCATTTTTAACAAGAAATGAACAAATAGCAAATAAATATTAATGGAAAATCACCAAAAACAGTTTATAATGATGTTCTCTGCTTAACAGCACAAGCATATAGATATTCATGGTTATAAAGAAGCAGGAACTATCTACAAGCAGAAACAACTTGGTATGGAAAGAAAATAAAATACAGGTGTAAAGTGACAGAACATAAAGTTGGATGAGTATCTGACATCCAACCATGAAGGAATTAAAATATTTCATTGGCATTTGATTGGTAACCTTGCTCTATACTACTAACGCATTTTAAAAACAAAATTTCCCTAATAACTAAGGTTTTTTCGAACTTAGCTAGAGCAGAAACAATAACAAAGGATATGAGAGGCTGCTGATAAACCTTATCTAATAAGGAGCTCTGGTAGCGTAGTGGTTACGAATCGGGCTGCGAACTTTAGGGTCAGCGGTTCGAAACTACCAGCCGCTCCGCGGGAGAAAGATGAGGCTTTCTACTCCCGTAAAGATTTACACCCTCGGAAACCCTGTACAGGGTCGCTATGGGTCGGACCCGACTCGATGGCACTTAACAACAACAAATCATATGAATATATTCATTCAAACCTAAGGGCAAGAAAGTTGAATAAGGTGATTGGAAAAGTTACAATATAGTCTGTGGTCATACAACTCACAAATTTAGGAAATGCATGTAAATGTCTGACTAAGATTAACATTTCTCTCAAAAAATGGATTTTCTTCATTTCATTGAAAATTATCAAAAGCTATTTGGCTGCCTAACAATATACAGAATAAATGTTGTTAGGTGTCATCGAGTCGGTACAGAACCATAGCAGCCTCATGCACAGCAGAACGAAACATTGCCCAATCCTGGGCCAACCTCACTACTGTTGCCATGCTTGAGTACATCGATGCTGCTACTTGGCCAATCCATCTTGTTGGGGTCTTCCTCTTTTTCTTTGACCCTCCACCTTACCAAACATGATATCCTTCTCCAGCAACTGGTCCCTCCTGACAATATGTCCAAACTATGAGAGACGAAGTTTGGGCATCTTGGCCTCCAAAGAGCACTCTGGCTGCACTTCTTCCAAAATGGATCTATTGGTTCTTTCGGCAGCCCATGGCACTTTGAATATTCTTCTCTAACACCATAGCTCAAAAGCATCAATTCTTCTATGGTCTTCCTTATTCACTGTCCAGCTTTCGCATCCATATGAGGTTATGAAAAATACCATGGCTTGGGTCAGGCACACCTAGTCCTCAAGCTGACATCTTTGCTCTTCAACACTTCAAAAAGGTCTTGTGCAGCAGATTTGCCTAATGCAATACATTGTTTGAGTCCTTGACTGCTACTTCCGTGAGTGTTGATAGTTGATCCAAAAAGACTGAAGTCCTTGACAACTTCAATTTTTTCTCCATTGATAAGGATGTTGTTTGCTGGTCCAGTGGTGAGGATTTTTGTTTTCCTGACATTGTTTTAAGTCCTCTTCACTTTCAGCAAGCAAGGTGGTATCATCTGCATTTCATAGGTTTTTAATGCGTCTTTCTCCAATCCTGATACCACATTTTTCTTCATATAACCCAGGTTCTCGGATTATTTGCTCAGCATACAGGTTGAATAAGTATGGTGAAAGAATACAACCTTGTTGTACACCTTTCTGATTTTTAAAACATTCAGTTTTTCCATTTGAACAACTTCTAGTTCCAAGTACAGATTCCTCATGAGCACATTTAAGTGTTCCGGAATACGCATACTTCGCAATGTTGTCCATAGCTTGTCATGATCCACACCATCGAAAGAAAGCCTTTGCATAGACAATAAAGCACAAGTAAACATCTTTCTGATATTTTCTTCTTTCAGCCAAGATCCACTGGCCCTCAGCAATATCCCTCATTCCACGTCCTCTTCTGAATCCGGCTTGAACCTCCGGAAGTTCTCTGTCAATCTATGATTGTAGCTGTTTCTGTATTGTTGTTGTTGTTGTGATGTGCCGTGGAGTCGGTTCCGACTCATAGTGACCCTGTACAGGGTTTCCGAAGCCGGAAATCTTTACAGGAGCAGAAAGCCTCATCTTTCTCCCATGGAATAGCTGGTAGTTTCAAACTGTTGACCTTGCAGGTCACAGCCCAATTCGTAACCACTAGCTTTAGCAAAACTTTACTCACATGGGATATCAAAGAGATTGTCCAATGATTCCTGCATTTCATTGGGTCACCTCTCTAAAGAGGTGAACCTTTATGTTGACCCTATATGTTGTTGTTAAGTGCCATCGAGTCAGTTCTGACCCACAGCTACCCTGTACAGGGTTTCCGAGGGTATGAATCTTTACGAGAGTAGAAAGCCTCATCTTTTTCCCACGGAGAGGCTGGTAGTTTTGAACCGCTGACCTTAAGGTTCGCAGCCCGATTTGTAACCACTACATATAGTCAAGTAAAGTATTTTTATGAAATGCAGTATCCGTGGGAGTAAGACAGACCTTGGTTTACAACTAGACTCATTTCTCACTCTTACATCAGGGGAGAATGGTCCACACCAGGGAAACAAGAGCATGGACTAAAAGGAATTCAGAGAACAGTATACAACTTGATACGGAAAGAGAGTAAAATATAGGGGAGAACTGGCAGGAAACACAGTTGGATAAGTAGCATAAGCTTAACCATGAAAAAACCCAACTGCCAACTTAGCTCTTGATCCGCTATGAATTTCCACAATGGTGGAAACAGAGACAGACTGAAGGGTTCTGGTGAGATGAGACAAATATGTAAAGTCTGACACATGTAGTCTACAATGCTTGATACACAGTAAACACTCAAAAGTTGGTTGCTCAATGGTCAACCACTCAAACAAAGGAAAATTTTTTAAAAAAAGGATTTACTTTCTAAAATGAACTTTTTTTTTGTAATCTACTGAACTATTACAATTTTATCATTAAAATTTACCAGCATTAGATCATTTGTACAATATACTAAATGATCCTCTGAGAGTCCTATCATGAAAGAAGAAAGAGAAAAAGGCATTTGCTGAAGGAAAGCATCAGGGCACTAACAAGTACGCATCCTCACAGACGGGAGCTTAGTCAGAAAGGCAGTGCATCTGCTCCTCACCTCGGCTCGGCAGGCTCCGCTCCTCTCTGAGACAGCAGCAACATGCTGTCCTGTTTCTCATGCACAACTGGAACCTGGGGTGGCGAGATGGGCTCGTAGGGCTCTGAAGAGACATGACTCCTCTCTGGGGATTTTCCAGGCCTAATATTGTAACATGTAAAATATTAGATTTGGCTTCAAGGGTTCATCTAGGACTTACACAAAAATGGGTTAACTCATTACTTAATTCAGGAAAAGACAAGAAACACTGCCTATTTATACATGCCTCAGCAAGTCACTATATATCAAAAATGTATCAAAAAGAAAAAAATTCCTATTACTACACTTTTCCCACGAATGTTCTATAGATTCACAAGTTACATTACCAAATGGTAAGGATCTGTCCTGAGACTTACTTAGTACATGCTTCAACTACAGATGCTCATGCTATACTTCAGCAGAGATTCACGTGGACCTAAAGGGTCTTTAACTGCTTACTTTAAGTCATGACTTATCAGGTCTTTCTCCATTGAATGAAATATAAAGAAATTGAGTAGGAACTGAAACCTAAAGAATTCTGTCATATGAATCATTATAGGTTCTAGTTATACCATTTGAAGGCTGAGCTGTTGTTCTTGAGTGGCATTGAATAGGTTCTGATACATAGTGACCCTATATAGGTTTTCCAAAAGGCAGCTGGTGAGTTTGAACTGCTGACCTTGTGGTCCAGTGCTTATCCTACACTTATCCACACCAGGCTGAGTAATTCCCAACAATTTAATTTTCTTTCTCTGGATACCATGCTGGTGAAGATAATGTGAGAGAAACACATTGTTTAGGAAAATACAGTGATTACACCTCCTAAGCGCCACCTGTGATTTTGAACTTCTGTATGTGTCACTGTAAGACACAGCCTGCTACCCTTGATTTGGTTCCAATTCACAGTGACTCTGCAGGACAGAGCAGAGCTGCTCCTGAGGGACTCGGAGGTTATAAATCTTTATGGAAACAGGCCGCCTCTTCTTTCTCCCTAAGAGCAGCTGGTAGCTTCCAACCACCGACCATTTGGTTAGCAGTCGGATGCTTAAGCCAGAGCACCAGCAGGGCATCTTATTACTTTAACAGTTATACAGTAAACACAAACATGTAGAAAAACTAGTATTTACTTTCCCCATCAACTCTAATTATTAGAGTGGTGTTGTTAAGTGCCAACGAGTCAGTTCTGAATCAGCAACCCTATATAGGAGCAACTGGTGAGCTTGAACTGCCGACCTCATGGTTCAAACCGACTTTGCAGTCCAGCGCATTAACTATTAGCGCCACACCAGGACTCCAATTATTATAGGTAGCAGCTATTTTTCACTATTTCTTTCAGTTCTTTTGAGGATTACCTCTGAAATCCTAAAAAAAAAAAAAACTCATGCTTTTTTCCCTAGATTTATCAGACTTGAAACGGTATCTACTCCCTTCCATGAACGATGAGGAATATGGCTACCTTTATGTTACTGTTCACTTTATTTTAAACTTTGGTTTGTTTATTTTGACTTTAAATGGCTTACTCCTACCTTTCTTGGTTTTGGTAATATTCTGTCAAGGTCTCTAGGGGATGCTATGAAGCAGTTCTGCTCTGACACATGGAATCACCGTGAGCTGCAACTGACTTGATGGCAACTAACAACAGGAGCAAAATGCTTCGTTTATCATCTTAAACACGACCTCATTTAAAAAAAAAATTTCACAGAACCTCAGGTAAGAAGATATACTCTTTATCAGATAGTTCTGACATAAAATGTGTTTCCTCGCATGATGCCTGTATTGGTATCACTGTCAACTATTTAATGTCACCTTCCTCAGTATTTATTATTGCTGGCTCAATAGAAACCACTGAGACAGAGAAACACTTTTATATTTCTAAAGGACCACTCAAGTGCCCTTAAACTACTACCAAACTCTACATTCTTTATAACTGTCATTGGAAACCAGTAGAACCCAAAAGAAGAAAAAGCATTCATACATTCCAGGGAATGAAGGCAAATAAACTTTAGGTGTAAGAAATGAATCTTGTATCCTGTATAGTAAAATTGTTGGAAATTTATATATGGTTTGATAATAAAGACCATACCTTCCCCTGGATTTTTCCACAAGATTTTCTGGAGAGACTCTGGGACCTGGCCTTTGATGATGGACAGACTGAGACTGGGAATCTGGGCTGTAGCGATTTGATGTTTTAGTCCTCACAGGTGTAGACAGCAAAGCAGACGGTGAGTTTTGGAATGTAGAAGTGGGAGGTTGCTGTGGAGGCTGTGAGGAAACCTGATTTCTAGTCAAGTCTTGTGTGATAATTTGCTGTGAATAAAAAAGAATTTAGTTAAACTTACTAATTAAGTTTGCCCACCCCTAAAAAGGGGAGTATAAAAAAAATCTACACATTGTTACTGTGGGTTTTTTTTTTCTTTATAAGTAAGTGCTTTCTGCAAGATCAAAAAATAGTGATACTGATAAACATACACAGATATGATCAGCCAGTGTGATCAGTCGGTGTGTCCTGGGCACTTGTCCTATCCCCTCTGCCTGTGAAGAAGGGGGCATCTGCTGTTGGGGAGATGGTGACTCCTGCTGTGGTCGGTAGTGATGCAGTGGTCCTTCATACTGTCTGCTGGAGTCGTCTAGTAGAGAATAGAACATTTCTTACTCCAGGAAAGTCCGCCTTTCACTCAGTTAAAAAATGAACATACTAAAGGGATGTAGTACAACATAGCACTTATGTATCTTAATTTTTAAGAAAAAAACAATTTACTGACAGAAGTCCGAGGATTAGTAAAATAACATATAAAGCCAGAAGTTGGCACACAAAATTATTATTAGTTATTATTTCCTATCATTAAAACATATAGAAAATAATCAGTAATAGTTTAAAAGAAGTTTTTCATTAGTTCAGTTTTATGTGCTTCTGTTTTAACAGGACCACCCCCTGCAAACACAAACTTAACAAAACAAGTTATTCTAAAACAAAATAACCAAAAACACTTTTATTTCTTAGTACAGTCTGAACAGATAACAAAAAAGAAATGATTAATGCAAATATGTATTCATGTAAACTGGCGGCAAAAAAAAAAGCCTTACTTTCTGCTTGGTTTGTCTGGACAGCCTCCGATGGGTAGGCCTGCAGCGTTTCCGGGGGTGGTGCAGGTGAACTAGCAGGACTTATCACCTCAATAGCATCACTAGGCGTTTCATACCGGTGAGAAGACACTTTGATAAAAGAAAATCATTATTATGAAACTAATCCTATGAAAAGTTTCAAAAGAATGTTTTTCAAATCTGTTAGCTTATTTTGTTTTCCCCCCACTAAGAAATGTTCAACAGCACTCCAGATAAATGATACAAAATTAACAACTTCAATGGACTTGTATTAAAGGGGAGTAAATGCCTCTTCAGTGCTGCTCTGCTGGCTGTGCATGAAAAGCAGTGGACTGCCAACCACCAGCTGCTCCAAGGGACAAAGAGGAGGCTTTCTGCTCCCAGAAGATTTGCACCCGTAGAAACCCTACAGAAGGCCACTATGAGTCGGAACTGACTGATGGCACCTAATAACAACAACCACAGTAGGATTTTCCAAAATGTTGTGTGTTTAAACACTTTTTAAAGAAGTAAAAAATGGACACTTGAGGTGAAGAATACAGAACAGGTTTATGATGTTCTCCTGGGAGCTGAAAAAGAAAACCACCAGGTAACATTCATCAGAAGAGATGATACAAATTAAATATAGATCTTAACAGTTAACTGATTCCAAATAAATTCAGCTTCTGTGGGACAGTCTTAACTTTAGAGTTATACAATGAAGTGACGCTGATAAGGTCTTTCTCAAACAACTGGCATATTTGGCAAAAATTTTTCCAAATTTGTCATCACTGTGTTACATTTAAGAAAATAAAAATGGTAGAGAATGAAGAAAACCAAAATTAAAATTATTCTCCTTTAAAAATGGCAGATGCCAACCAACTCAGGTGGACACCTAAGTCAGAAGGGGCAACACACAGCTGCAGGTCCCAAAGAGACTGAGTGAGAATCCATGCAGTAGGGTCCAGGCAGCTCTCCACAGTTGTGCCTTGCTCTTCAGTACTGAAGGGGAGAGAGGCAGATGTCACCCTCTGCTTGGAAACTTCTTACATTAGAGTGTTCTTTGTTATCAACAAGCTGTACCAAACCACCTGGGGAAACTGCCAGGAGCTCAAAGGGTATTTTTTACCTTGGCTGGACACAGGTAAAGATGTTGGGCATGAACTCCAACTATGAGATGAACACCTGCTTACTGAACAGGACCACCCTCCGCCAAACACACACAAACAAAACAAAACAAGGCTATGGAAATTGCTGTTACTTGTGTTCCAGTATGTTCAGAACAGAAACTTCAGAATTGGATAACTGGAGTGAAAATCACTGTATTCAAAGCAATTTATATTAATTTACAACATTTGTATCCACTGTTATTCATCATTATATGTGCTTGTTGTTAAGTCCGTTGAGTTGGTTTCAATTCATAGCAGCCCCATATATAGGGTTTTCTGAGGAGCAGCTGGTGGTGGGATTGAACAGTCAGCCTTGTGGTTACCAGCTCAGTGCTTATCCTACAGTGCCACACCTCCAATATATGGTCAGCAGAAAACCAATCCTCAATAGTGTCCACATTGTTGAAACCTTAGGCTGTGTGCTTCACCATTAAGGTGATGGAGGCTCTGGAGAGTCACACTGAAAATTCAGATCAAAGAGGTTCTGATCACCACTGCAAGTGTTTTGCCTGATAGTAAAAACACCATACTAGCTAGCTAAAAGATCCAGAAAAGAAGCTGGGCTTTCCATTTTCAAACCTTCTGACAGTCTGACTCTTAGAATAAGGTTTGGTTTGAGACATATATGGAAGTTTGGTTCAATCGAGCAATTTGGGAGCTCTGGTGCTACTTGGCTACTAACTGAAAGGTTTGTGATTCAAACTCATCCAGTTGCTTAGAAGGAGAAAGACTTAAAGATCATTTCCATAAAGATTGGTTTTGGTTTTGCTTATGTGCTGTGGAGTCAGTCCTGACTCATAGCAACCCTGTACACAGTTTCCAAGGCTATAAATCTTTATAGGAGCAGAAAGCCTCATAAAGATTACAGCCTAGAAAACCCTATGGGAATTTCTGCTCTGTTACATGGGGTACTGTTAGTTGAAAATCAACCTGACGGTACTTAACAACAATAAGGATTCAGTAAGCCACTGATTGGAGCACCATGTATGTTGGTGACTTCCCTCTCAAAAAACCTATTTACGTAACTTTATATATCCCTTTGTTTGCAATTTCTTTCTGTATATACAACACCTGTTTTGCTAATTCCAAGCTAAAACAAATTCCTTCTATACAACAGACTACCAAACTGATATTTCTTTCCAAAAAATCTCAACAATGGAGTGATATTTACTCAAACAAGAAGGTATCATTAGTCAAGTAGAAGTCTGGAGATAAAGAGAACTGGAACACGAGAAATAACTTCATTTTCTCCATCTCTACTCAGTCTCGTTAATGGAGAGACAGATAATGACTATGTGAATATGTTACTTCGAGTGCTAGCAGATTACCTGCTTCTTGTTGTCACTACAGAATTTAGGCGGTAGTTACAAGAAATTCAAAGCAACTTTGCTAACATTTTAATATAGATTTGTGAATTCTTACAGATCTGCAGAGTAAACTTCAAACTGACTAATCAGAGGAGATCAAAATTCAATTTGAAAGAGAGATGCAGTGTAAATGACAATTACCAATAAGAAGGTAGTTATCTCACTTTAAAAAGTCTTAAGTATTTACGATGAGAGACTTTGTAGGACGGGCCAAAATATTGAATCCCACATTAGAAAATGTAATTCTGAGGAATTAGCCCTCAGAAGCGCAGTTTGCCAATTTATCACCTTTCAGATTAAATATGCATAAGCTCTGCATTCTATCCACATTCCAACTTAATAAAGGGTGTATTTTTCTCATGGAAAAAGACTGACGGTTTTATTCTTTGGAAATTCTGATCTTTAAATAATCATACAAAAATATTAGAGGAGACATTTTTGCACAACTAACCCACAAAACCTTTTTATTACATATATTAACAGACATTTGTTTTTATTTTTTTGTCATAGAGTTCTGTTTTACCTAAAGAATAAAGTAGTTCTTTACTCAGATATCACATTGTAAAACTCAGATTGAGATACATACAGCTACTAGAAGAGTCTGAACTTTGAGAGCCACGTTCCCTTGCATCCTTGTCCGAGGCAATTTGCCGGGTGATGATCACGTCTATGAAGTTAGCTGCGGTAATAGTAGTCTTCCCTCGGGTTCTTAGCTCTTCCTCATATCTGGATTTTGGAGGAGGCCCTTTATCTTTCCCAGCCTCAGAATAAACTACTGAAGAATGAGGCTGGGGCTTGCCACTTGGAAAGGCTGAAGAAGTATACAGACACTGAACAGATCTCTTCTCCACCTCCAGGGTTTTCTGCTCTAGGTGCTGCTGTTCACTAACTGTTGCTGACCTGCTTCTCAAATTTTCTTCTAACCTGGCAGCTTCATGCTTACTCTCTTTTGTTTTGGAAACATCCATCTGGGGTGCAGAAGCTGCAGCATCCACAAGAGCAGCCAAGGCATCCGCAGCAGTGTTGTAACGGGAGGCTGGCAGGCCTTGGCTTATTGAAGGACCTCCAGCAGGCAGTGACCTGTAAATAAAACCAAATCACAACTCTATGAAGGAAGACTAGTTAATGGGGGCAAGGGTAGGGAAATGGAATGACAAACTGCCAAAAACAACAACAAAAAGTTAACAGAAAATCATTCCTATACTTACATTACTGCAAGTCACAAATAGAAAAATGTCTATGCAAGAAACTAGCATGTTTTATCAAACATGTACAAATGACTTACATGATTCGTAGCTGAGCAGTTGGATCCAAAGGTGTGATCACACTGGTTCCATTGGTTCCCTGGAAAACACTGGGTCTCTGCTGCATCATGGTCTCCTGAGTTCTTACTGAGGGGGAAGGAGAGCGAACATATCCATGACTACCAGGCCTGCCAGACTGTTCTGAGCCTGTGGGAGGCAAGGGGAGAAAAAGAAGGACAAACCATAAGGAAGAAAGTCGCAGCAGTATTCACAGATTACTAATTTACTACTGTTCTATCAGAAAACAGAAAATGAGATCAGACACTTGATGACATCTCGCTTTCAGGACTTTTTAGAAACATGTTCTATAAGAATTTCTCAAGATCGATGCAAAAAAACCACATTTCAACACAGCAGCTGTCATATATTATCGTTTTCAATTTCTGTGACAAATTTCTATCTTGATTCCTGAAAAAATGCAAAAACCAGCAACAAGAAGTAATAATACAAATCAGGTAAGTTCACCTCTTAGATTTATTCCAAAATCAAATTAGGTATAACTTTCTAAGTAGCACAATGAAAATAATACTCTACTGCCACACCTGAATCTGAGACTTTCATACACCCACAGTTCTTCCAGCTTCATTCCCTTACCAGTTTCTCTGAATTCTCTCCTCTGAGATGGAATTGTTCAGACTGCTTCCCCAGGAAGCTGTGCTGTATTAACTACACTTCTTCAATGCTTGAGACATGGTTTGTTCACTTAAATTTAACTCTCCTCTCCCACTTAACAAAACCACAACCTAGACTTGGTCAAAACTAATCTTCAATCATTTCCTTCTCAATCTCTTTACTGTATGCCTCATTCCAGTTTACTAACAACTTGTTCTTGACCCTCAAAAAGATGACAATTAAAAAAAGTATGCACCTCTATTCTCATAACAAGTATGACCTAAGCCAGCCTTTACAGCAATTTTCTTCTTTTTGACTATACATCACCTCCTATTAATATTTCTGTAAGATAACTCTTTCAAATGGAATTTTTGGGTCAATGTACTTTTAAAATTTTGATTTAAAATGCTAATGCCTATTTATACCAGAATCCTGGTGTGGCATTGTGGGCTAATGCGCTGGACTACAAAGTCGGTTTGATACGCAAGGTTGGAGATTCGAGCTCACCAGTCATTCGCTCCTTGGAAAATTATACAGGGTCACTATGGGTCAGAGATGACTCACTGGCAGTAAACAACAACAACAATTTATACTACAATTGACAAAGCTTAATAGTCAATGTTTCTTTAGACATGCCAACACAAAAACACTGGTCAGATTTCTTAAATGTCTGATGTAGAAAAAGAGATCTTTTACTGTCTTAAATCTGCATTTTGCTCCTTAGTGGGATCACAAGCACTTTTCAAATCTAGCTCCTACCAAAGCTATGTATAATTGGTATTTCATTTTTCAAAATGAGATCAATTTTCCTTGTTTTTATATAGTCAACTTATAATCCATATAAATTGTACTACCTCAAACTCATTAAGGGAGTCCTGGTGTGGTGCTGTGGGTTAGTGCACTGGACTGCAAAGTTGGTTTGAACCACAAGGTTGGTGGTTCAAGCTCACCAGCTATGTCTCAGAAACTCTATACAGGGTCACTATGGGTCGGAACCGACTCGACGGCACTTAACAAAAAACTCATTAAAGCATTTACTATGACCTGATGCTTCGTGGATTTTTTTTTTTTTTTTAAACAAATAAAGGGTTATATCTAGATGATATTAATGGGGCCAAGATAATATCATTGAACACCTGGTGTGGTGCTGTAGGATAAGCACTGGACTGCTAACTATAAGGTTGGCAATTCAAATCCACCATCCACTCCTTAGAAACCCTATACAGGGTTGCTATGAGTTGGAACCAACTCAATGGCAGTAACAACACAAGAGCACTGATTTCAAAAGATTTGGCTTGTATGAGACTGTGATGACCTCTTTGTACTGAGCTATCAAGTCTGTACCAGCCTCTCTGATCACACCTCTGCTTCCTTTGCCTTTTCCTGTAACATCCCTGTCAGGACTGACCTACTCAGCTCTTCAACACTCCTCCCTTGGGCAATCTCATCCAAGTCAGAGATTTAACTCTTACAGATGACTTCCCACATCTCCAAGATCTGCTTCTCTCCTGGGTGCCAGTTCTGTATACATAACAATACGAACATGGTACATGGTTTGGTTTATTTGAAAAGGTAAATATTCTAAGGATAAGAACAGATGTCCCAAATAAGCATGTCTAGAATGAAAACCACAATCTCTGTGCTTTCATTAAAATCCTCCTCTATCGTTAAGTGCAGACCAATCCTGTTTCTTATCTCTTCCTGGTTCCCTCATATCTAGTTATTGTTATATCTCTTTGGTCCTGCCTTAGCAATATACTTCCTAGCAGTTCCTTTCTGTCCATTCCCAGTACTGACAAATTCTAAGCCACCATCAGTATATATAAGGAGCTCTGGTAGCATAGTGGTTACGAGTCGGACTGCTAATCTCACAGTCAGCAGGTTGAAACTACTAGTGGTTCCACAGCACATAACCACCACCACCACCATCAGCATATTTATTACCAACTGCCACTGTCTCAGTCTTCCTGACACCAACCCACACTCAGGGTTCTAAGCCAGCTCAGTCACTCTTGTGTAAATGCCTCTCCAGTCACACATCACCTTCCCACTGAACACAATGGGAACAACTTTACCTGTAAGTGAAGATGTCGCACAACCTTCTAACTGTATTTCCCACACTTCCTTTAAATTCCAGCTCAACAAGATATTTTCATATCCACGAGTCATTTAGTTTAAAAGAGCTCTGCACCCAGTACCTTTGTGCCCTGTGTATTCCGGCTCAACGGGAGACTGCTGCTAGTGCCAAAATGATCCCTTAAGCATGAAAACTTCATTTTCTCTTTCAAAACTCCTCTCTCTACCTGGTCAATTTCTGTAACACTTTTATCTGCACCGAAGGCATATAATTATTATCTTGTAGTTTTTTCTTTCATAAAGATCATAAAGATTATTCTGAGTAGCTATTGTATGCACATGCTGGGAGATCATTTTGTTGCTAAAAACATGGCACTCAAAAAAGATTACCTCTAATTGTTAAAAAACAAAGACCTGGAAATACTTCAAAATAGTAATACAATATTTCATTGTTTCATGATTTAATAAGTAGTTTACAAATTAGAGAAGCACAAGTCTTCCTGCATGAAGGAAAATTTTATCTTATAGTAATTTTCATTTGTGGCATTAAAACTCACTCTAATAAAGATTCATAGCCTCGGAAATGTTATACAGGGTGCCATGAGTCGGAACCAACTTGACAACAATCCTAAAGGAAAACTATGTATCTGATTCATCTTTGCATTCTGTTGGGAGACAGCGTACCATGACTGCATATTCCATTTGGACCACCTAATTAGAAACCTTGGCCCAAAGCATTCTCTGATACCAGAGGCCAGAAATTGAGTTTCTGTCTCCCAATTACTTCTCCTATCAGAAAGCCTCCTTTCTTACTCTGTAGGCAGGACACTGTATTTCTGTCTGTCCAGCACATGCATGGGTGCTTTATGGCATCTGGCTAACCTAATTTCTGTATTTATTCCAAGCATGAAAAGGAACAAATTTTCATCTACATGGCATAGGAGGGCTGTGTACATAACTCCTGCCCTAAGTCAGCCATAAGAATCAACTAACTGGCCATGGGGGATCAATGCTGCTCGTTTCTGTCTCTTCTATGAGTAGAGTGTGGCTCCATGCACTAGCTTTTGTCATGTCTTTTGTTGGCGACCCCAGATCCTGGCTTCACACACCACCTCTCATCCCCCCATAGCACACTCAGCACAATGGACATTCATAGTAGAATCCTAAGAAATGTTGATAGGATAAAGAATAAAGTCATTTCTCTCACCTGAACGAAGGTAGAGGTCTGAGGAAATTCGTTCTCTTTCCCGCTCCCGCTCCCGCTCCCGCTCGCGCTCGCGTTCCTTCTCCCGCTCTCTTTCCCGTTCTCGTTCTGCATTTGCTGCTGCTGCAAGGTGTGTTGGGTGTCCTACAAAACACATAAATCTGAAAGTTAAGACAATAGCAACAATCTATCAGGCTTTACATTCTCAAGTTGACTGAATTTTTTTCCAAAAAGCTCCACACTTAAGATGTATGCAGTCTTGGCTGACAAGTGGAGCACATTATACATGTTAGAGCTAGTTCTAGGGTACCTAGTAACAGACAAAACAGCTCTGGTAGCATCGTGGTTACGAGTCAGGTTGCTAATCTTGAGGTCAGCTGATTAGCAGAAGAAATACGAGGCTTTCTGCTCCCATACATATTTACAGCCTCAGAAACCCTATCCAGGGTTGCTACAAGTTGGAACTGACTCCAAAGCACACCGCCACCGCCACCACCATCACCAGTAGTAGGCAGCATGTAAGAACTATTACTAACTGTTACGTTAGAAATAGCAAATTAATGGGAAACCATCTAAAAGACTTCAGAGACTATGTAGTAAATGCGTGAGCAAACTGGTCATGTCACAGATATGTGCGACTGTAGACTCTTACCTGGAGACATAGAAGCAGAGTTATATGGCCTGGGAGGGAAAGTAATCTGTGTACCAGGAATATAAGTGATTCTGTCCATGGGAGGAGTGCTTGTTCCCCCTGGATGAGGCACTAAAATTGTTGGAGGCATGTTGGTCAGGTCAATGATTCCTATTCAAAAGATAAGTACAATAAAATTACGTCAAATTTAAGTGTTATTCTAAAGGTACAGAGGTATTTTGGTTTTGTCTTATTTCTACAGCCAATGATATCTGTACAGAGTATACAAAAATTTTTTTTAGATCACTACTTTTTAACACCTTCATTATATTTTAAAAAAGATATGAAATACTATGTGGCATACTAGTGACCTAAAATAATGAACAGATTAAGGAAAGACAGCAAATAGAATGGAACACAGATTTCCAATACCCTGTTATTTTCATTTTGACCAAAACCCCATATCATAATACATAATTTGCCTTCAAGGTTTAAAAGCTATGGAAAGAAAGGAAATGGTCTTTTATTTCGTTTCTTTCCATTACTCATCCAACAAAAATAAAGCACCCGAAAAACCCTGAGTACACACAGTAAATCATCAGGCATCTAAACTATAAAGGCACACACACCTCTTGTTGCTGGGTATGGAAGACCCAGTTGCTGCTCTCTCGGAGATAGTCCCCTGGCTACATCTGGGCGCAAATTAACTTGCATTTGCTGTGAGGTAATATAATCATTAAAGATTGTCTGTCTTGTGTTCTCCATGGCATAAAGCTGATACTGACTTGGGTAGCCTGGAGTTGGTGAGAGCTGTCTCTGAAACAGGTAAGCAGCAGCTGCTGAGTGAAAGAATGAGAAAGTGGCTTTTAGTTTAAGCCCAGGTGAAACTCATTTGCTAAATATTTCCCTTAGAAAAAAACATCACAAAGCTAATTATGTACTTTGATTTAGTGTGGGTGGAATGGGAAGGAAGAAGGCTATGGGACGTCAGGTGGATTAATTTCAGACCTTGATATCTCAGCAGTGGTGGTGGTGGTTTTGTGCTGTGGAGTCGGTTCCGACTCTTAGTGAGCCTGTACAGAGTTTCAGAGGCTGTAAGTCTTTACGGGAGCAGAAAGCCTTATCTTTCTCCCGTGGAACAGCCGGTAGTTTCAAACTGCTGACCTGGAGGTTAGCAGCCTGACTTGTAACCACTGTGCTACCATAGCTCCTTAATAACTGTTGTTTTTGTTAAGTGCCATTGAGTTGATTCCAACCCACAGCAACCTTGCACAGCATTTCCAAAGAGCATCTGGTGAGCTTGAACCTTGAGGTTCAAAGTGACTTTGTAGTCCAGCGCACTAACCCACTAGAGTAACTGAAAACAAAAAATTCTCAAGTAGTTTTACTTTCAGTATTTACCATGTAACTCCAATATTTTCATCTGAAACACCAAAGAGCTGCTTTTGAAAAAGAAAAAAAAATTTTTTTTTTTTTTTTTTTTTGCAGTACTGATTATGCAGTACAGCCAAATGGAAATATATGCGAAAACACTTTGACAAATAGTAATTACTGGGGGTGATAATGATTAGTTTATAAGTTTAGAAGCATCTAATTAGAAGAGAGTTAACAAACTTTTTCTGTAAAGAGTCAGATAGTTAAGTATTTTAGGCTTTGTGGGCCATATGGTGTGTTGTGGCTACTCCTGGCCATCTAGTGTGAAAGCAACCAGAGACCATACATAGTTGGTTGGGGGGAGCGGGAGATGTGTTTCCACAAAATTTTTATTTACAAAACAGGCAGCAGCAGAATGTGGCCCATAGGCTGTAGCATGCCAAAACCTGACTCAAAGCAAGATATAAGGTACCAGAGAAGAGGAAAAGTATGGTAAAATGTAAAATATATGACTTATAATCCAGGTCAGGCTCAAAAATGATAAGCAAATGAAATGATAATACAACATGTTGTTGTTGTTATGTGCTGTTGAGTTGGTTCCAACTCCCAGTATAGTGTTTCCAAGGAGCAGCTGGTGAGTTTGAACCACTGACCTTATAGTTCAAACCAACCTTGTGGTGCTTATCCTACAGTGCCACACCTATGTTTTATTTATTGTGTGTGCAATAAAATATAGAACTATAATACATGCTAAGAAATTATAAACATTTAATTTTATTTGAAAATGAATGAACTACTTTATATCTATATATTCTATCTAGAAAAACAGGTTTTCTACGATGTTTCTTCCCCTTCATTTAGAACTCCTGGTGGTGGCAGTGGTGCACAGTGGAGTGGGTTCTGACTCATAGTGACCCTGTACAGGGTTTCTGAGACTGTAAATCTTTACAGGAGCAGAAAGCCTCATCTTTGTCTCACAGAGCCACTGGTAGTTTTGAACTGCTGACTTTGAGATTAGTTACCTGATTTGTAACCATTATGCTACCAGAGCTCCTTTTAGAACTCCTAGCCAGGTTTTAAAAACTGTCATCTGACTCTGGTTACTGCCAACTCATTTCTGACAGACAGTACTCTAAAAACAGCATCATATGGGTCCCTCTGAAAATTCTTTTTCTCCAGTGACAAATAATTTGATGAAAATGACCCTAGCCTTCAGAGAAAATATTTTCAATAGATCAAATATTTTCTATAAGTAGTCTGATACTATAAAATGTAAAGAACCAGTGAATATCTAGGTTTTTAATTTAGCATACTGGTAATGAAAAATGCTTTCCTGAAGACCAAGATGAAACAAATTGTTCTGCACTTCAACTCAATTTGAAGAGTATAACAAATGAACGATCAAAGGCTGGAAAAGAGGTAGGGGCAGAAAATGCACACATGCGGCTGATGGTGAGACCAGAAGCAGCAGGAACACAAGTAAGGACTGGAACTTGGAAAGATCATCATGGAGCTGACAGTCAGCTCTGCCCTGGCTGGAATGACCTGCTCCTTGCTATTTTGGAAACACACTTGACTGTGCAGTGCAGACTGCTCTCGAGTGGACCTGCACACTTCTCTGTACCTACCAGAATTACATAGAGCAATAGTTACAGGGGTTTGTGCAAACATGTTTTTGCCAGCTGCAGTTGTTACTGTGATTATGAAACTCAATTCATAAACTGATGAAAGAAAAATGACTTGTTTCACTGAAAATTAATTTGATTGCATTGTAAAGACCTAATAGAAACTGAATAAGGTGTGGACTAGATAATTGCAATAGACTGGGGAAAAAATCTAGAAGAATTCTGTACTTAGATTGTTATAAAGGCAGCATCCAGGTTACCAATGTGCAACTTACAGACAACTCCTACTTAGGTTTTCATACTATGTAAATTTGCCTCACTGTGAAATGACCGAAGCAACCACTGTTGTTGTAAGTACCATTAAATCTCTTCTGACTCACAGCAACCCTGTGTAGGGGGGTTTCTGAGGAGTGGCTGGTGAATCCGAACCACCGACCTTACAGTTCAAACTGATCTTGGGGTCCAGTTCATCAAAATCACTACAATAAATGCTATAATGTGCAGCATAGATTACTGCAACAACTTCAAGCCTTTTCTTGCACAGAAATAGGGTTAAGTAAGAACCATATGCACTAGTTCTGACCTACCTACAACTTCTTAAAAAGACAGTAATATAAACAAATCATGTTCATAACCAGTGGACTGCCCGCATATATGTTGTTGTTAACTGTTTTCAAGTCAGTTCCAACTCTTATCAACCCTTGTCTAGAGATTCTAAGGAGTGGCTCGTGTATTTGAACCATTAATCTTGGATTCCAGTGCATTATCCCTCAGCGCCACATAGAATATATACATACATATGGAGTCCTGGAGTGACATAGGTTAAGCATTGGAACGCAAGGTCGGTGACTCCTTAGAAACCCTATACAAGGGTCACTATGAGTCACAATTGACTTGATGGCACTTAACAATTATACATATTCTATATATACATACTTATAAATTTTTATATATATATTTACGTTTATAATGGGAATGCAGTAGATCCATACAATAAGCACAAGGTTCACAGTTTAAGCCCACAGGAGAAAAATAAGGCTTTCTGCTCCCACTATGAGTCAGAACTGATTCAAGGGCATTTACAACATTTATAATAATATAAAATCTAGGTTCACATAAAATCTAAATAGAAGAGATGGCTTCAAAAAGTTCATGGAAAACTTCCATTATCTTTTAATTCCATTTGTCCATGAACTCTTTGAAGACTCCTCATCTGTAATATATTTACATTTAGATTACTATAAATAATACTGAATTCACTAGATAGAAAATATATTACATTTATTTTAATATAAATAATTCAGTGGCTCAAGCCCACCAGCTGCTCCACGGGAGAGGATGAAGCCTTCTGCTCCTGCAAAGATTTATAACCTCAAAACCCTACACACGGTCATTATGAGTCACCACCACCTTGGCATCACATAACAAAAACAGACAAAAAAAATCCAAACTGAAAATACAGACTGCCATATGTTTATAGTTTCTATAAAGAGGACGAGAATGATACTTAATCCATCAGTGGATCTACATGCTAAGAGAACCATGACCTTAAGTTATTCACTTAGATATTACTGGCACATGAGTATATTTATACTCGATTAAAATGTATGAGGAATGCCTGTATCATTTAAAAATAATTCTTCACATTAACTTTTTAATGTAATACACATATGAAAACCATCAGACAAGAGAGATTTTTATATATGTATTACCTATTATTTTTAGTTCTTTAACAGGTACTGTTAAATATAGTTTGTTTCTTGATTTGGGTGCTAGTAATATGGGTCCTGGTGTGGTGCTGTAGGATGAGCACTAGACCACAAGGTCAGTTTGAACCACATGGTCGGTGGTTCAAACTCACCAGCTGCTCCTTAGAAACCCTACACAGGGTCTGCCTCGATGGCACTTAACAACAACAACAAAGACCTGGGATATTCTGTTTCTGAAAATTCAGTAAGCTGTGCACTCATGATATATGCAAATTTCTGCATATTGTACACTTGATAGAAAAATTTTAAAGTCATATTTCTTGGCCATAAATTATCAAGTCACACTGTACATACCAGGATCCAGAGCCCTGTGAAATGGCATTGTGGGGTCCAAATGCGTGGGAAGATGACTCCGGTAGACCTCCCCTGCTGTGCTGCCCCTGTGATGGGGATCAAAAGGGCTGTGGCTTACTACAGGATCGACCCCAGGAACTGGAGACTTGGCTGGGATACTTTCCCTTTGGGTAGGAGTGAGTGTAGATTTTCTTTCATGATTGGTAGACTTGCTAGAAGAAATTGCAACTGGAAAAAGAGCCAATACCAGAAATTCTTAAGAAAAACTGCATGTGTAAGATAATGTTTATCCATTTTTCAAGCACTCAGATACAAACTATATCCATATAACATTTTGGTCTTTCTTCTCCACTAAACATTTAATTTTCATATTTATAAAATATATGAATGTGAAGAACTAGTTGAAGCTTTTGAGATTTTGAGAGCTGCCCCCTTTTAGACTTAGCAGCATTTTACTATCTTCTATTTAGATTAACAACAAAGTTCAATATTCTTCTTTAAACTGCATGATTGTAACATTCTAAATGGTTTTAGTCTCTCTCCATGTCCTCTTTTCCTGAGTTACCCTGTTTACCTTATCGCCCATCAGTCAGTTACACTGTTTCTTTTGCTGTTTTCCTCCAATTTTCCAGAATGCCTGTCTCATCACTTCACCAATACCAAACTTCTCCCTACTTGAGTCCCTTCTTTTCTAAACCATGTTACTCACAGTTCTTAAACTGTCCTAACGATGCCTGTCATATCTAAGCACTTTCTAGCTTCACCTTCATTATGAATACTTTAAAATTATAATAAAATATGCATAACAAAATTTATCACTTTAACTATTTTATAGTGTATAAAACAGTAATACTACACAATTCATAATGTAATGTAACTATCACCATGAACTAATTATTAATACTTAGATAATATCAACTTTGACACAATCAAACCGATCTGCCCATTAGGGTCTCATGATGTTTTATTACATCTGCCATGTTCTAACATATTCAAATGGGGACTGCTCTTCCATTCTGTAGGTAAGCGGGATACTGCTACCTGCAAGATCCGCAGTTCAAATCCACCAGTCACTCATCAGAAACTCTGAACAGGGTTGCCATAGTGTAGGAAGCGACTTGACAGTATTTAACAAATAACTTGCTAAAGCAAGCAGCCCTGAGGCACAGCAGTTTATGCACTGGTGTACTAACTGAACCGCTGGAGGTTTAAACCCACCAGATAAGGCAGTCTGCATCCATAAAGACTTACAGCCTCAGAAATACTTTGTGCTTTCCTCTATCCTGTAGGTTCACTGTGAGTTGGAATCACACTCAAAGGCACAGGTTTGGATTTGCTTGAGCTTAGAGTTGAAAATTGTCAGTAGCAATGATGAGACAAGGCAACAAAAAGGACATACCATCGGAGGTTCTAGTCATCAGGGGTGAGCCTCTGGACATGGTGTTTGGATAACTCACAGGTGTCCTGCGGGCACTGGCATCATCATAAATCCCTGGGCTCAGCTGTGCTTTCGGAGCTTCATGAAGTGTCGACCTAAGAACGGAAGGGCCGGAGCTGACCACTGACGTGTGCCGGGAACGCACTGGCTCGCCTGCTTTCACATCCTCGTATTTTCCCCGTTCTATCACTTTGATGTTCTCGGGCACAATTTCCAGAGGAGGCATTCCACGAGTCAGTTTGCTAGGTCCTGTGATTAAGGATTTGACATTGTGTTTGATGGCAGATTGACCTGAGCTGCTGTCAAACTTTATCGGTGTACCCTAAAGGGAGAGAAACAAACATCAGAGGTAACCCAGGTCATCTGGTAGCCTAAACTTCTCAGGTAGATACCTGTCTCATGATGTTACACTGCTGTAGTAGTCTACATTGCATAATCATCCTGAGTTTTAGAGTTAACCACATTTTATACTATATACTATGGATATAAGGTAAAACTGAGGCATTACAAGAATGCTTTATAATTAAGTCACACTTTAAAATGCTACATAAAGCATTTTGGGTGTTCCCTCCTTTTTCCCTCCCAACCATCCGGGTGGCTGCTCTTGGTTGGGCACTGTGCCACAATTAAGACAGGAAGAAGGTTGCCACAAAGTAGATGAAAAAGTTGCTGGAATGGATCAACTCTAGGTTCTAACTTGTTATGAAAAACAGGAAATGTGTCCTGGAGTACAAGGAGACTCTGGAGATGATCAGGCAAGGCAAAGTGAAACTGGTGCCCAGCTTTGAGAAAATCTGACTACTATACCATGTTGGCCAAAACTAGTGTCCATCACTACAGTGGCAATGATATAGAATTGGGTCACACTGTGCAGAAAAGACCACAGAGTCTGAACACTGGCTTTTACTGATTCAGTTGATTCGATATCATTAGAAGCATGCCGGAACAGACTGGTGAAAAAGAAATCATGCAATTTTTTTTTTTTTTTTTAACAAAACTGGCCAGTGCTGGTTTAAAAACCAAACTAAGAAAAAAAAAAAAAAAAAAAGCTACATAAACATCACAGTTTAAGAGGAATTAATGAAAAATAGGGCCTCAATGTAGTTACCTGGGATATGGAACCTTCAATTATTGGCCTTGTACTCTGGACCACTTCAGGAGTCTTTCGGCTTTCCTGAGTTAGAATATCTTGCCGTGGAATCTCATGAATGGAACGCCCCATTTCTTTGATAGTAGTAATGCCATCATATGGTTTTCCTTTGGTAATGGCACCTTCAAATGCTCGTATGGGAGGGCTCTCCCTCTTAATCTGCTTGGGATATTTAAGGCCATCGTCAAAGCTTTCAGTTGTTGCTCTTGGTGTGCCTTAAAAAGAAAGCCAAGAAACATTTTATTCAAATAATGCCTTGCCATCTTGTGGTTCCTAGTTAATTTTCTGTTTTAATTAACTCCCCAAATAATATTCACCAGTCATTATCTCTTTTAAAGTGGCTCAAGATATGACAATATATCACTTATCACAAATCACAGAATGGTTCTCACATAATAAAGACATCTAGAAATTAAAATTGAGTCTTGGTGTAGCACTGTAGGATAAGCACTGGACCGCTAACCAAAAGGATTGGTGGTTCAAACCCAAGAGTCACTCCTCAGAAACCCTACACTCAAAGGATTGATATGAGTTGGAACCAACTAGACGGCACTTAACAACAACATATATTAAAATATTAGTCAACTATCATCTTTAAAAACTATGTAGCTGGGGATACAACGTGCCCAGTGGAGGAGGCTTCCTGTGGAGCCTTGCATTACATAAGACCATAGGGGGAATCCTGAACCCCATCCAGAATCTTCGGAGGTGGGAAATTTCCACTGGAAAGGACAAGCAGACCAGCCTGGAGCAGCTAGAAGAACAGAAGATATTTCTTGAAAGAAAGACTAACAGGAAAAATACAAAACAATTAACAGCAGTCCGACTGATTACTACAAGAAAAAGCAAGTTGCTCACCCAGGAGACACCAAGGCGAGCAGTTGGGTTCCCTCAGGGCAAACCTCCTGCCAAGACTAAGACTCAGTGGGAATACATGAGCAGATACCGTGCTCTGACTGGTGACCACGTGGGTTACCGATAAGGGGAAGTGAGGGAAAAACAGCAATGAAGCTATGAGCTAAGTCCAACCACGTTAAATAGATTCCTGTGAACCTGGGTGGAGACCTGGTTGGCCAGCAGTTTGCCAAGAGCTGGGACTCCTGGGCCCAGAGTCAGTGACATAGCCACAGAGGACTAGAGTGGAGAATGAAGCATCCAGCTGATAAGAAGAGAGGGCATAATACACAAGAACACCCACACTTGCAGATAATACCCACTTGACCTGGCTTCAATGGCTGGAAGATCAGAGCTCAACTAGAAGAAGAAAGAAGAGAAAAAAAGAGCAATCTGATACAATTTGATGAACTTGACCTACACCTATGGATGCAGTAAACAAATCTTTACAGCAAGGATCATTCCCACCCCCACTACACATGGAGAGGACAGGGATGGGCAACTTGGACACTGGCTACCCAAAATGGGGGAGGGGGACTAGAAAGGCAAGAAGTGACTGGCTTAAGCTTTCAAGAGGGAACCTAGATCCAGAGGGCATGGAGGAACGTAGACTCTCCACTGAGTAGTATCCAATCTGTCTGGGTAGAACTGATGAAAGGAGATGGGGATAGCACTCATGTGGTACAACAGTGAATAATTAATATCAGGATGGACTGTAAGGGTTGGAAATGTACAAGTAGACGTTTTGTAGCAAAAGGAAGCAAAGGGTGACTTTGCAGGCCAGGAGTGGAGGCCCCTGGGATCATCAAGGGACAAGAATGGAGTGTGGGACCCTACCCAGAGAAACAGTGATGCCAGAGATAGAAGCAGAGACGATGGAGTGGTTGGGAACTCTAGACCCAGAGAGGGAGAGGGGCTGTGTGCTGACGACCGGGGGGCAGGCTTGCGGGGTGTACCCTTTGGTTGGTTGATGATGCATGGAGGGGATTGTAACCATGGCATATAGGATAGGATGAATGTAAAGCTGATGTTCTCCCATGTAAACTATCACATAATGCATAATAATACAATTAAAAAAAAAAAAAAAAAAGCTACATAGCTAAGTGACAGAAAAATTATAATCAAGACCTTAATAGTTAATATTTCAAATGCTCAAATGTCATGAAAAACAGGCTTCATGCATTGCATAATAATGTCAAACTATTGTGCCAGTAAGGCAATCATGTGTAAAAAGCCAAAATGAACTGAACAGTTACCCTGCATGATGGAACCAGACAGTACAGTCCTCTCTTTCAGATCTGAATGAGGGCTCCCACGGGGCAATGCTCGACATATAAGCCCTTTTGAAATAAGAAAGCAATTCAAGTATTAAACATCACGTCTATGTCAACTCTCACATAATTAACACTATCTTCAGTACATACTTTAAAAAATCTGATCTATTTCCTTTTAAGGAGTCCTGGTGTGGTGCTATGGGTTAATGTACCAGACTGCAAAGACATTTAAAACTGAAAGGTTGGCAGTTCAAGCTCACCAGTTGCTCCTTGGAAACCCTGTATACAGGGTCGCTATGGGTCGGAACCCACTTGACGGCACTTAACAACAGTGTCTTTTAAATTTTATCATTAATTTTTTAGTGAAAATACACATAATTTCAACAGTTTCTACCTCTATAATTTAGTGACCTGGTATGGGGTTGTGGGTTAATGCGTTGGACTGGCAAAGTTAGTTTGAACTGCAAGGTCGGAGGTTCAAGCTCACCAGCCACTTCTCAGAAACCCTATACAGGGCCACTATGGGTTGGAACTGACTCTATGGCACTAACAATAACAACAACAACAACAATTTAGTGACATTAATTATATTCATGCAGACAGTGCTTTAAAAAAGCACAGTGCTCAGGGGAAACATACTTTATTTACTAACTAAGCTAAATTGTTTTCTGGTTCAAAGACAACTTCAGGGGATAATTTTAGTTTAAAGTCTAAGGTTTTATGATTATCTCTGGCAATAGTTTCAGGGGTTCAGCCAGTCTCAATGGCAACCAGACAAGCATTCCATTTCCTCCTTAGATTCCTAGCTTTCCTTCTTCTACAGTATATATTTCTGATGTAAGCTCTATGGGAAAAGGCATGCCACTTCAAATTTATGCAACACTCACAGAAGAATATCATGGGAGAAGTTGGAAGTACCCAACATGACATTATGCATTCCTTTTAAAATGTTTTCCTAAACAGAAAATGGCTATGAAGGTAACTTATTATATAGGTCAGCAAAAATAAAAAAGAATATAAAATATACAGAGAAAATAATGAATACATAACAAATTCTAATGTTTCTTTATTAAAGAGAAAGAAGAGAACGAGGGATCTGAAATCACTGATTAGATCTGAAATGTATTAGTGAGAAAAGGAAAACATGAAATACTCGTAGCATAAAAACAGGGAAAATACATTACGTGGAACATGTAAATAAAGAATTGCAAATAATTTCTTAAGAGTTTTTGGGAGTATACAATATAAAATTTGAATCAAGGCTTGGAAGTAACTACATGCATTTACCCTAAAGTAAAGGGAAGTGACCTAGTTTTTTTTAATATGGAGAAAATGCAGCATAGAACTTTTAAGATGAAGAAATCTTTACTCTGCTTTTATTATTTTATCCAGATTAAAATTAAACAGCTGGGCAGGTTAAGATTCATTATTTACTGAATCATATTATCTGATTAACACCAGATTAAGACACTTGGGGAGCTGTTTCTAATCCTTTCAGAAAGAAGGTATTAGTCTCAATTTCTAGAAAAACAAAGAGGCACAAAGAATTTCACGAGGAAATGGTGAAGCTAGGATTCAAATATATGCCTTTATTCTGTCCACTACACCATTTATCTGCCTCACACACACAAAAATCTCATGAATTTTACATTTTTAAACTCAGGGATAAGCTACAAATTATATTAACTTTCAAATATGAGCATTCCACTAGTTACCTGTGATACATCCAATTATGCCTTATACTAACTTCTCATCACTCTCATAAACCATTTGATTTACAGCTAGATATAAAAAAAATTTTTATATTATAAATATAAATGTTCACATTCTGTGTTATATTTATACAAATTTCAGGTAGATATGACATACAGATCAAATTCAACTTAATTCAACAATGCCAACTTACTATACAGAATTAAATTTATCTGAATCATGTTTTAAGAGTTATATTACCCTCCAAAGGTGCTGACACAGGAGAGTCCCTCATTGACATTCCTTGTTTCATATTTCCTTCCACAGAGTCATAACTTCGCTTTAAACTGATTTCATGAGCTGTTCTTGGACTCCTAGTCCCTTCTCGGGCATTCTTAATATCTGCAGAATATAGACACAAGAATTGCTGAGAGAAAGCCTGACATCTACATTGCATAATAAATATTAATTTTATAAAGCATTTTATAAAGACAGCATTTATCTTCATTGCCAATATACATCTATGTATATGATATTCATGAACATGTTTTCATTCACTTAAATATAATGTATTGAGTGCCTGCAGTGTGTCAGGAATATATTAGATGTTGCAGATAGAGATAACAAAACCAGAATCTCTTTCCCTCACTGAATTTATCCAAGAGTGGAGCATAAATACCTATAGATATCAATAGGTAATATTGTATATACGATAGATAGTATTGTATACAGTAGGTAATATAGGCATACAGAGTAATAAGGGAGACCTGGAGGACAAATAAGAGTTGTTGAATAAGTCAAAGGTAAAGAAAGGAAAATGTGGTCCAGGTAGAGGGAATAGTGAATACAAAGACTCCAAGGCAGGACAGAGTATGATACAAGAAAAGAGCTAAGGTTTATAAATGGTAAATGTATAGAGTGAAGCTGGAAGAGAGGAGATGGAAGTAAAGGCAGGCACAAGGAAAAGAGATAGAGCCCTGGGAACATATTAGTTAAGTATTTGGCTGCTAGCCAAAAGGTTGGCAGTTCAAATCCACCCAAAGAACAAGGAGAAAAATTTAGCTATCTACTTCCATAAAGATTACAGATTAGAAGACCCAATGAAATAATCTACTCTGTCATGTAAAGATGCTATGAGCTGGAATTGACTTGATGGGACTTAAAGGCCAAAAGGGGAAGAGTGAGAGGGAACAACTTGAAGAGAAAACTCAGGAGCAGCTCACATAGGTATGTACATCTCAGGAAGGAGTTTGCAGTTATCCTAAAGACAATATGGGAAGTTAAGTAGAAACTTGGTATGATGTACACTTTGTATAAGGTAATGACTGGAAGTGACGAGAACAGTTAGGGAACTACTGTGTTATCCAGCTGAAAGATGTCAGCAGCAGGGCATACAGAAAAATGGATGGGTTCCAGGAAACAACAGAAACGGATGTGGAAATGGGAAGGAATCAAAGATGACATCTGAATTTCTACCTTGGGCAATGTACATTGCTATTTTCTTCCAGAAACAAAATGTCAATCACTGGTTTTTCAGCCTTCCTAAATCAAACCTTGGATTTCCATATAGATTTTATATATAAAATTATATTCAAAATATGCCAGAAGTATAAAATCAAAGAGTAGAAAAAAGAAAATTACCATGTATTTTGCATTAAGTACTACTGTGTGGACCTGATTATTTTAAAACTTTTTATTGTGAACTGAGTGAAGGTTTACAGAGCAGATCATCAATTTACATTCAAAAAACCAAACACTTCGTTCCATCTCAATGTTTGCAATCCCCTCAGTGTTTAACATCATAAATCCCATTTCCTCCTTGTGTTTTTTATTTCCATTCTTCCTTCTTTGCCAACCCTTCTGAACTTTGTCCTTAGGTAAATGCTGCCTTTGTGATCCTGAATGGTTGACCATTCTATGGTGTACATAACTAATGTTATCTCCCTATGTACCTATCTATTGCTTGGCAGAAAACTGAGCCATGAGGGTGAGTTCAATTCCAGATCCGATGGCTACCCAAGGACCACAGTCTTTGGATTCCACCAGTCTCTATCTGACCAGTAGGACTGACCTTTTTTTTTTATGATACTGAGTTTGAGTCTATAATGCAGTACTTACTATCATATGACAAGATGTGTCCACTTTTGCCTTCATAAATAACATGGCCTTTGGATGCAGCTTCTTCTCTGCCTTTCTCAGGACTGCCTTCTTCAACAGGCATTCTAGTAATGGATCCCTTCACCAATGCCTCAGTTGGTATCCCAGCCTGGGACAGAGCCGGGGTGCCCTACCATCAACAAAACACAAACACCAGAAGATTTACTGAAGTTTAGAGAAAATGCCAAGACACCAAGTAATTTAACCTAATACATCGAGAGCAATCCATACCATCAAAGAAGAAAGCCCAAGCACATGAGAGAAAATCAGATACTAATTTCTAAAAACATAAAAAAATTCTATACTTTTGTTCTTGAACTCTGCCACATAAAATGATGATTGTTGTTGTTGTTGTTGTTAAGTGCCACTTAGTCGGTTCCGACTCATAGCAACCATGCACAGCGTTTCTGAGGAGCGGCTGGTGGCACAAACTGACCCTGTGGGCCACACCAGGACTTCAAAATGATGATAGATATGTTAATTAAATTCGTTTTGTTTACCACCTTGAAGGGAAACCTCTATTAAGGCACTTTACTCTCAGAAAAGAAGTTTGTCTTCAGGCTTAAAATCATATAAACATAATAAAACTTTCACAAAATTTCTAATAAAAATAAGACTTGATAAATTAAGTTTAAGTTTTGAGTAACCACAACTTTCTCTTACATTACGAAGAGAGGAAAACAGAACTTTCAACTATTGAAACTGTCTGCTGGGTTAGGCTTTTGGCCATCAATAAGAGGAGGGTAAGAAAAACTGTTCTGTGATATTGATTCAAGGCATGTCACATCATCTGACTTTCACCATCACTAGGCTTCTTCTGGGTTGCTAAGGACCATGCGTCTTTTCATCCTTCTCTAAGCAGTGAACCCTTCTTTCAAGAAAAACTATTTAAGGAACCTACCTAATTAGAAGCAAGGTCAGCAGTTTGAAACTACCAGCTATTCTGTGGGAGAAAGATGAGGCTTTCTGCTCCCGTAAAGATTTATAGCCTTGGAAACCCTATACAGGGTCGCTATGAGTTGGAACCAACTCCATGGCATGCACATAACCAACCAACCAACCAACCAACCAACCAACCAACCAACCAAATTAGAAAAGCAGTTTGTAAGAGTGAGCTGCTCAAGTTGAAATGGGAGTTGAAGGCACAGATCTAAGCCCACTCAAACATTTGATATCTCCAATACTCTGATGACCTCTTAAGCTGCAGTGAGTAAAATCTGAAAACCCATATCTATCAAAGGAAAAAGTGAAAGCGATACATTTACTTGTCCAGCCATTAAACTAGCTTTGGGGGAAAATTTTTGAATCTTTAATACTCACTGCAAAAGTGCTCATGTCATACAGACAGATGTACTTAGCAGATAAAGCCCAGTCTCATTTGACCCAATTCATACTGTCTTCTACTACACACATGGGATTAAAAAGAAATAATAATACATAAGGGCACATTTATGCTCCTTCCGTTCATATTAAAGTGTTAGATTTTTCCTGAAAGTTCATTTTAGAGAAAAGGGTTTACTGCTTAGAGATGTGAAAATTTACTATATAACCTGAGTAGTGCTGTGGGATAAAGCACTAGACTACAAGGTTGGTTTAAACCATAAGGTCATCAGTTCAAATTCACAAGTCACTCCTTGGAAACACTATACAGGGTTGCTGTGAGTTGGAACTGACTTGACGGCACTAAATAGCAACAACATATAACTTTACAGATTGTTGTTTTTATTGTTGTTGTTAGGTGCCATCAAGTTGGTACTGACTCATAGCAATCCGATGTACAGCAGAATGAAACATGACCTAGTCCTGGGCCAACCTCACAAATGTTGCCATGTTTAAGACCATTCATGCTGCCACTTTGTCGATCCATCTCACTGGGGGGGTCTTCCTCTTCTACTCTGAGCCTCCACCTTACCAAACATGTTATCCCTCTTAAGTGACTGGTCTCTCCTGACAGTATGTCCTAAGTATGAGACGAAGTCAGGCCATCCTGGCCTACAAAGAGCACTTTCAAGATTAGTATATGCCACATACGCTGTAAAACCATATCTGATTGCATAATCATGTAGAAATCTTATTGAAACTGGACACTTAATAGATGGCTAGTGGGAACTGAAATTGATGCATTATTATGCTCCCATGGTCAGCAAGGTCCCAGGGCAAGGGTTCTCAAATAAGCATGAAGTCAAATCACTTGAAGTAAATAGCCAATATTATTTATTTCTCCCTAAAAGGGTTGGGCAAATGCAGATTTCTGGGTCCTGCAACCAGCTGTCCCAGTTTAGTTGGCTTCGTTTGGGGTAGGGTCTGAGAATTTACATTTTTTAGCAAGTTTTCAGGTGACGATGAAGATGCTGATCTGGAAACCACACTATGAGAACCAATGTTTTAGGGAACAGGAAGAAAGATTCAGAATATGAACAGAACAGAAAACTTGTGACAGGCACAAAGTGCATGGGACTCTTTTTACAATGACTTCCCCAAACAGACTTTTACTTTTCCAGGTACACATAAAGTGAGAGCTGTTTTACATTTCAAATTAAAAGGAACATCTAACTGAGAAAAAGAAAAATATTTTATTAATCAAATTGGTTATTTACTTAGCCCCAAAAGGGAAGAAGAAGACTGGTTTTTGTGCTTTAGTCAATGCTATGCACGTTTCGTAATTTAGTATTTGATTCTAGCAAGGCAGCTTATGAGGTGCTTCAAAAAGTGTATAGAAAATGCCATTATATTTTAATTCCATTTTTCACCTACGTTTTGAACCATTCTAATATATACTGAGATTGAAGACCTTCTTCAAAAGACATGAAAGCAAGTAAATACAGTAATTTTCTTCTCTATTTCTGTGTAAGTTGAACATGTGGTAAAAGCTTTGTTAAGAAAAGAGAGAGAGTTGGGTCAATCAGAACTTGTTTCTTCTACCAGTTTGTAAATCAGTGACATTTTCAAACGAACCAGAGTATAAATACTACAGCATGTGATCTAATAATCACATATTAATGCCTTACTGTAGCTAGTTGGAGGGTCTTAGGCTGATTATCACTAAGAATCAGTCAAAAAACTCAGAATAAGCAACAAAACTGTACTGTTGGAACAGCAAACACTTAACGGACTTTCCCTCTAGTTTTCTCATTAGTTCGTGTTCTGTGTCTGAAAAATGATCACCACTAACCTGAGTGATGGAGCCCCGCAGGGAGGGGATGCTTTCCACGGAGATTTTGCTGGTCGGGGTTCCTCGAGTTATACTTCCCTCTTGGATGGTTCCAGTGGTACCTAAAGAAAAATAAATATATCACCAAATTACACTTCCCAACTCAGCCAGAAGAAAAAACAGAAAGCCCTACTTGGGAGAAAGGTAAGAAGAGAAGGAAAGAGCAGCACATAAAGAATTATTTTTGTTTTACTGAAATATACTTCTAAAATATTATTGCATTAAAAATAACTACTAAAATAATGGAATTGCAAAGTTTTAAAAACATTTTTTGTATGGAATAAAAAAATGTAAATTTAGAATTAAAGACTAACTTGAAAACCTTTCATTAAAACATATTAAATATTTTTTGCTAAACACCATATTTTACCTCTGACCACACCTTCATGTTGGGCTCTGACCAGTAAACCCTCTGGTTGTGAATTCTGGCTTCGGGGAGAAAATTCTTCTTGCTTGATGTAGGGCACAGCAGCTGTGGTCCAGAGAACAAAAAACAGGAAGATATCAAGCACTGAATTACTACTGGTGATGCTACAAATGCAGAAACAGTCGTATTGAATCACTGACCTGATTTGGAAGATTCCTGTTGCCGTGGCAGCCCAAGAGAAATAGACCCCACTGAGGGCTTAGCTGTTTCTTGAGTGTAGGAAGTCTGGTTGTGAGAGGTCAGATAAGTGCCAGGTGTTCCCTAAAAGTAATTCCAAAGGACTAAATAAACATTGTCTTGTCACAAAGTCAATTTTTATAATAAAATTAATTTTGTTTACAAAATTTTGTTTTTTAAAACTAGGTTATGCCCTCCCCCTCCCCCTCAAAAATTAAAAATAAGGTGTTTGTAAAGCAAGAAAATACTTGTCATGGATTGCTTAAAGTCTTAAAACAATGATAAAGGGAATGAGAAAAAAGTCTTCTGAAATTTTAATAAATTACATTCACATAATATTTTTACTAAAAAATTATATATGTAAAGCACTTAAACAATATATTCAAAATGTAAGCTATTATTGATAAAAATACTACAGCTGTTGGGGGTACTAGGGAAGGATTGCATGGAGGGGATTGTAACCATGGCAATGAGACGATATACGATAGAATGAATGTAAAACCAATGTTCTCCCATGTAAACTATCACATAATTCACAATAAAACATAAAACAAAAAAAAAAAATACTACAGCTGTTGATGACTGGTTACCAGGGGGTGGAGCAAGGAGTGAGTGGAGTTACTGCTGGTGAGATGCTGAGTTTGGGTTTGAGGTGATATAAAGCTTCTGGAAATACACAATGATAATGGCAGCACCATTAATTAATTAATATATTGAATTGTATTCAATTCAAATAATGTATTGAATTGAATTGTAATATAATAAATAATATACAAGAATGGTTAAAATGGCAAACTTTTTATCATCCAAAAAATAGCTATGACAGAGCATTATCATTGAAAAAGGGTGAGTAAAGATATAGAAAAACTCTTCACTTTCAGCAAGCAAGGTTGTATCATCTGCATATCTCAGGTTGTTAATAAGTCTTCCTCCAATCCTGACGCCACGTTTTCCTTCATAGAACCCAGCTTCTCGTATTATTTGCTCAGCGTACATATTGAACAAGTATGGTGAAAGAACACAAGCCTGTCGCACACCTTTCCCAATTTTAAAACATTCAGTGTTCCCATGCTCTGTTCAAACAAATGCCTCTTGGTCCAGGTACAGATTTCTCACAAGTACAATTAAGTGTTCTGGAATACTCATACTTCTCAATGTTGTTCATAGCTTGTCATGACCCACACAATCGAAAGCCTTCGCATAGTCAATAAAGCATAGGTAAACATCCTTCTGATATTCTCTGCTTTCGGCCAAGATCCATCGGACATCTGCAATGATATCTCTCGTTCCACAGCCTCTTCTAAATCCAGTTTGAACCTCTGGAAGTTCTCTGTCAATGTATGATTGTAGCTGTTTCTGTATTACCTTGAGCAAAACTTTACTAGCTTGAGATATCAAAGAGATTGTCCAATGATTTTCGCATTCCACTGGGTCACCTCTCTTTGGAATGGGCACAAGTATGGATCTCTTTCAATCAGTCGGCCAGATAGTTGTCTTCCAAATTTCTTGGCAGAGATGAGTGAGTGCCTCCTGTGCAGCCTCACTTTCTTGAAAGATTTCAATTTTTATTCCATCAATTCCTGGTGCCTTGTTCTTTGCCAATTCCTTCAATGCACTCTGGACTTCTCCCTGAGTATCACTGGCTCTTGATCATATGATACCTCTTGAAATGGTTGAACATTAACCATTTCCTTTTGGTACAATGACTCTGTGCATTCCTTCCATCTCCTCTTGATGCTTTCTGCATCATTCAATAATTTGCCCAGAGAATCTTTCAATAATGAAAGTTGAGGGTTGATTTTTTTCTTCCGATTCCCCAGCTCGAGAAATGCTGTGTTCTTCCTTTTTGGTTTTCTGATTCCAAATTTTTGCATATTTTATTATAGTATTTGGCTTTATCTTTTCAAGCTGATCTTTGAAATTTTCTGTTCAGCTCTTAGACCTCCTCATTTCTTCCATTTGCTTTAGCATCTCTATGCTGGAGAGCAAGTTTCAGAGTCTCCTCTTAAATCCATTTTGACCTTTTCCTTCTTTCTTGTCTTCATTAATTAATGACTTTTTGCTCTCTTCATGTATGATGTTCTTGATGTCATCCCACAACTCTTCTGGTCTTTGGTCTTTGGTGTTTAATGCATTAAATCTGTTCTTCCCATGATCTCTAAATTCAGGTCATATTTGGCTCTTGTGGACTTGTTTTCATTTTCTTCAGTTTCAGATTGAATTTGCAAATGAGTAATTGATGGTCTGCTCCACAGTCTGCCCCTGGCCTTATTTGCATTGATGATATGGAGCTTTTCCATCTTCTTTTTCCACAGATGCAGTCAATCTGATTTCTATGTGGTCCATCTGGCGAGGTCCACGTACATAGTCGTCTGTTATGCTGTCTAAAGAAGGTACTTGAAATAAAAAAATCATTGGTCTTGCAGAATTCTACCAGCCACTCCGCGGGAGAAAGATGAGGCATTCTGCTCCCGTAAAGATTTACAGCCTCGGAAACCCTGTACAGGGTCGCTATGGGTCAGATCCGACTCGACGGCACTTAACAACAACAACAACAATCATGCGTTCTCCAGCATCATTTCTATCACCAAGGCCATATTTTCCAACTACTGGTCCTTCCTTTTTGCACCCAACCTTTGCATTCCATCACCAGTAATGAGCAATACATCGTGATTGCATGTTTGATCGATTTCAGATTGAAGAAGTTGGTAGAATTCTTCTATTTCATCCTCACTGGCTTTAGTGGTTGGTGCATAAATTTGAATAACAGCTTTATTCATAGCACTCAAAAACTAGAAACAGCTCAGGTTTAGAAATAAGAGAATGAATAAACAAACTGGTATGCTCAAACAATGGGTTATAATTCAGCAATAAAAAGGAAGAAACCATTGATTACAAAAAAAACTTGAATGAATTCCTGATTCAACTAAAACACAAAAGAATGTGTACTGTATGACTCCACTTATATGAAGTTCTAGAAAAGTAAAATTCATTGATGATAACAAACAGTAGAATAGTGATTGCTTCAGGCTATGGGAGGAGACGACTTAGGAAGGGATATGTCCGTTCTGAGGAGATGAAAATGGTCTATAACTTGATAAGAGTTGGGATCACTGGGTATATGCACAACAGTAGTAAAAATGAACTGAACAGTTAAAATGAGACCATATCTCAACTCACTTAACAATAATAATAAAGTTGGGAAGTGGTGGTGGTTAAATTTTAGTTGACCAAAGTCAGAATAAACAGGGTCTTCCCTAAAGTATCAAGCATTGTGGCGCTGTAGGATAGGCACATGACCAAAAGGTCAGTTTGAACTGCAAGGCAGGCAGTTCAAGCTCACCAGTTGCTCTTCAGAAACCATATATAGGGTTGCTACTAGTTGGAACCTACTCGGTGGCACTAAAAAAACAACAATTTAATATTGAGTATTTGTAACAGTCAACAAATATTCTAATAACTGAAATGATCTCATTTGAATTTATACTGCACTAAGCTTTAAGGCTCAGCTATACTTCTGGTAAGTTAAACCAGGTCACTCAATCTGGGCACATAACTTAAAAAAACATCCAATGTGTGGCGCAGAGTACAGTTAACTGTGCATTTTCTAGGCACTGTCTCCAGAAGTTTCATATTTGGACACAGTATTTTTAGTAGTATGACAAATAGATGTGAGAAGCAGGGGAAAGTTTACCAAAGCAACATTAAACAGGAAATCTACAGGTGAGAAATCTTTTACCTGTGAGATTGAGCCTCCCATTATAAAGGATGGTTTTTCTGAAGCCACTGTGGTCTTGGATGATGGAATGAGAGGAGGTGGTGGTCTTGTTGGCCGAGTTGTTGAAAGTCGAACCCCTTCAGGGAGATTAGTTATCACTTGATGCGGAGCAGGCTGGAGGACTTTTAAAGGGAAAAATAAATAATTTTTAATAGTCAATTTCCTAGTTTACAGCATTCTACTTATTTTAGTTATTCCTAAAATTTTTAAATCACAAATATAAATGCAAGATGAAGCCATGGATGAAAATTTTCAGTCTAAATTTTTCATTCACGTGAATTAAATATTTACAACACATCTGTACATCACAAACAGCAGTTGTAAGAGTGAAATACTCAACTTCCTGTCAAACCAGAACTTTCAAACTGATACTCAATTCAAACTACTTCTGCTTAGCACATCCCAAACCTTCAACATCCAATCATTGTTTTATCCTTCTCTATTATCTCTTTGGACCTCACCATGGAGGTGAGGAAGAAAGGCACTTGGAAACAGCTGATAATACTACTTTGTAGAACGTACACACGCAACTGAAAACCCCTTTGCTTCTAGCATAACTTGACAAACATTTACCCATTCTGGTTCTCACAGAATGCTTGAAATTCCTGGGAGCAAAAAGACCTTAAGATTTTTACAAACAGCGTGTTATTCTTAAAAGAAAATCCAATCAAAGTCACAATAAAAATGTGTGAACACAAACTTCCCAGTGGCCCAGTGAATCTCAGCTGAATACAACTAATGATGTAATGCAGAGAAAGTCACTTTGAAACAGCAAGGACATGTCCTGGAAATTCAATCATGAGTATAAACACCCCAGTGCTAACATCTGCAGGTAGATGGCCAGCAGCCACTGTGCAGAGGAATCATATTTACCTGGTGGGACACTATAGCGGGCTGCACTCATATCAGGCTGTGGAGCGGCTTTACTGACTTCTCTTGGAGAGAGCCTACACGGTGAGGCTGACCGTGCTGCAGGACTGTGCATCTGTGCTTCCTGTTCTAGAGCACGTCTGACCTCAGCATAAGGCATATAGGCGACTGATTTTCCTAAGAAAGTTAAAGTTATCAAAATAAGGGAAGAACCCCAAATTAAAATAGTAAGTGTGAAAGGACCAAGCCCACACCATACAGGGGCAGATCCGTGTATATATTAATATCCAGATCTAAAAATTTCATGGGGGAAATATCCACCCACAGAGTGGTTAAGAAACTCTATAACCTACATTCTATATTTACATACCATCACTATAATCTAATAGAAACCTCAAAAATTATGTTTTGTTTTGTTTTTTTCTTTAAAAGACAAAGAACTTCTCTTTCCTCTTATTAGAAGAATCAAGTGTTTTCACATGCAATAAAACCAAAACAGGCAAACATCAGATTACTCATTCTATGAATTCAAGTCTGGCCTAAATTAGAAGCCAGAACTCTAAGAACTTCGTATCTCTTATAAGGATCCTGGCTCAAGCCCACTGCTTAATATTCATAGAAATACATGTAACTAAAGCCTTAAAGAACATACAGGCACAACTAATCCAAAGAACCTACACAGGCTTATAAAACTAAAAATATTGCTGAAATAATGCTAGTGAAAATTACTTAACATTTAAATTACCTCTATAAAGCATAAATACACTTAAACCAATAAAGGGCATGCCAGAGATACAGATTTATATTACAACTTTCTTTTAAAAAGCAAAACAAAAACACCTCACAAATACATAATTTTTCCTTCCTGAAAGAAACTGACACATTGCAGAAAATTTGCCCAATCAAAGAAGAATAAAGTAAACATTTTATGTGACCCTACCTACTTAGAGATTGTGCCATTTTACTATCTGCTAGAATAAATTCCCATTAATTTCTTATTTTATGTATTTTCCTTACATAGTTGTATATCAACTTATTCTTCCATATCAATAAATCTCAATTGAGAATCATTTCATATACTTTCTTCCAAACAAAGTATCACTAGGCTTTTCATAGAACTTGCATAAAATTTATGAATAATATGGGAGACTGTTATGAATTTTCCAAGTGAGTCTACTTTTTTTTTGTTTTAATGTTTTATTGTGAATTAAGTGATAGTTTACAAGGGAGAACATTAGCTTTACAATTATCGTATATCATTTCATTGCCATGGTTACAATCCCCTCCATACATCATAAACCAACCAAAGAGTACACCCTACAAGCCTGCCCCCTTGGTCGTCAGCACACAACCCCTCTCCCTCTCTGGGTCTAAAGTCCCCAGCCGCTCCATCTCTCCACGTCATCATCTTTGCCTCCATCTCTGGCGTCACTACTTCTTCCGGGTAGGGTCCCGTTCTCCGCTCTTGTCCCTTGATGGTTCCAGAAACCTCAGCTCCTACACTGCAAAGTTAATCACTCCCCTCCTTGTTACAAAATGTCTACCTTTACATTTCCAACCCTCACAACCAGTCCTGAAAACAATTATTCACTACTGTATCACAAGAGACCTATCCGTATCACCTTTCATCAGCCCCACCCAGACAGATTGGATACGATTCAGTGGCGATTCTACCTTCCTTCGTGCCCTCTAGATCTAGGCTCCCTCTTGAAAGCTTGTAAGCCAGTCACTTCTTGCCTTTGCAGGCCCCCCCATTTTGCGTAGCCAATGTCCAAGTTGCCCATCCCTGTCTACTCTGTGTATGGAGGGGGTTGGAATGATCCTCGATGTAAAGATTTGTTCCCTCTTTTGAGCTACTGCATCAATAGGTGAAGGTCAAGTTCATCAAGTTGTATCAGATTACTCTTGTTTCCCTCTTCTCTCTTCTTCTAGTTGAGCTCTGATCATCTAGTCACTGAAGCCAGGTCAAGTGGGTATTATCTGCATGTGTGGGTGTTCTTGTGCATATGCCTCTCTTCTTATCAGTTGGATGCTTCACTCTCCACTCTAGTCCTCTGTGGCTATGTCACTGACTATGGGCCCAAGAGTCCCCAGGTCTTGCCATACTGCTGGCCAACCAGGTCTCCACCTGGCTTCACAGGAGTCTATTGAATGTTGTAGGGCTTAGCTCCCAGCTTTGTTGTTTTTCCCTCATTAAGTCTTAGTCTTGGAAGGGGGTTTACCCTGGGTAAGCAACTCGCTTGTCTTGTAGTAATCAGTCAGACTGCCTATATTGTTTTGTATTTTTCCTGTCAGTCTTTCTTTCAAAAAGTATCTTCTGCTCTTCTAGCCGCTCCAGGCTGGTCTGCTTGTCTTTTCAAGTGGAATTTTCCCACCTCACAAAGATTCTGGATGCGGTTCAGGATTCCACCTATGTATGGTCTTATGTAATGCAGAGGCTCCGCGGGAAGCCTCCTTCACCAAGTGACAAAGTTAACAGTTAATGAAAAGTTATTAAAAATTACTGCAAGGGCTACAGGTATCAAGTGGGATAACTACTGTTGTATGGAGGGGATTTCAGCCATTGAGATGAAACAAAGTGTATGATTTGTTAACTACAAAACAAAAATTTTTCTTTTAATTACTTTCTTTCACATGTTGTTTAAATTACTTTTTCCCATATGTTGTTAGGTGGCATTCAGCCAATTTTCACCTCCTAGCAGCCCTATGTGACAGATTAAAGTTCTTTCCTAAGATTTTCTTGGGTGTAACTTTATGAAAGCAGACTGCCAGGTCTTGTTCTCGGGGCGTTGTTGAGTAGTTTTGAATCATCAAACTTTTTTCATATACATGTTGATATACCCACACATATAACTTAATCACTACAGGGGTAGATGAAAGACATGGGTTTCTGTATATTAATTCTAAGAAATTTAATGAACTTTCTTCTTATCGCTAATAACTTTTCAATTGATTGGGCTTTCTAGGTGGATAGTTTTATTATCTTTAAAAGTAATAATTTGTTTTCTCTCTTCAAACAACTAGGTGTTTTTGTCTTTCCTTTTCTTGTTTCTTTACTGCACTGTATTAAGTAATTATGGGTCACCCAGGTAATTTCCAATAAAGGGGAAGGTCTCTAACATTTATTTCTGCATTAAGTGTAAAATTAATAATTGGTTTCAAATAAAATTCATTATTAAAAGATATGAAAATTATTCTATTGTTAACTAAAATGTTTTTAAAAATCAGAAACTACAGTAATATCAGCAAATATAATGCACAGGAACTAGCACAAGTACTTATTATGTGCTAATCGCTGTGAATTATATGAATTATTTATTCTTCACAAACCAATGAGATTATAAGCTCCATTTTACAGATGAGAAAACTGAGGGTCAGAAAAATCATACTTAAATTTTCCCAATTAAGGACTACAGTTATCAGGAATTTTTTTTAAAAAACAGTATCACTCCAGACCCTGAACTCTGCATGTTAGTGCAGCAATATGATCTCTCTGAAATACTAGGTGCTGATGTTCACATGGCCTTTGAAGTATTAAGTTGATGGTACTCTTGTTCTATCTCTGGCATACTATTATAATGAATTACATTATTAAATATCTTAATACTGAATATGCATGTTTCTGAAAAGAAAATAATTTTTTTCTTTTCTAAAAAATTTAATATGCAACTATATTATAAATTCAGTGCTCAATTAATTTTCTCATTTCCAAAAGGATGCAAATTTAGACATCTCTAAACACAGAAACTTAAATTACCACATACCCAGAGCTGGGGAAACCATCAAAGAAACAAATAAAGCAAACACACACAACAGGCTAAATTCAATTGTGCATTAAGTCTTATTTCAATTGCACTATTGCTGTTGTTGTTAAGAGTCGTTGAGTTGGTTTGAACCCATAGCAACTCTGTATATGATTTCCAAGGAACAGCTGGTGAGCTTGAACTGCTGATCTTGCAGTTCAAAAGGCTTTGCAGTCTGGTGCATTAAACCACAGCACCTCACCAGGACTGAATTGCATAGAGTTGTTAAATTTGCATTCAAATTTCAATTCTATCTCTACATGCATAAATTTTAATGTATCACTATAGATTAAGAGGCTTTAAAGTCATGTTACTTAGAAATGAAAAAAAATTCTTAAAGTTCTTTTCCCAAGTTTTCCAACTGATGGAAAATCTTTAATCTACTTTAAAAGTACATGTCTACTATATAGTTAGTTGGAAGGTGCTTTGGTAGTGTAGTGAATTACAAGCTGAGCTGTAAGGTCAGCAGTTCAAAACTACTAGCGGTTCCGCGGGAGAAAGATGAGACTTTCTGCTCCCGTAAACATTTACAGCCTCAGAAACCCTGTGCAGGGTCACTATGAGTCTCACGACTACACGGCACATAACGACCACCACCACTATATAGTTGGGAGTTCTGGTGTGGCACTACGGGTCAATATGCTGGACTGCAGGATCAGCCACTCCTCAGAAACCCTATACAGGGTGGGTTTTTAATGGGCTGGAACCAACTCAATGGCACTTAACAACAGCTATATAGTTGGACTCCTGGTGTGGTGCCACAGTATAGCACTGGACTGCTAACCGCAAGGTCAGTTGTTAAAACCCACCAGCTGTTCCATGGAAACCCTACACTGGGTCACTATGAGTTGGAACTCATTCCTCAGCACTTAAAAACAAATATCAGTATTTAAGGAAATCTGGATCAGCACTGGACTACGAAGTATAGGTCAGCAGTTCAAACCCACTAAGTGCGCCTCAGAAACCATATATATATATATATATATATATACACATCAGGTTGCTATGAGTCAGAACCAACTCGACAGCACTTCATAACAACAACTACAAGGTCAGCAGTTCAAACTGACCACCTCCTCCTCTGAAAGCCTATACAGAGTCGCTATGGATCAGAACCAACTCAACGACCGTTAACAACAACTATATAGTTAACTGGACCATTCATATTAAGAGAAAATGAATGCAACCAAACAGCTGGACAGTAGGTACTGCCTGTTACTTACTAAATTAGAACCGGAAGGGGAAAGCCAAAATCATACTCCTAATTCAAGTGGTCTATGGAGTCCTGGGGAGTCCTGGTGTGGTGCTGTGGGTTAATGCACTGGACTGCAAGTCAGTTTGAACCACAAGGTCGGCAGTTCAAGCTCACCAGCCGCTCTATGGGAACACTATGAGTTGGAACCAACAAGAAGGCACTTAACAACAACAAGAAATGGAGTCCTGGTATAGGATAAGCACTGGACTGTGAACTACAAGGTTGGCAGTTCAAACCCACCAGCTGTTCCTCGGAAACCCTATACAGGATTGCTATGTGTCAGAACTGACTCTATGGCACTTAAAAACAAATACCAGAGCCCTAAATACAGACATGGCGGTGGTCTGGAGATTGAGTGTTGTCTGCGGTGCTCAAGGAGCCCAAGCTCTGTTCCTCTGAACTCCAGTGATCAGACCTGCTCTTGCCTCAGCATTTCTCCAGGACCGGTCTACTCCAAGAGAGCAGCATATTCACCTGTCCCCCAGCCACTGTTCTGGTTCCAAGGCTGCATCTCTCCACTGGACTGATAGGAGGGTTGTCAGTGTTTTGCTCCTGGGCCTGCTTCCCGCTCCTTATTTGAATCCTTGCTCTCAATGGACTACTCTCTAGCTGCACTTCTCCCTCTCCATGGTCACTGGGACCTGGGACAGGTTGTTACTATGTCCATGAGGAGGCACCCCAGAAAGCTGCCAGGAAACCCTAGACAGGGTCGCTGTGAGTTGGAACTGACTCAATGACACTTAACTTAGTGTAGTGTGTTATGGTTCAGGCTGATAACAGCCAAGTCAGCAGTTCGAAACCACCAGTCCTTCCATGGGAGAAAGATGAGGCTTTCTGCTCCTATATAAAGATTAACTCTGAATTCCATAGCACTTACCTCAACAGCACTTAACAACAACATAAACATACTACACAAAGACAATATTCTACATCTTACTTTGGTAAGTAGCATCCGGGATCTTAAAAACTCATGAGTGGCCATCTAAGGTAAGGTACAGCTATTGATCTCTCAACGTGCAGAAGAAAGACGAGTGATGAGAATTGAAGAGGCTTAGAATCAATTAGTCCAATGGACTAATGGAACATGTGAACATCAGTCTCTGAGACCAGAAGAATTAAATACTACCCAGCTACCTACCACTATTAACTGCTTTGAAATGGATCACATTAGAAGGTCCTGGATAGAATGACAGAATATATGGAACGAAATTCAAAATTATTTAAAAAAAAAAAAACCCGGCAGTGCTTACTGGTCAGAAAGAGACTAGAGGAACCTGAAACTATGGCCCTTGACCAGCGTTCAGTTCTGGAAAGTGACTCAGCCTCAGGGCTCAACTTTCAGCCAAACACTAGCTAGGCATATAGGAGGAACAACAACATTAGTAAGGTAAGCCCACTGTGAAATGATGGATCAGTCAATCATAAAATCAAAAGGGCAACATTTAGCTAAGGACCAAGTTAAGAAGGCATGGGAGGGAGGGTGGAATGAGAGGAGATAGCAATCATTGAGATGAAACTAAGTGTATGATTTGCCAAATAGAAAACTGATGATCTTGTCTGTAAACATTCGCTCAAGCCACAATAAAAAGTTAAAAAAAAAAAAAGATTTGCAGCCTCAGAAACCCTATACAGGGTTGCTATGAGTCAAAACTGACTCCATAGCCCATAACCACTAACAACCATCATACCATTATTTGGAGTCCTGATGCAGGGCTATAGGGTAAGCAATGGACTGCTAACCACAAGGTCAGTGGCTCAAAGCCACCAGCATTTCCTTGGAAATCCTATACAGGGCTGTGATGACTTGGAACAGACTCAATGGCACTCAACAACAAACAACATATCAGTGTTTAGGTGCACTGGTGGCACAGTGGTTAAAATGCCTGGCTGCTAACCAGTGGTTAGTGGTAGTGGTTCGAACCCATCAGTTACTTCAAAGCAGAAAACTGCTGTTGTCTACTTGCAGAAAGATCCGGAGTCTTGGAAATCCTAGGGGAAGTTCTACTCTATTCTATATGGTCACTATGAATCAAAATTGGCTTGACAGCAACAGGTTTAGTGTTGCAGTTTTGGGTGATGTTTTATACATAAAACCATATTCTTACCATAATTATACTGTATACACTGTGTATTTTCAGTTTGGTTTTAAGATCACTGCATTATGATTAATAATTAGGATATCACTTAGATCTAAATCACATAGATTACTGTGACCAATCAAAGTTTGGAGTCTCAGAATCTGGGGTTCTAGCCTGGTTCGGTCATTCCAGCTCCTAAATATACCAACCACTTTATAAAGCATATCCAGAAAAGATACTGATATTCTAAAATAATAATATGTTTTAAATATTGTTATTCTCCTTCATAATGACCCAAATATAACTAACTGAATATTGTTACTCTTGGCACAACTTCAATAAGTGATACCATTTGAATGTCATTTTGTCCAAGTTTTACTTCTACATAAAATGTATCATAAATCATTCTTATAATGAAAGGAACCACACACTTTTAAAGTTAGGATCAGCACTGGACTACGAACCACAACATCGACAGTTCAAACCCACAAGCTGCTCCTTGGTAACTCTATACTGGGTCACTATGAGCCGGAACCGACACGATAGCAGCAATCAACAACAACAATTACTCATTCTCCATTAACAGATTTTCTCATAATTGAAATGAGCCAAAGAATACTTTTGCTATGTCCACTTATACAGTGAAAACGTGTAAGTGGAAATCTTCAACTCTAACAACTGTGAATACATACTGTATTAATTACTGAACTACTGAATTCTTAGACATAATATAATAAAAGTCCCAATGTTATCAATGTTTCTATCTTCATTAAGAAAAATATTCATTGAAAAATTATCATGAGTCGAGCTTTGATGAATCACTCAAGATTCCTTAGCATAGAGTTTATGCTTAAAATATTACTAAACTTCTAAAACTCTAACAAAAAAGTTTGGGTATGTTATGTAACTAACAACTCACTTTTCTGTGTAATTTGGGCAGGTGGATGGGGTCAGCAGAATCAGCTAAGTACCACTATTGTGTTTCATCAAGTAGAATGATTAATGATTGGCATTCTGAAGTTAATGTTGCTGCTGCTAGTGACTGAGACTCATGGTGACCGTGTGTTCAGGGTAGAACTGCTCCACAGGGATTTTAAAGGCTGTAACCTTCAGAACCACATCACCAGGCCCATCTTCTGAGGTACCTCCAGGTGGGTGCAAACTGCCAACCTTTCTGCTAATAGGTGAGCACTTAACCATGTGTGCCATCCCAGGAGTCCCTCAATCTTCATAGCTCTTGCATATCTATATAAAGTACTGCAAGTGTCTTCTTTATCATTATAAAAAAAGTAAGTCCTGGTGTGGTGCTGTGGGTTAATGCGCTGGACTGCAATGTGGTTTGAGCCACAAGGTTCAAGCTTACTAGCCGCCCCTCAGAATCCCTACACAGGTTCACTATGAGTCAGAACTGACTCGATGGCACTTAACAACAACAATGATCACAGAAAACGTAAGTGTTCTTATATTCTCAACATACTTCAGCATATGGTTCTTAAGTTGACTATCAGTCAGAACTGCATCACTTCTTAACCATGTCAGAAGAAATTATTAAAATAGAGAAAAACAGTCCTTTTTATTTTTCAAATGAAAGAAATGAAAACATGCATTAACTCAGATCCATCACCTGAAATAGTAACAGTGACATCATAATACCAGGTCCCTTTATACTATCTATTACACCTATCCTGTCCTGAAACTTTATATAAATAACAACACTGACTGTTCCTTTTTCTTAGGCAACTCTACATGGTAAACTGTATATTGCTGTTGTTGTTGTTAAGTGCCGTCGAATCGATTCCGACCCATAGTGAACTTGTATAGGGTTTCCAAAGAGCAGATGGTCAGCTTGAACCACCGACCTTGAAGTTCAAACGATTTTGCAGTCTGACGCATTAGCTGACAGCGCCATAATTATTCCCATCTTACAGACGCAGAAACTAAAATTCAGAAAGGTTAAGTAGCTTGCCTATAACCACACAGCTGGTAAATGCCATAGAGAGACTGAGTTAGGGTTGGATTGGTTGTATCCACTACACAATGCTGTCTCCCAACCTTCTCAGAGAATTACAATATCACACAGTTTTAGATAAGGATAGCATTTCTCACTTGGAAAACTCCAAGATGAATGGCGCATAAAGTATAGATTTTCTAGAAATCTTCCAGCATACAGATGTTGTTGTTAAGTGCCATCGAGTTGGTTCTGACTCATAGCGACCCTATATATGGTTTCTGAGAAGCAGCTGCTAAGCTTGAACCATTGACCTTGCAGCTCAAGCTGACCTTGCAGTGCAGCGTATTAGCCTAGCCCTCAGCACCACACCAGGACTCCAGCACAAAGATGAGTATCAAAAAAATCACACTAAGTAGAGCTCTATTTTACAGAGTACTGCCATCCTTTGTTAGGTGCTATCAAGTCGGTTCTGACTCATAGTGATCTTATGCACAATAGAATGAAACTGCCACCCATCAGCAGTTAGTAATATTAATGTTTCTTAATGGCTTATATGAGGTCAATTTTAGGAATTTTACATTAGGGACAACTTATAATCAATCCATTAATATGTCAATAACTTATAAAGCACAAGGGACACAAAGTTAGCATTGTTTCCCTTCAGAGAAGTTCTCTGTGGTGATATCTCTAACTACATACCTTCCCACTCTCTGTTTGGACTCTTGGAGGTGCCACAGGGACTTGTAGAACTTCTGCATTCCAAATCTATCTGTTCCTGCCTCTGCCGCTGTTCTTCTAGGAGGGCTGACTCATGCATTGCTTTAATGTGCCTCTGGTAAAGAGCATAGCCACTCACTGGAGTTCCAATTGGTATACTACATGGGGTGCAGGAGACCTACAAGAAAAGAAAGTGAAAAAAATATAAGTATGCCAAAGACCAATGTAATATTATCACCATATACTGCCAAGTATTGGTAATTTTTTCATTTTTTATCAAAGTATTAATCTACAAAAATACTTGTTAAAATCTTAGTTACTTCAGAACAGAAACAATATAAATCAGAGGTTGTAATAAGAGAAATCAAATAAAAACTTGAAGTACTACTGTCCAATTCTGACTTACTATGATCAAGTACCTTGTGGCTCAGCCCTCCTTTCAATGTCCTCTAAACAGGCAATCACACCATTTCTGTGGATTTAAACGCCATTTCTATATGAATGACTCATAAATTTCTATTTCTATGATCCTTTCTCCAAGTTCCAAACTCACATACAAAATTGCCTACACCTACAACTAAAAACTTCAGTTAGATATCTTAAAGAACTTCAAAATTCATATTCAAAGCAGCACTTTTAAGTTTCAAAAATCATTTTTTCCTTTGGTAATCTCCATTTTAGAAAATGGAACCCCAAATGCTTAAGCCAGAAACTTGTTCATCATCCTCGATTATTTAATCTCCTCTGCTTCCAAAACCAATCCATTACTGTCCTTCAGAACAGAAATGAAATGGATCGGCCGCTCCAAACCCTCTAATCAAGTATGGTGCTCTTTCCCCCGTTCTCCTTCCACTGTAGCTTGTTCATTTCCTTCAGAGTACATGTTGTTAAGTGCCATCAGGTCAGAGTCAACTCATAGTGACCCTGTATAGAGTTTCCAAGGAGCAACTCATGGGTTTGAACCGCCAACCTTGGAGTTAGCTGTTTAGTGCTTATCCTGTAGCGCCACACCAGAATTCCATACCACATATATTTTGTAATGATATATTCGTTTTACATGTTTATTTTCTGTCTCTCCCACTTCATGAAAGAATCCAAGCTGTTTAAAAGAATATGATATAAACAACTCCTAAGATAGTGCATGAATATAAGACAGTTGTGATAAGAGTATAAACAGATGACTTCTTTAGAAACTGTTACTAAAAGACTTCCATACTTCTCTCCCTACTCTAAAATAGGATTTTTCATTGACCCTAAACATACCGTAATTTTCTTACCACTGTGTTTGACTTACATGTAAATATGACTTTTTCTTCTTTTTGTATAAAGCCAAATAAACCATTTTGGTCCGACCAAAATATTATTTCCTATGTGGATTCTTCCATAAGTTTCCAATTAAGAAGAAAGTTCTCCCTTCTCTGAAACATACATAGAGTTTTCTTCTCACCTCTCTAATAATCACATTTTAATCCATTTTAAATTTTATTATCATTTTTGTTACGTCTTATTACACAGGTGAAGTCCTGGTGTGGCGTTGTATGATAAGCATTAGACTGGTAACAGCAAGGTTGGCAATTCAAACCCACCATCCACTCCTCAGAAACCCCATTCAAGGACGCTATGAGTTGGAACTGACTCAAAGGCACACAACACATTACAGTTAAGTTTTATGAAGTCAGAGATTACGAGTATCGGCTTCAATGGACAGATAATAAATGTCTGTTTAAATAAGTAACTCAAAGAACAAATAAATGTTTAATTATTATTTTGTGAGCCACAACAACATTATTTCACAACTTTTACCAATAGTCACATGACACTAAATATACTTTATTTTCTGAAATCAAGAGATAGAACATAAAAAAGCAATACTCAAGACTGGAATTCAGTATCATATGTTAGCCAATTTTTTTGAGATTATTATGGTAATACTGAAATAAAACTAGACTTACAACTGAATACTAAAGTTAGCCATAATATCGTACTCATTTTAAGGATTCAAAAGCTAACTATTTACTCTATAACTCTTTTATAGCTACTTACTAATATGGTTATAAACAAAAACAATTACTAATATTTATAAGTGGATACATTACATTTTCTCCATCAAAATTAAGCATTTTAATCTATCAACACAATAAATCTGTTTAAAAAAATTAATGAACTATCTAAACTAACTTTTGTTACATAAAAGAGTTCTTCCACAGAGTCTGATTTAGGATCTTTCCATTTCTCTCCTCCCGTTTACCTCATACTTCCTAACCCCAGTCCAACACAGAAATGTATATTCAGCCCTCTGTATTCGCATGTTCTGAATCCACAGATTCAACCATCTGGAGATCAAAAATATTCTGGCAGGGAGAAAATGGTTCATAAAAAACAAGTAGTCAAGCAAACCCTTCAAAGGCTAAAAGGGAACAAGGAAGTGTTATTTATACAGCAATTATATTATATTAGGTATTGCAAGTCACTTAGAGATGACTTAAAGGAGCTCTGGTAGCATAGTGATTATAAGCCAGGCTGCTAATCTCACAATCAGCAGTGGTTCCATGGGCGAAAGATGAAGTTATCTGCTCCCATAAAGATTTATAGCCTCAGGAATCCTACACAAGGTCGCTACGAGTCAGAACCTACTTCATGGCACACAACCACCATGACCACAAGAGATGACTAAAGTACATGGGAGGAGACACAGAAGCTAAACACCATGTTATGTAAGGAGCTTAAGCATCAATGGATACTAACAGGGGTCCTGAAACAAATCCCCATGAATATTAAAGAACACAAACACATACACATGAGGAGATTTCAAAAAAGTTTGTGAACAAATCCCAGTTTTCCATGAACTTTTTAAAGAGCTCGTGTGCACATGAGTGTGTGTACAAGTGCAGAGATTATCTCTTTCTCAAAAAGAAAAATCTAAGCAGGAACAAGCTAGAATGATTTTGCACCTTTCAATCTGAACTACAATTAAGTATCAATTAAAGAAGGTAAGAAACACATCTTTTCTGAAGATCTTTGTTTCTTGTCTTTACTTTTCATGCTCACATTGAAAACTTACCATTGGTGGGATAACAGCAGCTCGATGTTGAAGCTGTTGCAAGTCCAATGGATTAGGTTTTATTGGGGATGAAACTAGTATAGATCCAGTGGGATTCAACAAGGAAGGCTTTGGGTCTGTAGGAAACATCCTGCAATTGGCAAAAAAAGGTAAATCATTATTTAAAACTTTAAGCAAATATCACCATACTTTCCTCTAAGTTAATGTATATATGTGTGCACACACCAATGCATACACATATATATCACATTAGCCCTCAACAGTAAGAAAAAGGGACTCTATAAATGCTAATTTCAAAGATGAAGACAAATAGAACCGTTATTTTATATAACCAAATATTAATTTATAGGCTGAAATGTATCTGAATTTAATCAGCTATATCTAAACAACAAAACAATCTAAACAAAAGCCACTATAAAATAGTAGTTTCTAATTTTCCACTAACATATTAACACAGGTTACTAGCAAGTTACCTGTTGTTACAGGATGGTTACAGCACGTTCTGCTAGGATCATAGCAGTATTTAGTTAATCATTTGAAAAAAGCCACCTTTTTTTTTTTAAACTGGAAATCTCACTAAAATGCTAGACCTCTAGTTCCTCACAAGAAATGGCAACCACTGGCAACATGGAACCAGTATTTCCACTTAGTAACAATGTGCTGTACTTGTGGAAGCTGTCCCTTGAAACAGGTCATGCATTCTTCTATTCACCATAGCCCCTGCTACTTGACACTTCGCACTGTATCACTAAGTCTAGACTGTAAGAACCCAATTACATGAATGTGGGGAAACTATACACTAGTATGCCTTATGAGCTTTCTCATATTTCTAAGTCCCGTCAAAGTCATAAGGAAGAAGATAAACATTTTTAAATATATAAATTGATAAGAAAACAAGAAACTATAAAACAAAATAATCTACATAATACAAAGCCCCCCAAAGATATTAAGTGGAGAAAATCAAAGGGTTACTTTGATGATGTTTGGAAGTGATACAGATTTTAAGGTGTCATTCACAAGCAACCTATCTTTAGAATGTACTTCTGAATCTCAACACTAGTATCATGTTCATTTCTTAAAATGTTCATCTTAAAGATTACTGCCATGATAAGTTTTCTTTTATTTATAATTACGAAAACCAACAGTGCACAATACAGATGATTCTTGTTTTGTATTAGACATTTAAAGCATCGATCCATTCCAGTTAAAGTCTGAATCCATTAACATGGAATCTAGATTACTGTGAGATCAGGGCAAAAAGAGTGATTTAGATGATTGAATTTTCTGGTAAACCAAAGGTTTCATTTTAATTCTTGCTGATGAAAATTCCAGCATCTACTATGTAGAACCTGTTGAGAAATTATCAGTGTAATGCTTATTATTCTAGCATCAAATCTTACTCTCATATAGATGAGATATAGAACAAACTAGATTTCAGAATACACTAGGAAAGCTGAACTCCAAACAGAATTCAGCTGTTTGATTGCTCATTTGCCTCCTGCTAAAAAGGAAAAAAATTGTGCGTTAATCTAATTTACTTCTAGAATTTGTGTAAATCTACCATTCTCTTGTGATTCTACTTCTTTCAAAGAAAGGGAAACACCCAAGAAATTTTATTAAATAATATCAATTTCTATAAATGCGAGTCCTGGTGTGGCGCTGTACAATAAGGATACGACCACAGGTCAGTTTGAACCACAAGGTTGGCAGTCCAAATTTACCAGCTGCTCCTCGGAAACTCTATACAGGGTCGCTATGAGTTGGAACTGACTTGACAGCACTTAACAACAACCCTTCTATCAAGAATTCTGTGCTCTTCAATTTACACCAGATCGTAACAGTAGATTTGGTAGCCTTGAGAAACTCAAATCATAAGTCTGAAAGGGCAAGATCAGAGGATGTGATAAGGTTTCCCAATGAAATTCTTAATAGGACAGGCCTTACTACTCTCGCATAAAGAGCAGGTAGATACATTGTCATGCTTAAAAAAAAAAATTCTTGACCCAACTTTTCTAGACCTTTTCTCACCAAGGCAGTTTTCAAGTTTTAAAAAATTTCTTCATACTAAGTTTGTAATCCTCCTGTGTCCTTTGAGAAAACATCAAGATTCTTAAGTGCTATTGAATAGGTATCAACTCATAGTGACCCTGTTTAAGGTTTCCGAGGAGTGACTGGTGTGTTTGAACCACTGACATCAATTAGCAGTCCAGAGCTTATCCTACAGTGAGGGCCACGCCACGGCCCCTGTGGAACTCCAAGAAACAACTGCCTTCTGAGTTGACCTCCCTGACACAAACTTAACTGGCTCCGCAGATTCTCTCAGAAGCCACTGCTTTGATCAGACCTTTTTCTGAAGGCACCCTAAAATGACTTAAAAAAGTGTATTACATAGAAAACTTGTCTGCAGCTATCCACTGATCATAGAGACATGTTTAAATACGTTTTGTACAGAATAAACCTGTGCATGTATGAACTGGAACCCTAGCAGCAATACTTTTTGACTTACTTTAGTGTATAACTTTTTACCAAAACCATAAAAATGTGATGCATTCTTTATAACCCTTTTTCTTTAATGACTACAAATACTTACGTTAACTAGTACTATGCTTGGTTTTTTCATCACAAATACAAACAACCTAAAATTTTAACTAATACCAAAAAATGATCACTATTAGGATCACTTGTTGGTAAGTGCTGCTGAGCTGGCTCTAACTAATAGTAATCTAAGTATAGGGTTTCCAAGGAGTGGCAGATGAGCTTGAACCGCTGACCGTGCAGTTCAAATTGACCTCGCAGTCTAGTGCTTTAACTAACCCACATTTCCAAACCACTCATGTGTACTTAAAATCAGTGTAAAAAGTATTTTCAGGACACTTAACATGATTTTCATGTCAGTATCTTCTTCTATCTATGACACAGGAAAGACTCCTGGTGTGTTTTTATAGGATAAGCACTGGACTGTTAACCACAAGGTTGGTGGTTCAAATCTACCAGCTGCTCCTAGGAAACTCTATCTAGGGTAGCTATGAGTCATCAGAACCAACTCAACAGCACTTAACAACAACAACAACGACATAGGTATAGAAGAACTTACTCAGAGGCCTTAAATTCTTAGAGCAAACAGCAGAGTCTACAGTTCTAGACTTCCCCTTCATCACCTCATCAACATTATTCTCCTCATAAGGCATGAAAGTAATCTGTAGCTTAGCTCATCAAACATGTTAGCTGAAAAAATCCCCTTTTATGCTATCATATAGAATACGAAGGGGCTTCAAAAAGTTCATGAAAAAATGGTATTTAAAAAAGAATACAAATTTTCCATTTTTAAGCCTCTTCATACATGTTATATGTTACATACTGAAGAAACTTATCATTTATTATATTAAAAAATAATGCTCACATAATTTTGCATGGTTATTTAAATAGATGAACAGGATCAAATTCCAGCATTAAGAGCATACCAATTACTTTATCTTGCCAGTATTTATAATGGCATAATTTGTGCAGGTCTGGTAGCATAGTGGGTTATGAGTTGGGCTACCAACTGCAAAGTCAGCAGTCTAATCTACCAGTCACTATGCAGGAGAAACATGAGACTTTCTGCTCTGGAAAAGATTTGGAGTCCTAACGTGGCTCTGTAGGGTAAGCACTGGACTGCTAGCCACAAAGTTGGCAGTTCCAACCCACCTGTTCCCCTGGAAACCCTATGTAGGGTCACAATGAGTCAGAACCAACTCAATGGCACTTAACAACAATCATTTCTGCAGCCAATACCATCTTATGATACAGTCAACAATCATTTCTGCAGTCAATACCATCTTATGATACAGTCAACAATCATTTCTGCAGCCAATACCATCCTATGATACAGTCAACAACAAGATGAGGAAGAAGAGGGTAACATTTGAGGAGCTGGCCTCACCTCTGTCTCTCAGGATCTCCATCCACATCTTCATCAGCACTGCATGTGGCACTGGAATCGTTGTCGGACTGGGGCTCTGGTCGGATCTGCTTAGCCAAAACCAAATCTTCATCTCGAGGATCAGTTTTCTCGCTGACTCTCTCTAAGTCTCTTTCTTTGGTATCACCTTCAACTTTAGCTGCACTGTTTTCCAGTACCCTCATTTCATCATCTACAGAGTCAGCTTTGGTAGTTACTGGGAGATCAAGAACAGAATTCACTTCAGCACTGCAATCCTGATGATCCACGTCCATGGGCTCTGCTGTTTCAACATTGAGGTCGTTGGCCTGTGTCTCCACACTGTCATTTTCAGCATGCTTTGTACTTGGGCCTGCTGAGGAGGGCGATGTACTGGGTGCAGTTTCAGAGCTGGACTGGAGCTCAGTCACAGGTTCAGTGTCTCCTCGAGAAGTACCATTTTCAGTGCTGTCTTCACTGGGCTTGACAGCTTCAACTGGTGAAGGAGAAGGAGCACTTTCTGTATCAGAACTATTTTCAGCACCTTAAAGATAATGACACAGCATAAAAATCTAATAATGAATATGTTTCAGATGGTGACAGAGACCCTGCTTGAAGTTGGTTGTTTAAGATGAATTATACTCCTCTGCAGACTTTGGTGAAGTATTATAGCCAGTGGAAGACTACTATGCACTAGTAAATTGAAAGATCAGATTGTCTTGGCCTTCTGAAATCAAAATCCTAAAAGCATTTATGTCTAAAAAGAATTTATATGAAATTTGAAAAGTGAAGAGAAATAGAAAAACAAAACCAATGTCCATCTATTGTAACATCTTGATGTATTTCTACCAGACTTTTTCTGTGCAATTCTTTTTGACCCAGCTGACAACAACAGCAGTACCCAAGCAGAAAACAGTATGCGCTATATCTGCAATTTTAATTTTTATGGTGGTCACATTAGAAAAGTAAAAAAAGATAGGCAAAATTGATTCTAACAGTGTATTTTAGTTAACCCAATACAGTTGATTCTCATTATGCTCACTATTTATCACAAGCAATGAATTAGCAAATGATGAACCAGTCATGTTCAACCTCAGCTGGGAATAAGCACATTGAACGACTCAGGTTCCTCACTGTGAACATGCCTGCAAGCACTGTAAATACTGAATGTGTTGTAAATATTGACTTGGAATTACAAATAAATTTTAGTAAGTGAATTTGCAAATATAGAATGTATGAATAGTGAAAACTGACAGTATATCCTAAGTATAATCATTTTAGCATGTTTCTTTCAGACCCTGGTTCATGACCTCGTAAGAAATGAAATGTTGCCCAGTCCTACACAATCCCCATGATCAGACACAGAAGAACCATTGTGAGCCACAGAGATTTCACTGGCTGACTTTGGAAGTAGGTCACTAGGCCTTTATTCAAAGTCTATCTTAGTCTGGAAGATCTGCTGATATCTACCCAGCATCAGAGCAAGATGCAGACTCCACTGACAGATGTGATGGCTGGAAGTTAAGTGGACCAGCAGTAACTCAAACCATGATACGCCACATGGAAGGTGGCAAGAATTCTAGTCCCATTTCAACATGTACTCAGCATTTTAAAAGTAGTAATTAGATATTTGAAATGTATTTTTTGGTACTGTTGTTGTTGCTATCGGTTTCAACCCATAGCAACCCTGTATAGGGTTTCCAAGGAGTAGCTGGTGAGTGTGAACCACCAACCTTGCAATTCAAATGGCTTTGCAGTCTGGCGCATTAACCCACAGCACCACACCAGGGCTCCTTTTTGTTGCAGACCTTGTAAGACTGGTGAGAGGTTCGAGGCCCTATAGGCCCGAGTGTAACAGATCTAGCCACTTGGCAGTCAATAGCAAATTGTTTTTCATCTTAATATTCAGTTACATGTA